>NW_027514527.1:330000-660000 GCF_048772815.1 Callospermophilus lateralis | reverse complement strand
ATAAAAAAATATTTGGATCAATTTTTTCATGAGCCCTCATCATATATGATATATGGACATATGAACATTCAAACATATAACACAAAACACAAGTGTGCACACATAATATAATACATACAACACATAACCTAATAGTAAAGGCCTTATAACTTTTTACATGTGAAATCTCCATTGCAATGTTTAAAAACTCTATTGTCAAAAAATAGAACTGATCACCAAAACATTAAACTAGGTATGTATGAGCTCAAAAAAACAAAATAAAATGTGGGAAAAGGCAATAATAAAATAGATATTGAAAAAAGCATCCTGGTTCTATCTTAGATGTAAGGGTAGCCAAACTGGAATTTTGGATATCAGCTGATATGGACTTGAGTCAAATCATCTTCTTTTTGTTCTGTAGAAATCGCTTTAGTTAATCTCTCTGGAATCCAAATCGGCTGTTGTTCTCTCTGTGGAAACACACAAACAGGCCCCTGGCTCCAGACAATCATTGGGTCAGGACCTTGGTTAATCTCTCTGGAATCCAAATCGGCTACTGTTTTTCCTGTGGAAACAGACAAACAGACCCCCGACTCCAGACAATTACTGGGTCAGGACCTTTCCATTGTCCTGTTAGAATATCTTTCCAAAGAACCTTGGGCTTATGCACATTTTTTGGACACATACGCCTTTCCCCAGCACTAAGTCCTGATGAATCCAAATTTTAAAAGTTTAGAATAAAAAGGGTTATCTTAAGTTTGTCTTTGGGGAATATATACCCTTTCCCAATTGCGTCTTTTTTGCTTTAATAAGTACTTTTTAATAGTTTGATGAGCTTTTTCAACTATGCCTTGTCCCTGTGGATTGTATGGGATTAATGTTATATGAGTAATGCCAAATGATGACCAAAATTGTTTAAAAGAGGTAGAAGTATAACCAGGGGCATTATCTGTTTTTAACTGTTTGGGAACGCCCACAGTGGCAAAATTTTGTAAGCAATGAGTGATAATATCTTTAGTTTTTTCTCCGGCATGAAGGGTGCCCATCAAAAATCCAGAAGAAGTATCAACTGTAACATACAAATATTTTAATTTTCCAAATCCTGGCAAGTGTGTGATGTCCATCGGCCAAATATGATTAGGTATCAATCCTCTAGGATTGACTCCAAGATTAACTTGTGGTAAAAAGGTCACACAATTTTGACATTGTTTTATTATTTGTCTAGCTTTTTCCTTAGTTATTTTAGAA
Source organism: Callospermophilus lateralis (assembly GCF_048772815.1). Classification (NCBI taxonomy): domain Eukaryota; kingdom Metazoa; phylum Chordata; class Mammalia; order Rodentia; family Sciuridae; genus Callospermophilus; species Callospermophilus lateralis. The sequence goes on along the minus strand of NW_027514527.1, from coordinate 658,773 downwards.
GGCTTTTGTAAGGTATTAGCTTTGACATGGAACTTTTTACGAAAATTTATAGCTTCTTCTAGTGTAGAGAAAATATGTATGTCATGTGTACTTTTATTTGCTAAATCATTGCCCAAACTGATGGCTCCAATCAATCCTGTATGTGCCCTGATATGTCCTATGAAGAATGGATCTTTTCTGTCCCAGATTATACTTTGTATAGTGGAAAGCAAGGAGAAAACAGTAGAGGAATGGGAAATCCTACCAGCATCTTCAAGGCATACTATAGCATTAACTATATGCTGACTATCAAAAATAAATTAAATACAGAATCTTTAAACATCACAAAAGCTTGTAATACTGCATTAAGCTCTACATTTTGAGCTGATTGTTTGGGTACTAGAAATGTAAAAGTTTGATCAGGTGTAACTATTGCTGCTGTACCATTATTTGATCCATCAGTAAATATATTTGGAGCATTCATGATAGGTGTTTTTCTTGTCAATTTTGGAAAAATTAGAGGATGCGATGACCAAAAAGACAATAAAGGATTAGATGGTAAGTGATTATGAAATGAAACATTAGATTTGCACATGATTATTGCCCAAGTATTTAACTCATTAACTAACTCATCAATTTGATTCAGAGTATGTGGAGTAATAATTTTATTGGGAGCAATCCCAAGCACTCACTTTGCTGCTTTTATTCCTTTGGGTATTAATTGTCCTATAGCCTCAGGGTACCTAGTAAGAATAGTGTTAGGAGAATAAGATAAATGTATCTATAATAATGGACCTTCTTGCAAAAATACTCCTGTAGGAATATTTTTTGTTGGTAGACAATAAATAATAAAGGCAAACTTATATCAATTCTATCCAATTGCATATTTTCCATATATGTTTCAATGATTTTTAATGCCTTTCTTGCTTCAGGGGTTAACATGTACCGTGAATTGGGATATGATGGACCTTTTAGGATATCAAATAAATATCCCAACTCTCCTGTTGGTATACCTAGATAAGGCCTTATCCAATTTATGTCTCCTAATAACTTTTGAAAGTCGTTATGTGATTTGAGTTGATCTACTTGTATTTGAATTTTTGGTGGCGGTACATGGTTGAGGATAATAGAACACCTAAATAATTAATTGGAAAATTTAATTGTACTTTATCTATTGCTATATCTAGATTATTTTTTAATAAGTTTGTAAGTGTGGCATAACATTCTAGCAATGTGTTTTTAGCTTTGTGTGCTAATAATACATCATCCATATAGTGAAATATTTGTAGTTCAGGATTTTGATTTCTAAGTGGCTTGATTACTTTGTTAAAATAAATTTGACACATTGTTGGGCTGTTAGCCATCCCTTGAGGCAGTACTTTCCATTCATATCTCTGATCAGAACCTTCATGATTCAGTGCAGGGATAGTAAATGCAAAACGTGGACTATCCTCAGGATGAATTGGAATTGAAAAAAAAAAAAAAAACCTTTAATATATATAAGTAATTTTTTTAAACCCTCCTCCTATGGGCAATTCCTTTTAAAATGTCCTGTTTGTTCACAATTGTAGCATGTTCTTGGCCTGGCATCTAATGCCTGTTTTAGTGCAGCTGCCACAATTTGCCCTTCTTCATTAATGTCTCTGGCATCTAAAGCCTGTTTTACTGCAGTTGCCACGACTTGCTCTTGTTCATTAATGTCTCTACATAATTTAATATATGTGTTTAAATCTTCATGTTTCCATGGTCTAATTATATCTCTGCACCAAGTATTCGCTTGCTCATAAGCCAGTTTTTTTAGTAATAGCATTGCTTGTTCTGTTTTCCCAGAACCTCTGGTACCTGTTTGAATAAGCCTATCGACAAATTCAGCATAAAGTTAATTAGCTCCTTGTATTACTTTAGATAATTGACCTTGTAAACCTCCAAGTCCTTGTAAAGTCTTCCATGACTTAAATGCATCTACAGCAATTTAAGCACATACACCAGAATCATATGCAATTTGTTGCTGCTGATCCTCATAAGGTCCCTTTCCTAACAACATATCTAGATTTCTCTGAGGATAACCAGCTGCTGCATTTCGCATAGCCGTCTCCTTGCAAAATTCCTCATTGTCAACCTTCCATAACAGGTATTGTCCTCCATTTAGCACAACGTTACACATATTAGCGCAATCCGCTGGCTTCATGTTCAAGTTGTTAATGGTTTCGACCATGCTTACAGTGAAGGGTGCTTGAGGACCATAGGTTGTTACAGCCTCTTTTATCTGCTTCACTGTTTTGAAATTTAAAGCATGGTAAACTCGCTGCCCTCCTACCTCAAATATAGGGCATGTTAATATTTGAGATCTTGTCTCAGGATCCCAACTATCAACTGTGGGGGTTGGGGGCTTCCCAGCATATGGAGGTGGCCTTGTTAGTTGGACACTTACGTCCTCTGGTGATAGAAAAGTATTAGTAGCAGTCTCCTGTAGAGGTGGTTCTGTTGGTTGGACACTTACACCCTCTGGTGATAGAAAGGTGTTAGTAGTAGTCTCCTGTTGTAAATTTCCCCCTGATGGCTTTTACTGTTTTACACTTTCTTTCTCTGTCTGACTAGCTTGAGAGGCCTTCTCTTTTACATGATTTTTTTCCTCTGTCTGACTGGTTCGAGAGACCTTCTCTTTTACTTGAATTTTTTCCTCTGTCTGACTAACTTGAGAGACCTTCTCTTTTACTTGAATCAATATGTCTTCTCCTTCCTCTACCATTGTCTGAACTGAAGGCTTTTGACTAAACAAACAAGATACGAAAGTCCACAATGGCAATGTGCCAACTGGCAGAGTCCCTGGGCTTTTCTTTTCTATTCTTTTTAAATCTTCACCATGATGGTTCCATTGTGATATATTTAACAACTCCTCCTTAAAAAGCCATGGGCTACATTTTTGTATTGTATCAACGTATGCCCTGACTGCTCTTAATTTTACTGGGATGCCTCCTTCCTCTAACAATTTACTTAACACTTTTTCAGTTTGTTTTTTTTTCTAATTTCTGATGCCATATTTCTACTATAATACAACCCAACAAGATAACACCAAACAAAACAGAGATAGAATGAAATAAAAATGGAAAAACAAAATATCATTATAGCCTTTCTCTCTATCTGTTCCTCAGACACAAATATTTTTTCCTCAGATGTGAGCGGTTTTTCTTCCGTCTCACTCGTCTCCAGGGACAGGCAATTTAAAGCAAATGTGAAGCAAAACAAAAGAGGAATCTTAAAATGGCTACCCATCCTCTTGTCCTGCCCTCAGGGGCAAGCAGTTTACCTTATCAGTTACCCTCAGTCGCTCCCCATGCAAGCCACCAAATGCTGCAGTCTGGCTGGGCACAATCAGGAGCCACTTTTCAAAAGAAAGCAACTTTATTTTTAGAACCACACACGCCAAGCAAAAGAGCCTCTCAGGAAAAACCCTCAGAGCCCCAACTGTCACCACCGGCTTCCCACAAGCCTTTCCCTCCCACACAAGCCTCTCTCCTCTTCCCACAATCCTCCTGCTCTTGAGGCCGATTGGCTGGGTCACGTGTGGAGTCAAAAAAGTCCCCCAATGAGCAGCTCTGTGATCTGAAAAGGCAGGGAAGCAGCCCAATGAGCATCACCGCAGAGGAGCCAATCAGCTAGATGTTGCTGGGGCCGCTGTGAGCCAAATATCAGCTGGCAGTCTGAAAGGGTGGGGAAACAGCTCAATGAGCATCTCCAATGAGCATCACCGCAGAGGAGCCAATCAGCTAGATGTTGCTGGGGCCACTGTGAGCCAATCATCAGCCGGCAGCTGAAAGTTTGCAGGCAGCTGGAAGTTTGCTGGGCCCCTTAGGCTGCAGCTATGAACAGGAGTTGTATGCACCATTCACTGAAGGTAGTTTTCAGTACTAGGAAACAAATATGTATTTCAGGTGGATGAATATTTCTGACAATAATCTGGTGAAAAGTTGATTATAAATCCACATACTTGAACATGAATGAATTTAGGGAGTGCAAATAAGACATATATATTTCATATTTTGAAAAATCTGTAGAGTGTGTGTGTATACACACACACACACACACACACACACACACACACACACACACACAGATATTAAAATGCAGCAACATATATGCCAATCGAAATTCACCATGAAATACACATCATTCACAGATCCAAACATATTCAATTTACTTTACAGGGATTTATGTATAATGTTGTTCTACTAGGAGGCTCTCCCATAGTTTGAATTTCAGTTCCAACAGCGTTTACGAGGAGTGATCCCTTCTCAAAATTTGTATCTGCCAAGTCAGCCACCTCACAAGAATGTAGGTGTGATACCAGCTGGGATTTGATATGTGCATATAAAAATACATGTGCTGAATAGGCTACACACAAAGGGAGACAGGAATTCACATATTTGTTAACTTTAAAAACACATGGATATCTAATTCAATTAAAAATAGACTGGATTTATAACACCTAACCTTTATCATGCAAAAGGCAAGTTCAAGAATACACCATTCCTCTTCTGAACTGCTTGTATTTCAATTCTGATTTGGTTACTTTTCTGCATCATATTAGAATTAGTAGTCAGAGTGTAGTAGGGTATAAGTTAGTGTCAGGGATTCAGTATTTCAAATGGAAAATTGGAAAATGAATCCAATGTGTATGCAATATGTGTTACACAAATAACTTCCCACTCTAATTCAGAAAATGGCTTGACATAACCTTCGCCCAAAGAAAGACAAAATTAGAGGAGAAGAGTCAGAAAATCTGTAAATACATATATGGAATGGAAAATTCTCAGAAGTTTAAAACTTTTGAGGCTTTAGAGGAGCTTCCAAAACTTAGGGACAGGGTAAAACTCCACAAACATGGAACTCTACTGGCCTAAAGACTTCTGGAGATACTGACAATGAGGTTGGGCACTTGAAATATACATTGTTGTCAGGAGCTTTAGCTTCCTTTTTAGTGAGAACATCAAAGCTGAGTCTGCATCTATGTGACCTGGAGGACATGGTTTCCTATTTTTCAATGAACATGAGGCAGCAGTGTTGAATTTTCTCTTTGTAGCTAAACTGTGACCACTTAGGGCTAAGTGTCTCCACATGTGGACTTGAAAGCCATTTGGTCATCCTCCAGTGTTCGTGTTATTTCTTGCTCCTGCACTGGGTGTTTTGTATTTGCTTCAAGGCATATAAGGAGTTCAACTGAGACACAGTCCTGGAGGGTGTCCTGTAATATGTGGGGGGTCAGGGTCTGCAGGAGAATGCAACAACCAGGCTTCTATCCAACATTGCTTGCCCCCTTGATCATAGCAACCAGATTGTGAACATTGCCCTGAAAACTCTCTATGTAACAATATGCCTTTATATACAAGGGTGTGCTGGCTGCACCATGTCATTCACAAGCCATTTGGAGCCAGTGTAAGATCCACATGACCCCACCACAGATGTTTTATCACACACCTGCACACCACTGCTCTAGGCCTACTACTCAGAAAGCTCCAACTTACTGACATCTCAGTTCTACACCATTTTCATGAAACACAGTCAATCAAGGCACTGTCTGGTACCCTCATGATCAGCAACAGGACATCCTAAGGTTCTCCAGTGCCACCTGGTCATGGAAATTTCAAAAATGAAGTTTTTGAAATTTCATAAATGAAGTTGAAGGCACTGTGGGTTTCAATTCATTCAGGAACCATTAAATGATGAGGAAGCTCATTTCAATGAAAGCTCTGGAGAACTCTCAGAGACAAGGCTTCCCAAAGAGTAGGCAAAAGGTCACATTGTGGTCTACAATGTGAGGTCCATGTGTGTTTTTACTCTCAACTACGGCTGCCAATCTTTCAGAATAAAATCATGGCATATCTTGGATGAGATTCCCAGTGCTCTGTGGAAAGCCCCCCTGGGCGTAGATCTCAGTTTCCAAGGACGACTCTCATGGGTGGACTCCTAAAATCCAAACACAATACATGGCAATACTTCTCTGAGGTCAGTTACAGAACACAGTCTCTAAGGGGAATCACACCTGAGTTCAATCCTAGGTGGACCCAGTCATCTCTTCCAAACGCCAAACAAATGACCACAATTAAAACCAAAACACTCCCACATGGCCCTTATCTTCTTCCAATAGACACACATAATATCCATTGGCTGGGGGTTTTCATGAGGGGCGCTGTGCAAGACAGTGTCCAAAATAAACTTCCTTGCCCCTCATTTGCCTAAAGTCAGGGTGTCCTGGACACCCTTCCTGTTAACCATGAGTGATCAAATAGGACTGCTGTTAATACTGTTCCAATTCCCCAATTTGAGGCCTACTGGCTCTGGGGTTTAGATTATTTATGTGAATTGGAGTTATGAGAAAACCCACGCATCTCTGGGCTAGCCTCTGCAGGGCTTTGAAGAACTCATTTGACCGAAAGATCCCGATTCACAATTGATAAAGGTCAGGATCCTTAGAGGAAGGCGAGAGACTTCATCCACAATGACTGTTCTTTTGGCTATTTTGGTTTTGGATACAGAAGAGATTTTTCTTTAGATCCCTCAGGTGCTGAAAATCTAACCACAGCATCACAGAGGGGAAAGAGGCTTATTCAGACCCATCCCATTTCAAAGCAATTAAGCAAAGAGCCACAGGTGATGCCCATTCATTACAATTTGAAAACTGTTTGCTTCAGCCTTCACCAAGGGGTGGCCTGAGGCAAAGACCTTCCTGACATTCAGGGCAACAGAACAATAGGTAAGCAAAAGGCCCAAAGCAGGGTTTCCCACTGAGACTCTTCTGGTCACGCTGGTATCTGAGTTTTCTGAGATGCTCGCCATTTCCTTCAGCTATCCAGTACATGGCCATGTCACAGAGTTTGGTGGTGGTACATATCTTGAACACAAAACCATTTGCCCATTCTGGACAGTGCCCACAATTCAGGAAGAAAACAGAAACTTAAGGAGATAGGAGGTGTTGCCAATCGAAAAGTCAAACCGCAGTCCATTCACAAATTGGGCAGAATGAATGCTGGGAAGCTTTCTACTAGACAGGACACATCCATTGATACATTCTCTTTTCTAATGTCGACAACCACGGACACAGTGGGATACACAGACCTAGAAACACTCGCCTTGTCAAATGACTTACTAGAAATAGTCCACTTCAAACCAAACAAACTGCTTTTCCTATCAATTCTCAGAACATGTGACAAAGCCACAAACACACACCCACACCCACAAAGGCAACTTCTTTACCCAAGAAGGTCTGTGAATATCCGGAGTGTCCTCTGACTGGTTGGCCATTATTTGTTCCCCCAAAATGGCCTGTCCTGTCTCAGATCTGGTCTCCTTGGCCAACACTGTGAAGTTGTCAGGAGCCAGGGGTGAGCCACTACCTGCTTTTTCATGAAAGACCCCTCTTCAGAGCTTTCCTGGCATTTGGCCATCATCATATCAGTAGGTACCAAAAAAGACTTACTCTGTTCTTGGTAAATCCAAATAAGTTAGCCCACTGGGACTGTGACTGGGACTGTCTCTGGATGCCAGGCTTCTTGGATCCCAAGTTCAGAGAGCTCCATCACCAATAAATTAGTTAGTTCACTTCCTTCAGGAACTGAATTATGACACTACCTTGGCAACCACTTTGTTTTAACAGTAGCTTCGAAGGGTCTCATGTGATGGAGGCTGCCTCTACTTCCTGTGACAGTTTCACAAGTTAAAATGGTATATCAACCATAGGCACCTGGGAACAGCTCACCATACAAGCCTCGTTTGGTCCGTCTTCTCTACATAAAGAAGAAAGTGGCTGATTCAGACAAATCCCTTCATTCTGAGCAGGTTGTTTGCCATGGAAGATGACTTTTGCTCTCTCAGGTCCTAAATAGCTGCATACATCTTCTCCAGGGATCATTTCTGCATGGACCTTGAGGTTCTCTGCCGGTGGAAGATCCCCTCTATTTCTGTATTGTAAGACAAACTCTGTCCCTGCTCTTCTGTATAGTTAGATTGAGGGAAAAGTGTATGGTAAGGCTTAATAACAGGTTCGATTTGGCTTAGGAATCATTCTGATTGATGAATAATGGTATTGGGTACCTGTGATATTTACAAGAATATACAAGTGAAATATAAGTATGAAAACAGAAATCTAGGTAAGATATGAAGCCCAGAAGAGCATTAGGCTCTTGATTGGGATACTTAGCTTTGAATTTTGTTCTGCACAGATGTGTCAGATAAATCGATATACCATGGCATAGGACCTTGTACCTTGGATGATTGAATGTTGAAGAGAACATCCAGTCAAACAGGGATAGTCGGTATTATTAGAAAGATAGTTGGTAGGTTTAGGAAGAAGGGTGAGTATAGGATTGGCAGCAAAAGTTCTTCAGCAATTGGGTTTCAGATAGAGAGTGAATGTAAAAGTTAGTATATGTGAAGAGTCAGTCACAATGATGAACTGGGGAAAAAATATAGGAAAGCAGATATGAATACAGACATTATGAAATCAGGCAAAGTATAAAGTCAGTGATAGGATTAGGCATTTTTAACAGGGTTGTTGTTGAATATATAATCTAAGGAAGAAACAAATATGTACTCAACAATAGGATTGACATTTGAGAGCATTAGGCAACCTGCACATAGATGTTTTTAGTAATCCATGCTCACTTTCCATTTAGGCTTTCGTACAATCAAAGTGTGACCTTTGCTTTTTTGTCGAGAATATTACTGTGATAAAATGTATATGGACATCAGGTGACATGAGTATTTCTTCCACCAATTCTGTGAGCAATATTTTGAAGACGTATAAATAAGTGTTGGGTGTAAAATTAGGTGTACCTGGAGTCTTTGGATATAGAGATAATGCATGAATAGACTATCCTGAGAATAAATAATATAACTGGTTCCAACTTTAAATAATTTTTTGAATTGATATCTGAAAATATACAGAAAATCTTATATTGCTATACAATCATTCATTCCATCCTGTTACATTCTAATGGTAATATGAGTGTTATGGTTTATCATGAAGAGTGTGTGAGTTTTGCTTCAAAAGTGATTGTGGAAGTCAAAAATAATGTGTTTGGCAAGAAGTCTCATGAAAAGACCAGTCAAGAGACCTGGAGGAATAAATGTGTTCTGAAGAAGGAATTGATTAAACATGAAAAAAAATTCTTATAAATTTGTGAAACTCTGGATGAAATATATATACTATGATATATATATATATATATATATATATATATATATATATATATATATATATATATATATATATTTGAATATATGTAGAATACATAGGTAAAATATATGTATGAAAACAGAAATCTAAGTAAGATTTGAAGCCCAGAAGGGCATTGGTCCCTTGATTGGGACTACTTACCTTTGAATTACTTTCTGCAAAGTTGTCTCAGATAAATCCATATACAATGACATAGGACCTTGTACCTTGGATGATTGAATGTAGAAGCGAACATCCAGTCAAAAAGGGATAGTTGGTAGTGAAAGTTTAATAAAATAGGTACTTGTCACTTCCTGTGTTTCTGTATGCTTAATAAAACACTGTTGAAATCTTGAGAATTGTTTGCTAATCTTGTTCCCAGAATGTGCTGTCCCCATCTCCCAAACTGCAGATTGTACTCCCTCACCCGGTTAAGCGCTAACTGCCCACTGACCCTTACCCATCAATAAACTTCCCTCCCTGCCCTCTCCAAGAAAAGTATATAAGCTCTGCTGAAGCTGTTCTCAGGACTCTCTGCTCTATTCAAGTGAACTCTGAGCCCCAGCATGCTGGACCCCCAGTAAATCCTTTGCTGTTGCATGTTAAAGTCTCTTGGTTGTCCCTTCCTCTGACACTAGCCCGACCTTTACATATGGAGGTTCCACAGAGATCAAGCAGCGGTGGACGAGAGACCCCAATGGACCCCCCTCAGATAAGTAAGGCGCCTCTTTCTGGTTTCAGGTTTCATGTTAGGGTTTGGCAAAATGGCTGTCAATGAAGAGTGTGAGCTCTCTCTGATGGTGGCTGACAGTCGTGTTACAGAACCACAGGCCACGTCCCTGGAGGACGCCTGAGAGGACTCGGGAAATTGAGGAACAATAGTCTCCTTGACTCAGTGATATTTTGTTTCGGATTCAGTATTGCCAGTCCATCGGATTTTGCCGGCTACTCAGTCATGGTCTCAGTGTTGAATGTCCATTGCCTGTCTTTATTGTCTTGTCTTGCCTGTGTCATGTGTCTTGCTTTCACTGTTTGTGTATCTCTCATTATGGAACAGAGCACTTCAATGCCTCTGTCCCTGACCCTTGATCACTATACCAAAGTCCGTTTAAGGGCTCAGAATCTCTTTATTTCAGTAAAGCCCCGGATGTGGTAGACTCTCTGTACCTCAGAATGGCCCACCTTTGGAGTCGGATGGCCCCTAGAAGGATCCTTCTACTTCCCACTAATTTATAATTCAGAGATATTGTCTTTCAGCCGTGGCCAGATAGTCATCTGGATCAACAGCCATATATTTTAATTCAGCAGGACCTCTGCAAATTTCCTCCTCAATGGGTCAAGCCTTTCCTTGCCCCTGCCCCCGCAATGACTCCTTCCCCCAGGAACTCACAAACACTCTGCTCCTCCTCCTCCTCCACACTCTGTTTTCCCTGTGTCACCAGATTTGAGTCTACTGGACTCTCCTCCCCCTCCTTATCCCCTGCCCTCATCCTCTAACCCCCAACACCCTCTAAGTAATACCCCTGCTGCTGACTGAGCCTCTCCTCCATTGAAGGAAGCTAAGCCGGCCCAGCGCCCTCCAGGTAATTCCCCTGCAGCACACACAGCACCTCCTCCCATGGAGGAAGCTGGCCCTGCTAAAGGAACTCGCTGGCGGTGAATGATTGAAAACCCTGGAACTCTTGGGATGCCTCCCCTTCGACCCTATGGACCAATGATTGACAATGGCCATTGGGGGAAAATTCAAGCCTACCAGTATTGGCCGTTCTTCTCTTCAGACCTATGTAACTTAAAAAATAGCAATCCCCCTTTTACCGAGGACCCCACCCGGCTCTCAGGTGTGGTTGAGTCATTGATGTTTTCACACCAGCCTACTTCGGATGACAGCCAACAACTGCTAGGGACTTTCTTCATGACAGAGGAAAAAAAGGGAATTCTCCAGGAAGCTAAAAAAAAATCCTTGGACCAGGTTTGCATCCGACACAACTTACCAACATAATCAAAGCCGGCTTTCCCTTGAACCGACCCAACTGGGACCCCAACACCTTTGAAGGTAGGGAGCATCTGTCCACTTATCGCTGGGCTCTAATAGTGGGTCTCCGAGCAGCCGCTAGTGACCAACTAACTTGGCCAAGGTAAGAGAGATTATCAGGGGCCTGACGAATCTCCCTCTATGTTTCTAGAGAGAATTATGGAGGCATATAGGAGCTATAATCCTTTTTATCGTCAGGCAGAGAATCAAAAGGCATCTGTCACGATGGCCTTATTGGGCAAACTGCCCTGGATATTAAAACAAAGTTACAAAGCTTAGATTGATTACAAGATATGACTTTGAGAGATTTAGTCAGAGAAGCTGAGAAGGTATACTATAAGAGAGAAACTGAGGAAGAGAAGGGAGCAAATGGAGGATAAAAGAAACAAAAGGCAGAGTAAGGCGTTGACTAAGGTCCAGGTCACAACAACAAATAGGCCAAAAATTAAGAAACAGGGAGACAAGAAGGTATACATTGGCCCACGACAGAGGCCACCCTTGGCCTCAGATCAATGTGCCTACTCAAACAAAAAGGACACTGGGCCAAAATTGACATAGAAAGCGACAGCCACGCCAGCCAGCCATTCTGACTCTGGAGGATGACTAAGAAAGTCGGGGCTCAGATCCCCTCCCCGAGCTCAGAGTAACTTTTGAAGTGGAGGGGACCCCAGTAAACTTTGAAGTGGATACAGGGGCAATATACTGAGCCCATAAGGCCACATTGGGCCCTCTATCAAATAAAAAATCTCTATTTCAAGGGGCTAATGGCAGTAAATATCGGGCTTGGACAACTAAGAGGACCATGGACCTGGGAAAAGGAAAAATCCATCACTCCTTCCTAGTAGTCCCAGAATGCCTGGCCCCATTGATCGGCGGAGATCTGCTCACCAAGCTCTGGGCCAAAATAAATTTTAACCCTGAAGGCCCTTAAGTGGAATTTCTAAATCTTTCAGTAAAAACTCCAAGAGCCACGGCTCTAACTATGTCAGTAGAAAATGTACATCAACTCACTCACCTTGGTTCAAAGAAACTGCAGGCATTCCTGAAGGATCAAGAACAGAGTTTTCCACTAACAGACTCACAGTGAAGAAAATAACTGAATGGGTAACAAAAGCCTGTTGGGTTCATCAATTGGTAAATGCTTACCCTTCCAAGCTTCCTGTATGAAAGCACATACGAGGAACCAAACCAGGACAATACTGGGAAGTGGACATTACTGAAATAAAGCCAGCAAGGTATGGACTTAAATATCTCCTAGTCTTTGTAGATACATTTTCAGGATGCATTGAAGCCTTCCCCACAAAAAAAAGAAAAAAAAAAAAGAAAAGAAATAGCGCAAATTTTGGTCAAGAATATCCTAGAAGATATTTTTCCAAGATACAGCCTGCCTAAGTTAATAGGGTCTGATAATGGACCAGCGTTCATGGCCCAGGTAAGTCAGGGGTTAGCCAGGACCCTGGGGATTAATTGGAAGTTACATTGTGCTTATAGACCCCAGAGTTTAGGACAGGTAGAAAGAATGAACCAAACCATTAAACAGACCTTAACAAAATTAAGCTTAGAGACCGGAATAAAAGATTGTACTATGCTCCTGCCTTATGCACTGTTAAATGAAGAAAATACTCACTCTGATTTTAGTGTAACCTCACCCCCTATGAAATTCTCTATGGTGCCCCTCCTCCAGTAAGGGACCTAACACCAACTCTAAGACCTTACAATCCCTTCCACACCAGCTTGCTTGACAGACTTAAAGCTCTTGAAAGAATTCAGTGACACCTGTGAAAACAGCTGGCCACTGCCTACCAAACTGGGGACGAGGGGACTCCACATCGATATCAAGTAAGAGACTTTGTCTTCGTAAGACGACATCAGGTGACATCACTGGAACCCCGCTGGAAAGGACCATTCCAGGTGCTACTTATAACACCTACAGTGGTAAAGGAAGATGGAATCACTTCCTGGATGCATGCCTCTCATCTCAAGCCTGCGCCCTGTCCAGACATTGACTGGAAACTGGAATTGGCTGGAAACTGGAAAAGACTGGTAACCCTTTCAAATTGCACATTCGCCGTGTGGATAAGGCTATAGACTCTCCCCTTGACCACCAGTATTTCTAACCCTCATCACCCCTTTCAGCAGCGATGGCTGATCACAAATCCTACTGGACAAGAAGTTTAATCAATCTTGCATACAGCCCCCTTAGGGACCTGGTGGCCATCTCTCCACCCAGACATTTGTCAGCTGGCTATATGTCTTTCCTATTCAGATATCCCTGAAGAAGAGGATCCCACTAAAATTCCATTAAATCCCTTCCGTATCATATATAATGGAAACAAACATTATGGATGTAGGGACACGTGAGCCAGATGCAGGTCGGCTAGCCTAGATTACTATGTTTGCCCGGTGAACTATCAAAGCCACAAACAGCCATGGCTGTGTGTGGGAAAAGCCGACTTCTTCTGTAATCAAGGGGATGTGAGCATACAGGGGCTGCACGATGGAACCCAAACTCCTAATCAAATTCAGTACACAGCATTGGCCATATTACCAATAAGATAACCTAAATCGATGGCACCCAGAGGGGTCTCTAGATCCTCAAATTCTGTGGAACCTTTTTAACTTTGGGAAGGGCTCAAAGGCGTGAAAAGAGATTCCCCTATGTGGAGGCCTTTTCCGTCCTTCGCTCACATCCTGAACTATGCTTCTCCAATAGATCCTCACCCTCAGCCTTCTGCTCTAGTCTCTCTGCTGTCACTCCCACCTCAACAACCTGATTTCTCCCATCCCGTTACTAGATCAACAACCCAAACATCCGCCGGTTCTCAGACCATTGCCCCCTTGCTGAGGTAGCAGGTACTTAGTTACCACTCTACCCACTCACTCCTCTCTTCTCCTGTCAGCACCCATACGGGGTTTCACCAGGTCCTTTTACCAGCTAACCTAAAGCTCAAAATAGCTGAGAAGACCCCTATCCAAGATGTAATAAAAATGGTCTTTAAAGTTGCTTTGTCATCACTGAAAACAGGTTACTAAGAATTTAAAGTCCCTCACAGGCTTTTTGGATACACACTCCCATCTTCCCCTCTTTTCTACATGTTCTACTGCTCAAGTTTTTGTTGCTAGAAAATCCCAAACCCCTTTCCCATTATTCTTTTACATCTCTCCGTACTCATTCTCAGATCCTCGGAACTGCTCTAAGTCCCGCCTTCCCTCTCTTTCCCCTCTGTTCCACACCCACAGAAAAGTCTTAACTGATCTTCTCCAGATGTCTTCACCATGGCTGACTTTAGGACGTTCAGCAAAAGAGTCCCTATAAAAGAGTTCAGTGTAGACAAACTTCCTGTTTTCATGTGGCCCTGTTCTACTTGGCCACTGGCTAAAACAATCAGTACTTGTAAGCTAGACACCCCCTTACTAGTTTTTCACAAAATATGTGAACAAGGCCTCTGACTTTGAGCTGGGGCTTCAAAGAGATGGCTACATTTCTATGATAAAGAAGTTACCAACTGGCTCCATGGTAACAGCTGGCAAGCGGAAAAAAGAAAGGGATGAAATATCTCTCCCCCTCCCAGGTGTCCTTGAAAAGTTAATTTGCTCAGAACAGAGGAAAAAAACATAAAAAAACTGCTTTTTGTGAATTTCTGCTGACTGTGAACTTCTGAGCACATTCCCTTACATGTTGGGTACAAAATTCTGAAACTTCCTAAACCTGGGGTTCATGGGATTAATTGATTACAACAGAAGCAATGCCCTCTGAATCCGTTTGCAACCAAATAGGACTGTTTCCCTAGCTTTGGTGCTATCTTAGGTGCCTTGTCTTGACTGTTCCTACAAGAGTATAATTCTATATACTTAAACATTTTTATGTTTTCATTAAATGGTCAACAGTGGTGATTAAATGTGTAATGGTGCAGAGGTTACCCAGAGTGCTCTATCATGATGCAGGTTCATTTGAAGATCAAACAGGGGGGCATACAACCCGGTTCCACAGGGAACATATATCCCTCACTTCAGCCATCCTATTAGGAATACGAGTTGCTGCAGGGGAGGTCACAGGAACCACTGCCTTGGTCCATGGTACACAGCAAAATACCCAATTAGAAGCAGCAATAGACCAAAACTTAAAGATATTAGAAACCTCCATCACAGCTTTGTGGGAATCTTTAACCTCTCTCTCTGATGTTGTTTCATACAACAATCGAGGGTTGGACCTCCTCTTCATGAGAGAATGGTGCCTTTGTGCTGCATTGAGGGAAGAATGTTATTTTTATGGCAACAATACTGGAGTTGTAAAAAATTTATGAGTAAAATAAAAGGATGCCTTGAAGAGTGTCAACAAAAGAGAGAGGCCCAAAAAGGGTGGTTTGAGTCTTGGTTCACACAGTCCCCCTGGTTAACTATACGTTTATCAACCTTGGCCAGTCCAATAATAATACTCACATTCTTGCTAACTATAAAACCCTGTTTGCTCAACCATGTATTTTCATTTCTCCAACCTCAAATTAGACAAGTTAAACTTATGGTAATACCCCACTAGCAGACATAGAATGTGACACCACTCCAATGATCACTTTTATGATTAAAAGTAGCCAGAAGAAGACGTGGAGAATGAAAGGTTAATAAAATGGTACTTGTCACTTCCTCTTTTTCTGTATTCTTAACAAAACACTGTTGAAATCTTGAGAACTGTTTGCTAATCTGTTCCCAGAATGTGCTGTCTCCAACTTCCAAAATATATAATGTACTCCCTCTCCCGGTTGCATGCAAACTGCCCACTCGCCCTGACCCATCAATAAACTTCCCTCCCTGCCCTCTACAAGGAAAACACATAAGCTCTGCTTAAGATGTCCTCAGGGCTCTCTGCTCGATTCAAGGGAGCTCTGAGCCCCAGCATGCTGGACCCCCAATAAACCCTTTGCTGTTCCATGAGACAGTCTCTTGGTGGTCTCTTCCTCTGACGCTCACCTGAACATTACTTGGATGATTGAATGTAGAAGAGAACATCCAGTCAAAAAGGGATAGTCGGTAGGATTAGGAAGATAGTCGGTATGTTTAGGAAGGAGAGTGAGTATAGGATTTGGAACAAAAGTTTTTTAGCAATAGGGTTTTGGTTAGAGAGTGAATGTAAATGTGAGCACATATGAACCATCACAATGATGAACTGGGGAAAATATGTAGGAAAGCAGATATCAATAGAGACATTACGAAATCAGGCAAAGTATAAAGTGTGTGATAGAATTAGGCATTTTCAACAGGGTTGATTTTGGATATATTATCTTAGGAAGAAACGAATATATTGTCACAAATAGGATTGACTTTTGAGAGCATTAGGCAACCTGGACATGGATGTTTTTAGTAATCCATGTTAACTTTACATTTAGGCTTTGGTAGAAACATAAGTGTGACCTTTTCTTTTTGTGTCCAGAATATTACTGGGTTAAATTGTATATGTAGATCAGGTGACATGAATATTTCTTCCACCATTTCTGGGAGCCATAATTTGAATACGTATAAATTAGTATTGAGTTTACAATGAGGTGTACCCTGTGTCTATGAATATAGAGACAATGCATAAATAGACTATACTGTGAATAAATAATATAACTGGTTCCACTTTAAATAATGGATTGATTTGATATCTGAAAATATATAAGAAATCTTATATTGATATACAATCATTCATTCCATCCAGTTATACATCTAATGGTAATATTAGGGTTATGGTTTATCATGAACGGTGTGTGAGTTTTGCTTCAAAAGGGATTATGGAAATCGAAAATAATGGGTTTGGTAAGAAGTCTCATGAAAAGACCAGTCAAGAAACATGGAGGAATACATGTGTTCTGAAACAGAAAATTATTGAAAGTGAAACACATACCCATAATTTTGCTAACTTGTGGATGAAATATATACTCTATTATGTGCATTACCTGAAGAAATAGTAATGTACCAGTGGCGAATAAGAATGAACATGAAAATACACATCATGTCCCATATGAATCTACTTGTATTAATGAGAAACTGGGTCAATTATTGTAGAAATATTAGGATATGTATGCACCATTCACTGAAGTTAGTTTTCATTACTAGGAAGCAAATATGTATTTCAGGTGGATGAATATTTCAGAGAATAACCTTTTGAAATGTTGACTATAAATCCACATACATGAATATGAAAAAATTTAGGGAGTGTATAATAAGGCATATATATTTTATATTTTAAAAAAATCTGGAGTGTGTATATATACACAGAGAGAGAGAGAGAGAGAGACATTAAAAAGTAGCAATATATATGCCAATCGAAATTCACCGTGATATATATATCTTACACAGATAGAAAAATATTCAATTTACTGAACATGGATTTATGTATAATATTGTTCAACTAGGAGGCTCACACATAGGATGAATTTTCAAATCCCATAGCGTTTAGGTGGAGTGATCACTTCTCATCATTTGTATCTGTCAAGTCAGACACCTCACAAGAACGTATGTGTGATACCAGGTAGTATTCTATATGTGCATATAAAAATAGATGTGCTCAATAGGTTACATAAAATGGGAGAGAGGAATTCACATATTTGTTAAATTTAAAAATACATGGAGAACTATTTCAATTTAAATTGACTAGATTTATAGCACCTACATTTTGTCATGCAAAAGCCATGTCCAACTATACACCATGCCTCCTCTGAACTGCTTGTATTTATAATCTGTTTGGGTTATTTTTCTCCATCTTATTAGGATTAGTAGTCAGAGACAAGTAGGGTATGGATTAGTGTCACGGATTCAGTATTTCAAATGGAAAATAGGAAAATAAATCCAATGTGTATGCAAATATGTGCCACAAAAAATATTCCCACTCTCATCCAGAAAAATGCCTTGAAATTATCTTCGCCCTAGGTAAAACACAATTAGAAAAGAAGAGTTAGAAAATCTGTGAATACATATGTGGAATGGAAAATGCTCAGGAGTTCACAACCTTGGAGGTGGTAGAGGAGTTTCCAAAAGTAAGGGACAGTGTAAACACTCCACAATCATGGAGCTATGCTGGCCTAAAGACTTCTTGAGAAACTGCCTCTGAGTTTGGGCATTTGAAATATATGTTGTTGTCAGGAGCTTTAGCTTCCTTTGAAGTGAGACCATCAAACCTGGGTCAGTATCTATGTGACCTGGAGGACATGGTTTCTTATTTTCCGATGAACATGAGGCAGCAGTGCTGAAGTCTCTTTGTAGGTAAACTGTGGCCTCTTCGGGCAAAGTGACACCCCGTGTGGACTTTGAAGCCATTTGGTCATCCTCCACTTTTCGTGGTGTTTTTTTGCTGCTGCACTGGGAGTTTGGTATTTGATTCATGACATACAAGGAGTTCAACTGGGACACAGTGCATGAGGGAGTCTTGTAACGTGTGGTGGGTCAGGCTCTGCAGGAGAATGCACCAACTGGGCTTCTATTCCACATTGCTTGCCACCTTGACCATAGCAACCTAATTCTGAACATTGCCCTGAAAACTCTGCATATAACAAGATGCCTTTTCATATAATGGTCTCCTGGCTGCATCAAGTCAGTCACAAGCCATTTGGACGCCAATGGCAGATCCACATGGCCACATCACAGATGTATTATCACACACCTGCCTACCACTGCTCTAGGCCCACTACTCAGCAGGCTCCAACTTACTGGCATCTCTGTTCTACACCATTTTCATGAAACCCAGTCAATCAAGGCACTGTCTGTTACACTCATGATCAGCAACAGGACATCCAATGGTTCTCCAGTGCCATCTGGTCATTGGGAATTTCAAAAATTTCATGGTGTTTTTCTTTCCATTTTTCAAGAATGAAGTTGGAGGCACTTTGGGGTTTCCATTCATCCAGGAACCATTACATGGGGAGGAAGCTCATTTCAATGAAAGCTCTGAGGAACTCTAACAGGCAAGGCTTCCCAAACACTGGCCAAAAGGTCACATGAAGCCAGGCCCATTGAGGTCTACAACGTGAGGTCCATGTGTCTTTTGACTCTAACTATGGCTGCCAAGTTTTTCAGAATAAAATCATGTGATATCCTTGCTGAGATTTTCAGCTCTCTGTGGAAAGCCATCCTGGGCCTAGATCTCAGGTTTCAAGGGCAACTCTCATGCGTGGCCTCCTACAATGCCAACACAATTAATGGCAATACTTCTCTGAGGTCAGTTCCAGAACTCAGTCTCCAAGGAGAATCACACCAGAGTTCAAGCCCATGTGGACTCTGTCATCTCTTCCAACCGCCACACAAATGACCACAATTAAAACCAAAACATTCCCACATGGCCCTCATCTTCATCCATATAGGCACTCATCATAAACTCTGGCTGGAGGTTTCCATGAGGGATGCAGCCCTAGACAGTGTCCAAAATATCCACCATTGCCCCTCATTTGTCTAAATTTAGGGTGGTCTGGAAACCCTTTCTGTGAACCAAGAGTGATCAAATAGGCGTGCCGTTAATACTGCTCTGCTTCTCCAATTTGAGGCCTACTGACTGTCAGGTATAGATTGCTTATGTGATTTGGCATCATGAGAGAAACCAAGCACTTATGCAGGACTTTGAATAACTCATTTGACCTATAGGAATCCTATTCTCACTTGATGGACGTCAGGAACCTAACAGAGGAAGGCAAGAGACTTCATCCACAATGACTGATCCTTTTGCCATTTTGGTTTTGGATGCACACATGGGATCTTCTTTAGATTTATCAGGAGCTGAGAATCTTAGCCACAGCCTCAACCAGGGCCTAGTGTCTGATTAAGACACATCCCTTTCCAAAGAAATTAAGCAATGAGCCACAGGTGATGCCCATTCATTTCCATTTGAAAACTGTTTCTTCAGGCTTCAAAAAGGGGTGGCCTGAAACAAAGACCTTCCTGACATTCAAGGCAACAGAACCATAGGTAAGCAAATGGCCCAAAGCAGGGTTTCTCCAATGAGTCTTTACTGGTCACACTAATATCTGAGATGTTCCCATTCCCTTCAGCTATCAAGAACATGGCCATGTCACAGAGCATGGAGGTTATACATATCTTGGACAATAAATCATGAGCTCATTCTGGAGAGTGGCCAGAATTCAGGAAGAAAACCGGAACTTAGGAAGTTAGTAGTTGTTTCCTATCCATAAGACAAGCCACAGTCTATTCATCACTTATGAACGATGAATGCTGGGAAGCTTTCTACTAGACAGGACACCTCCATTGATGCATTCTCTTTTCTAATGTCTAAAACCACGGACACAGTGGATACACAGACATAGAAACACTCGCCTTGTCAAAAGAGTTACTATCAACAGTAGACTCCAAAGCAAACGAACCACCTTTATTACCTATTCGCAGAATATGAGACAAAACCACAAACTCACACCCACACACATAAAGTCACCTCATTCCCAAAAGTGGATCTGTGACTATCTGGAGTGTCCTCTGACTGGTGGGCCATACTATGTTCCTCTCGAAATGGCCTTTCCTCTCTCAGATTTTGTCTCCTTGGCCAACTCTGTGATGCTTTGAGGAGCCTGCAGTTAGCCACTACCTGCTATCTCAGGAAAGGCCTCTCTTCAGAGCTCAATTGGCATTTGGCCATCCTCAAATCAGTAGGTACCAAGAAGGTCTGAATCTGTACTTGGTAAATACAAACAAGTGAGCCCACTGGGACTGGGACTGGGACTGGCTCTCGGTGCCTGGCTTCTTGCATCACAATTTCAGAGAGTTTCATCACCAAGGAAGTTAGCTAGGACACTTCCTTCAGGAACTGAATGAGGTCACTGCCTTGGCAACAACTTTGTCCTAACCGTTGCTTCCAAGGGTTCCATGAGATGGAGGCTGCTCCTACTTTGTGTGACAATTTGACTTGTTACAATGGTATATCAAAATAGGCACCTGGGAACAGCTCTCCACGCAGGCCTGCTTAGGTCCATCTTCTCTACATTAAGAAGAGAAAGGCTGATGCATACACATCCCTTCGTCCTGTTCAGGTTGTTTTCCATGAAGATGGATTTTGCTCTCTCAGATCCTTCATAGCTGCCTACATCTTCTCCAGGGATCATTTCTGCATCGAACTTTGAGGTTCTCAGCAGTTGGAAGATACCCTACATTCCTGTATTGTAAGGCGAACTCTGTCCCTGCTCTTTTGTAATTTTAGATTGAAGCAACAGTGTATGGTTAGGGTTAATAACAGGTTCGATTTGGGCAAGGAATCATTATGCGGGATGAATAATGGTATTGGGAACCTGCAATATTTATAGGAATATAGAGATGAAATATAAGTATGAAAACAGAAATCTAGGTAAGATTTGAAGCTCAGAAATGCATTGGGCAACTGATTGCGATACGTAGCTTTGAATTACGTTCTAGATACATGTTTCAGAAAAATCGATATACAATGGCATAGGATCTTGTACCTTGGATGATTGAATGTAGTAGAGAACATCTACTCAAAAAGGGATAGTCGATAGGATCAGGAACATAGTCAGTATGTTTTGGAAGAAGAGTGAGTATAGGATTTGGACCAAAGTTCATAAGCAATAGGGTTTCGGTTAGAGAGTGAATGTCAATGTCAGCACATGTGAAGGGTCAGTCACAATGTTGAACTGGAGAAAATATGTAGGAAAGTTGATATCAATAGAGACATTAGGAAATCAGGCAAAGTACAAAGTGAGTGAAAAAATTAGACATTTTCAATGGTATTGAGGTTGAATATATAATCTTAGGAAGAAACAAATATGTAGTCACCAACAGGATGATCATTTGAGAGCATTAGGCAACCTGGACATGGATGTTTTTAGTAATCCATGTTCAGTTTCCGTTTAGGCTTTGTTACAGTCATACGTGTGACTTTTGCATTTTGTGTCCAGAATACTACTGTGATAACATGCATAGGTAGATCAGGTGACATGAGTATTTCTTCCACCATTTCTGGGAGCAATATTTTGAAGATGTATAAATTAGTATTGGGGGTACAAAGAGGTGTAACCTGTGTCTATGAATATAGAGATAATGCATGAATAGACCATACTGTGAATAGATAATATAACTGGTTCCACTTTACAAAATGTATTGAATTGATATCTGAAAATATATAAGAAATCTTATATTAATATAAAATCATTCATTCCAACCAGTTATACATCTAATAGTGATATTATAGTTATGATTTATCATGCAGTGTGTGTACGTTTTGCTTCAAAAGTGATAAAGGAATTCGAAAATAATGTGTTTGGAAAGAAATCTCATGAAAAGATCAGTCAAGAAACATGGAGGAATCCATGTGTTCTAAAGCAGGAAGTGATTGAAAGTGAAACAAATGCCTATAAATTTGCTAACCTGTGGAGGAAATATATATCCTATGATGTGCATAAACTGAAGAAATTGTAATGTCCCAGTGTTGAATAAAAATGAACATCGATAAACACATCATGTCCCATAGGCATCTATTTGCATTGATGATAAACTGTGTCAGTTACTATAGAAATATTAGGATTTGTATGCACCATTCACTGAAGTTAGTTTTCAGTACTAGGAAGCAAATATGTATTTCAGGTGGATGAAATTTTTTGAGAATAATCTTGTGAAAAGTTGATTATAAATCCACATTCATGAACATGAATAAAATTAGGGAGTGTATATAAGACACATATATTTCATATTTTGAAAAATAGAAGGAGAGAGTGTATATATATATATATATATATATATATATATATATATATATATATATATATACACACACAGACACACACACATACACACCCAGAGACATTAAAAATAGCAATATATGCCAATCAAAATTCACCATGAAATATATATCATCCACAGATCCAAAAATATTCATTGTACTGAACATGGATTTGTGTATAATTTTGTTCAACTAGGAAGCTCACCCATAGGTTGAATTTTCAGTTCCAACGACATTTAGAAGGAGTGATCTTTTCTCTCAATTTGTATCTGCCAAGTTATCCACCTCACAAGAATGTACGTGTAGTACCCGGTAGGATTCTCTATGTGTATATAAAAATATATTTGCTGAGTAGGCTACAGAGAAAGAGAGACAAGAATTCACATATTTGTTATCTTTAAAACCACATGGACAACTATTGCAACAAAAAATTGTCTAGATTTATAACCCCTAACCTTTAAAATGCAAAAGGCAAGTCCAACTATACACCATGCCTCCTCTGAACTGCTTGTATTTCTATTATGTTTGGGTTATTTTTCTGCCTCATATTAGTATTAGTAGTCAGAGACTAGTAGGGTGTGGTTTAGTGTCAGAGATAAAGTATTTGAAATGGAAAATTGGAAAATGAATCCAATATGTATGCAAATATGTCCTACACAAAAGTCTTCCCACTCTCATCCAGATAAATCCTTTGACATTACCTTCACCCCATGTAAGATGCAATTCGAAGAGAAGAGTTAGAAAATCTGTGAATACATATCTGGAATGGAAAATGCACAGGAGTTCACAACCTTGGAGGTGGTAGAGGAGTTTGCAAAAGTAAGTGACTGTGTAAACACTCCACAAACATGGAACTCTGCTGGCCAATAGCCTTCTTGTAAAACTGCCTCTGGGTTTGGACACTTGAAATATATCTTGTTGTCTGGAGCTTTAGCTTCATTTCTGGTGAGACCATCAAACCTGGATCTGCATCTATGTGACCTGGAGGACATCGTTTCTTATTTTCCATTGAACATGTGGTACCAGTGTTGATTTCTCTCTTTGTTGGTAAACTGTGGCCACTGGAAGCTTATTGTCTCCCTGAGTGGACTGTGAAGCCATTTGGTCATCCTGCCCTTTTTGTGGTGTTTCTTTCTTTTTTTTTAATTTTATTTTTTTATTGGATGTTCAAAACCCTACAAAGCTCTTGACATATCATATTTCATACATTAGCATACATTAGCTTCAAGTGAGTTATGAACTCCCTTTTTTGCCCCAAGTACAGATTGCAGAATCACATGGGTTACACATCCACATTTTTACATAATACCATAATAGTAACTGTTGTATTCTGCTACCTTTCCTATCCTCTACTATCCCCCCTCCCCTCCCCTCCCATCTTCTCTCTCTACCCCTTCTACTGTAATTCATTTCTCACCTTGTTTATTTTCCCATTCCACTTACAACCTCTTATATGTAATTTAGTATAACAATGAGGGTCTCCCTCCGTTTCCATGCAATTCCCCTTTTCTCTCCCTTTCCCTCCCACCTCATGTCTCTGTTTAATGTTAATCTTTTCTTCCTGCTCTTCCTCCCTGCTTTATTCTTAGTTGCTCTCATTATATCAAAGATGACATTTGGTATTTGTTTTTTAGGGATTGGCTAGCTTCACTAAGCATAATCTGCTCTAGTGCCATCCATTTCCCTGCATTTTCCAAGATTTTGTCATTTTTTAGTGCTGCGTAATACTCCATGGTGTATAGATGCCACATTTTTTTAATCCATTCATCCATTGAAGGGCATCTGGGTTGGTTCCACAATCTAGCTCTTGTAAATTGTGCTGCTATGAACATCGATGTGGCAGTATCCCTGTAATACGCTCTTTTAAGGTCTTCAGGGAATAGTCCGAGAAGGGCAATAGCTGGGTCAAATGGTGGTTCCATTCCCAGCTTTCCCAGGAATCTCCATACTGCTTTCCAAATTGGCCGCACCAATTTGCAGCCCCACCAGCAATGTACAAGAGAACCCTTTTCTCACTCCAGTAAGATTGGCAGCCATTATGAAATCAAACAACAACAAGTGCTGGCGAGGTTGTGGTGTTTCTTGATGCTGCAATGGGAGGTTGGTATTTGCTTCATGAAATACAAGGAGTTCAACTAGGATATAGGGCTATAGGGAGTTCTGTCACGTGTGTTGGGTCAGGGTGTGCAGGAGAATTCACCAACCAGGGTTCTATCCCACATAACTTGCCCCCTTGACCATAGCAACTTGATTGTGAACATTGCCCTGAAACCTCTCCATATAACAAGATGCCTTTTCATATAATGGTCTGCTGGCTGTACCAAGTCAGTCACAAGCTATTTGGAAGCCAATGGCAGATCCACATGGTGACACCACAGTTGTATTATCACACACCTGCCCACCACTGCTCTAGGCCCACTACTCAGCAGGCTCCAACTTACTGGCATCTCTGTTCTGCACCATTTTCATGAAACCCAGTCAATCAAGGCACTGTCTGTAACACAACAATCAAGCCACTGTCTGCAACAGAACATCCAATGGTTCTCCAGTGCCACTTGGTCATTGGGAATTTCAAAAATATCATGGTATTTATCTATCCATTTTTCAAGAATGAAGTTGGAGGCACTTTGGGGTTTCCATTCTTCAAGGAACCATTACATGGGGAGGAAGCTCATTTCAATGAAAGCTCTGAGGAACTCTAACAGGCAAGGCTTCCCAAACACTTGCCAAAAGGTCACATGAAGCAAGGCCTATGGAGGTCTACAACGGGAGGTCCATGTGTCTTTTGACTCTTAACTATGGCTGCCAAGTTTTTCAGAATAAAATTATGCGATATCCTTGCTGAGATTTTCAGTTCTCTGAGGAAAGCCATCCTGGGCCTAGATCTCAGGTTTCAAAGGCAACTCTCATGTGTGGCCTCCTACAATGCCAAAACAATTAATGGCAATACTTCTCTGAGGTCAGTTCCAGAACTCAGTCTCTAAGAGGAATCACACCTGAGTTCAAGACAATGTGGAACCTGTCAACTCTTCCAACCGCCACACAAATGACCACAATTAAAACCAAAACATTCCCACATGGCCCTCATCTTCAGCCGTATAGACACTCATCATAAACTCTAGCTGGAGGTTTCCATGAGGGGCGCTGCCAAAGACAATGTCCAAAATATGCACCCTTGCCCCCCATGTGTCTAAATTCAGTGTGGCCTGGACACCCTTCCTTTGAACCAGGAGTGATCAAATAGGCCTGCTGTTAATGCTGCTCTGCTTCTCCAATTTGAGGCCTACTGACAGTCAGGTATAGATTCATTATGTGATTTGGCATCATGAGAGAACCCAAGTACTTCTGCAGGATTTGAATAACTCATTTGACCCATAGGAATCCTATTCTCACTTGATGGATTTCCGGAACCTATCAGAGGAAGGCAAGAGACTTCATCTACAATGACTGATCTTTTTGCCATTTTGGTTTTGGATGCACACATGGGATCTTCTTTACATCTATCAGGAGCTGAGAATCTTAGCCACAGCCTCAAACAGGGCCTAGTGTCTGATTAAGACACCATCCTTTTCAAAGCAATTAAGCAAAGAGGCACAGGAGATGCCCATTCATTTTCATTTGAAAACTGTTTCTTCAGGCTTCACAAAAGGGTGGCCTGAGGCAAAGACCTTCCTGACATTCAAGGCAATAGAACCATAGTTAAGCAAATGGACCAAAGCAGGGTTTCTCCACTGAGACTTTACTGCTCATACTGATGTCTGAGTTTTCCGAGATGTTCCCATTCCCTTCAGCTATCAAGAACATGGACATGTCACAGAGCTTGGAGGTGGTACATATCTTGCACAATAAATCATGAGCCTATTCTGGAGAGTGGCCAGAATTCAGGAAGAAAACAGGAACTTAGGATGTTAGTAGGTGTTTAAGATCCATAAGGCAAACCACAGTCCATTCATCAATTGAGCAGGATGAATGCTGGGAAGCTTTCTACTAGACAGGACACCTCCATTGATGCATTCTCTTTTCTAATGTCTAAAACCACGGACACAGTGGATACACAGACATAGAAAGTCGCCTTGTCAAAAGACTTACTAGAAACAGTCGACTCCAAACCAAACCAACCACCTTTCCTACCTATTCTCAGAACATGAGACAAAACCGCAAACTCACACCCACACACAAAGGCACCTCCTTCCCAAAAGTAGGTCTGTAACTATCCGGAATGTCTTCTGACTGGTGGGCCATACTATGTTCCCCACAAAATGGCCTCTCCTGTCTCAGATCTTGTCTCCTTGGCCAACTCTGTGATGCTTTGAGGAGCCAACCGTTAGCCACTACCTTCTATCTCAGGAAAAGCTTCTCTTCAGAGCTCTACTGACATTTGGCCATCCTCACATCAGTAGGTACCAAGAAGGTCTGATCTGTACTTGGTAAATCCAAACAAGTGAGCCCACTGGGACAGGGACTGGGACTGGCTCTCGGTGCCTGGCTTCTTGCATCAAAATTTCCGAATGTTCCATCACCAAGGAAGTTAGGTAGGTCACTTCCTTCAGGAACTGAAAGAGGTCACTGCCTTGGCAACAACTTTGCCCTAACCGTTGCTTCCAAGGGTTCCATTAGATAGAGGCTGCCCCTACTTCCTTTGAAAATTTGACTAGTTTCAATTGTATATCAAAATAGGCACCTGGGAACAGCTCTCCATGCAGGTCTGGTTAGGTCAATCTTCTCTACATTAAAAAGAGAGAGGCTGATGCATACACATCCCTTTTTCCTGTCTAGATTGTTTGCCATTGAAGATGGCTTTTGCTCTCACAGGTCCTTCATAGCTGCTGACATCTTCTCCAGGGATTATTTCTGCATCGAACTTTGAGGTTCTCAGCAGTTGGCAGATACCCTACATTCCTGTATTGTAAGGCGAACTCTGTCCCTGCTCTTTTGTAATTTTAGATTGAAGCAACAGTGTATGGTTAGGGTTAATAACAGGTTCGATTTGGGTAAGGAATCATTATGCGGGATGAATAATGGTATTGGGAACCTGCAATATTTATAGGAATATAGAGATAAAATATAAGTATGAAAACAGAAATCTAGGTAAGATTTGAAGCTCAGAAAAGCATTGGGCAACTGATTGCGATACGTAGCTTTGAATTACGTTCTAGATACATGTTTCAGAAAAATCGATATACAATGGCATAGGATCTTGTACCTTGGATGATTGAATGTAGTAGAGAACATCTACTCAAAAAGGGATAGTCGATAGGATCAGGAACATAGTCAGTATGTTTCGGAAGAAGAGCGAGTATAGGATTTGGACCAAAGATCTTTAGCAATAGTGTTTCCGTTACAGAGTGAATGTCAATGTCAGCACATGTGAAGTGTCAGTCACAATGTTGAACTGCAGAAAATATGTAGGAAAGTAGATATCAATAGAGACATTAGGAAATCAGGCAAAAGTATCAAGTGAGTGAAAAAATTAAACATTTTCAACAGTTTTGAGGTTGAATATATAATCTTAGGAAGAAACAAATATGTAGCCAGCAATAGTATTGACATTTGAGAGCATTAGGCAACCTGGTCAGGGATGTTTTTAGTAATCCATGTTCAGTTTACCTTTAGGCTTTGGTACAATCATACGTGTGGCTTTTGCATTTTGTGTCCAGAATATTACAGTGATAACATGCATATGTAGATCAGGTGACATGAGTATTTCTTCCACCATTTCTGGGAGCAATATTTCAAATATGTATAGATTAGTATTGGGGGTACAACCAGGTGTACCCTGTGTCTATGAATATAGAGATAATGCATGAATAGACCATACTGTGAATAAATAATATAACTTGTTACACTTTAAACAATGTATTGAATTGATATCAGAAAATATATAAAAAATCTTTTATTGATATATAATCATTCATTCCAACCAGTAATACATCTAATGGTGATATTACAGTGATGGTTTATCATGAAGTGTGTGTCCGTTTTGCTTCTAAAGTGATAAAGGAAATCGAAAATAATGTGTTTGGATAGAAGTCTCATGAACAGACCAGTCAAGAAACATGGAGGAATACATGTGTTCTGAAGCAGGAAGTGATTGAAAGTGAAACAAATGCCTATATATTTGCTAACCTGTGGAGGAAATATATATCCTACGATGTGCATAAAATGAAGAAATTTTAATGTCCCATTGTTGAATAAAAATGAACATCAATATACACATCATGTCCTATAGGAATCTACTTGCTTTGATGATAAACTGTGTCAGTTACTGTAAAAATATTAGGGTTTGTAAGCACGATTCACTGAAGTTAGTTCTCAGGATGAGGAAACAAATATGTATTTCAGGTGGTTGAATGTTTCTGAGAATAATCTTATGAAAAGTTGATTTTATATCCACATACATGAATATGAATGAATTTAGATAGTGTTTAATAGACACATGTTTTTCATATTTTGAAAAATCTATATATATATATATATATATATATATATATATATATATATATATATATATATATATATATAACTCATGGAGAAATATTACAATGAAAATTTGACAAGATTTATAACACATACCCTTGATAAAGCAGAAGGAAATTCCAAGTATATTCCATGCCTCCTATTAAAGGCCTGTATTTCTATTCTGTTAGTTTTCTTTTTATCCATCATATTAGCATTAGTAGTCAGAGTCTATTAGGGTATGTGTTAGTGTCGGGGATCAGTATTTCAAATGAAAATAGGAAAATAAATCTAATGTGTATGCAAATATGTGCTACACAAAAATCTTGCCACTCTCATCCAGAACAATTCCTTTACATTAACTTCACTCCAAGTAAGACACAATTAGTGGAGAGGAGTTCGAAAACCTGTGATTACATATGTGGAACTGAAAATGTTCAGGAGTTCACAACATTGGATGTGGTAGAGCAGTTTCCAAAAGTAAGGGAGAGGTTAAACACTCCACAAACTTGGAGCTCTGCTGGCCTTAAGACTTCTTGAGAAAATGCCTCTCAGGTTGGGAACATGAAATATATGAAGTTGTCAGGAGATTTAGCTTCCTCATTGTGACACCATCAAATGTGGGTCTGCATCTATGTGACCTGGAGGAAATGGTTCCTTATTTTCTAATGAACATGAGGCAGCAGTTCTGAATTCTTTCTTGGTAAACTGTGGCCACTGGGAGTTAAGTGTCTCCCGTGTGGTCTGTGAAGCCATTTGGTCATCCTCCATTTTTGTGGTGTTTCTTACTGCTGCACTGGGAGTTTGGAATTGGCTTAATGAAATACAAGGAGTTCAACTGGGACACAATTCTGGAGGGAGCTCTGACACGTGTGTTTGCTCAGGGTCTTCAGGAGAATGTTCGAAACATGGGTCTATCCCACATAGCTTTCCCCTTGACTATAGCAACCAGATTCTGAACATTGCCTGAAACCTCTCAATAAAACAAGATGCCTTTACATATAAGGGTCTGCTGCCTGCACCATATCAGTCACAAGTATTTTGGAAGCCAAAGGGAGATCCACGTGGTCCCACCACAGATATTTATTCACAAATGTATAGTCCACTGCTCTAGCCCCAATACTCAGCAGGCTCCAACTTACTGACATCTCGGTTCTGTACCATTTTCATGACAACCAGTCAATCAAGGAACTGTCTGGTACACACATGATCAGCAACAGGACATCCAAAGTTTCTCCAGTGCCACCTGGTCATGGAAATTTCAAAAATTTCATGGTATTTGTATAGCCATTTTTCAAGGATGATGTTGGAGGCACTGTGGGTTTCAATTCATTCAGGAACCATTAAATGGTGAGTAAGCTCATTTCAATGAAAGCTCTGAAGAACTCTCGCAGGCAAGGCTTCTCAATGAGTGCCCAAAAGTTCACATGAAGCCAGGCTCATTGAGGTCTACAATATGAGATACATGTGTGTTTTGAGTCTCAACTATGACTTCCAAGTCTTTCAGTAAAAAAATCATGTGTTACCCTGGCTGAGATTCCCAGTGCTCGGTGGAAAGCCACCCTGGGCCTAGATCTCAGTTTCCAAGGGCTAATCTCATGTGTGGCCTCCTATAATCCCAAAACAATTCATGGCAATACTTCTCTCAAGTCAGTTCCAGAACTCAGTCTCTAAGGAGTATCAGAGCAGAGTTCAAGCCCTGGTGGACCAAGTCACCTCTTCCAACCGCCACACAAATGACCACAATTAAAACCAAAACACTCCTACATGACCCTCATCTTCTTCCATAAAGACACTCATCATAACATATGGCTGGAGGTTTCCATGAGGGGCACAGCCCAAGACAGTGTCCAAAATAAGCTCCCTTGCCCCTCATTTGCCTAAAGTCAGGGTGGCTTGGACACCCATCTTGTGAACCAGGAGTGATCTTTAAGGGTAAAAGAAATTGAAATTAAAGTGTAAAAGTTAAAGTGTAAAAGACCGGGTTTGTAAAGTTTCTAAGATTCAAGGCCTGATTTAAAATGTAAAGGACCAGGTATTGTTAAGTCCCTATGCTACATGAAAAATCTGAAATTCCTGTTACTTGTAGGACAATTTCTGGACTGCCCAGTAAATATTCCCCCTGATCGCCTGGTTGTTTAATAACCTAGGACCCTGTGTGGCTTGGCACATATGCATCGCAGGGCCTAATCTAATCAATTTGAATCTGTACCCCGCTGTAGAACTGACCTATCCCTCCTGCCTGACATGTTCCCACCAATGAATGAACTAATCATGTTTAGGATTTGTTGTTTGATTTTCCCGCAGTGTATGATGATTTTTTAAAAGATACTGTGATATATGTAAAGTCTCGCCCTCCCCAAAAAGTGTACTTAAGCACTGCTCAACCTCAGCTCGGAGATCTGGGCTGCTCTCCCTTCTTGAGTGACCACGGAGCCCTAGCATACTGGATTGGATCCTCAATAAATGTCTTTTGCTGTTGCATGAGCCGTGGTCTCATACATGAACATGAATGAATTTAAGGAGTGTATAATAAGACACATATATTTCATATTTTGAATAATCTATAGAGTGCAGATTTTTCACAAAACACATACAGAGATATTAAAAAGTAGCAATATATATGCCAATCAAAATTCATCATGAAATACATATCATACACAGATCCAAAAATATTTATTTTACTTAACATGGATTTATGTGTAATATTGTTCAACTAGGAAGCTCACGCATAGGTTGAATTTTCAGTTCCTACAGCGTTTAGGAGGAGTGATCTCTTCTCACAATTTGTATCTGCCAAGTAGGCCACCTCACAATAATGTACGTGTGGTACCAGGTAGGATTCTATTTGTGCATATAAAAATACATGTGCTGAATAGGCAACAGAGAAAGGGAGACAGGAATTCACATATTTGATACCTTTCAAAACACATGGAGAACTATATCAATTAAAAATTAACCAGATTTTTAACAACTACCCTTTATCATGCAAAAGGCAAGTCCAACTATACACCATGCCTCTTCTGAACTGCTTGTATTTCTATTGTGTTTGGGTTATTTTTCTCCATCATATTAGCATTAGTAGTCAGAGTCTAGTAGGGTATGCGTTAGTGTCATGGATTCAGTAATTCAAATGGAAATAAAGGAAAATGAATCCATTGTGTATGCAAATATGCGCTACAAAAAAACTTTCCACTCTCATTCAGAGCAATGCCTTGACATTACCTTCACCCAAGTAAGACACAATTAGAGGACAAGAGTTAGAAAATCTGTGAATACATATCTGGAATGGAAAATGCTCAGGAGTTCACAAGCTTGGGCACTTTAGAGGAGTTTTCAAACTTAAGGGACAGGATAAACAGTCCAAATTCATGGAACTCTGCTGGCCTAAAGACTTCTTGAGAAACTGCCTCTGAGGTTGGGCACTTGAAATATATGTTGTTGTCAGGAGCTTTAGCTTCCTTTGTAGTGATACCATCAAAGATGGGTCTTCATTTATCTGACCTGGAGGACATGGTTTCTTATTTTCCAAAAGAACATGAGGCAGCAGTGCTCAATTCTTCCTTTGAAGGTAAACTGTGGCCACGGAGGGGTAAGTGTCTCCCCGTCTTGACTGTGAAGCCAATTGGCCATCCTACAATTTTCGTGGTGTTTCTTGCTGCTGCACTGGGCTTTTGGTTTTTCCTTCATGAAATACAAGGAGTTAAACTGGGACACAGTGCTGGAGCGAGTTCTGTCACGTGTGGAGGGTCAGGGTCTACAGGAGAATTCACCAACCAGACTTCTATCCCACATAACTTGAAACATTATCCATAGCAAACTGATTCTGAACATTGTCCTGAAACCTTTACATATAACAAGATGCCTTTACAGATAAGGGTCGGCTAGCTGTACCATGTAAGCAACAAGCCATTTGGAAGTCAATGGCAGACCCAAATGGCCCCACCACAGATGTTTTATCATACACCTGCACACCACAGCCCTGGGCCCACTTCTCAGCACTCTCCAACTTACTGGCATCTCTGTTCTGCACAATTTTCATGAAATCGAGTCAGTCAAGGCACTGTCTGGTACACTCATGATCAGCAACAAGACATCCAAAGGTTCTCCAGTGCCACCTGGTCAGGGGAATTTCATGGTATTTATAGAGCCATTTTTCAAGGATGAAGTTGGAGGCACTGTGGGTTTCAATTCATTCAGGAACCATTAAATGTTGAGGAAAATCATTTCAATGAAAGCTCTCGAGAACTCTCACAGGTAAGGCTTCCCAAAGAGTGGCCAAAATACACATATATTTCATATTTTGAAAAATCTTGACAGTATATATATATATATATATATATATATATATATATATATATATATATACAAACACACACAGACATTAAAAACTAGCAATATATATTTGCCAATCGAAATTCATCATGAAATATATATCATCCACGTATCCAAAAATATTCATTTTACTGAACATGGATTTATGTATAATGTTGTTCAACTAGGAAGCTCACCCATAGGTTGAATTTTCAGTTCCAACAGCGTTTAGGAGGAGTGAACTTTTCTCACAATTTGTATCTGCCAAGTCAGCCACCTCACAAGAATATATGTGTGATACAAGGTACAATTCTATATGTGCATATAAAAATACATGTGCTGAATAGGATACAAAGAAATGGGGGAGACAGGAATTCACATATTTGATAAGTTTAAAAATACATGGACAACTCTTTCAACGAAAAATTGACTAGATTTAAAACTCCTTCCCTATATAATGGAAAAGTTAATTCAATGGTACACCATGCCTCCTCTGATATGTTTGTATTTCTGTTCTGTTTGGGTTATTTTGCTCCATTACGTTAGGATTACTTGTCAGAGTCTTGTAGGGTATGGGTTAGTTTCAGGGATTCAGTATTTCGAAAGGAAAATTGGAAAATGAATCCAATGTGTATGCAAATATGTGCTACACAAAAATCTTCGACTCTCATCCACAACAATGCCTTGACCTTAACTTCGTCCCAAGTAACACATGTAGAGGAGATGAGTAAGAAAATCTGTGAATACATATCTGGAATTTAATATGCTCAGGAGTTCACAAACTTGCATTTAGAAGGCGAGATTCCAAAAGTAAGGGACAATGTAAACACTCCAAAAACATGGAGCTCTGCTAGCCTAAAGGCTTCTGGAAAAACTGGCTCTGATGTTGGGCTCTTGAAATATATGTTGTTGTCAGGAGCTTTAGCTTTTTTTGTAGTGAGACCATAAAAGCTGGGTCTGCATCTATGTGACCTGGAGGAGATGCTTTCTTATTTACCAATGATGATGAGGCAGCATTGCTGAATTCTCTCTTTCGGGGTCAACTGTGGCCACTTGGGGCTAAGTGTCTCCTCATGTGGACTGTGAAGCCATTTGATCATCCTCCAATTTTTGTGATATTTTTTGCTGCTACACTGGGAGTTCAGTATTTCCTTCACGAAATACAAGGAGTTCACCTGGGACACAGTGCTGGAGGGAGTTCTGTCACGTGTGGTGGGACAGGGTCTGCAGGAGAATGCACAAACCAGGCTTCTGTCCAACATAGCTTGACCCCTTGACCATAGGAACCTGATTCTGAACATTGCCCTGAAACTTACCCATATAACAAGAATCATTTACATATAAGGGTCTGCTGGCTGCACCATGTCAGTCACAAGCCATTTGGAAGCCATTGGGAAATCCACATGGAAGCACCACAGATGTTTTATCTCACACATGCCCACCTTTGCTCTAGGCCCACTATTCAGCAGGCTCCAACTTACTGGAATCTCTGTTCTACACCATTTTCGTGAAACCCAGCCAATCAAGGCACTGTCTGGTACACTCATGATCACCAACAGGATATCCAATGGTTCTCCAGTGCCTCCTGGATATGGGAATTTCAAAAATTTCATGGTATTTATCGAGCCCATCTTTCAAGGTTGAAGTTGGAGGCACTGAGTGTTTCATTTAATTCGGTAACCATTAAATGGTGAAGAAGCTCATTTCAAAGAAAGATCTGGAGAACTCTCACTGCCAAGATTTCCCAAAGAGTGGCCAAAAGGCCACATGAAGCCAGGCCCATTGAGGTCTACAATGTGAAGTGCATTTGTGTTTTGACTCTCAACTATTGCTGCCAAGTGTTTCAGAATAAAATTATGTGATACCTTGGCTGAGATTCCCAGTGCTCTGTGGAAAGCCACACTGGGAATAGATCTCAGTTTCCAATGGTGACTCTCATGTGTGGCCTCCTAATATCCCAACACAATTCATGGCAATACTTCTCTGAGGTCAGTTCCAGGACTCAGTCTCTATAGGGTATCACACCAGAGTTCAAGCCCAGGTGGACCCAGTCATCGCTTCCAACTTCCACACAAATAACCACAATTAAAACCAAAACACTCCCACATGGCCCTCATCTTCTTCCATATAGACACTCCTCATAACCTCTGGCTGGATGTTTCCATGAGGGGCGCAGCCCAAAACAGAGTCCAAATAACCTCGCTTGCCCGTCATTTTCCTAAAGGCAGGGTGGCCTGTACACCCTTCCTGTGAACCACAAGGGATCAAAAATGCCTTCCTTTAATACTGCTCTGCTTCTCCAATTTGAGACCTACTGACTGTCAGGTATAGATTCTTTATGTGATTCGGAGTCATGAGAAAACACAAGCATGTATGGGATAGCCTTTGCAGGGCTTAGAAGAACTCATTTGATTCAAAGGATCTCTATTCTCACTTGATGGTGGTCAGGAACCTAAGAGAGGAAGGCGAGAGACTTCATCAACAATTACTGATCTCTTTCCCATTTTGGTTTTGGATGCACACATGGGATCATTCTTTAGATGCATCAGGTGCTGAGAACCTAAGCCACAGCCTCACACAGGGCCAAGAGACTGATTCCGACACATCCATTTCCAAAGAAATTAACAAAGAGCCACAGGTGATGCCCATTTATTTCCATTTTAAAACTGTTTTCTTCAGGCTTCACAAAGCGGTGTCTTGAGGCCAAGACCTTCCTCACATTCAGGGGAAGAGAAGAATTGGTTAGCAAAAAACCCAAAGCAGAGTTTCTCCACTGAGGCTTTCCTGGTCACACTGATATCTGAGTTTTTTGAGATGCTAGCCATTCCCTTTAGCTATCCATTACATGGCCTTGTCACAGAGCTTGGAGGTGGTACATATCTTGGACACAAAACCATGAGCCTATTCTGGAGAGTGGCCAGAATCAGGAAGAAAACAGGAACTTAGGAAATTAGTAGGTGTTGCCCATCCATAAGGGAAGCCACAGTCCATTCATCAATTGGGCAGAATGAATGCTGGGTAGGTTTCTACTAAACAGGACACATCCATTGATGAATTCTCTTTTCAAATGTCTACAACCACAGACACAGTGGGATACACAGACATAGAAACACTCACTTTGTGAAACGACTTACTAGGAACAGTCCACTCCAAACCAAACAAACCGCCTTTTTTACCTATTCTCAGAAAATGAGACAAAACCACAAACTCACACCCACACCCACAAAGGCACCTCCTTCCCCCAAAGAGGTCTGTGACTATCCGGAGTGTCCTCTGACTTGTGAGCCTTATTATGTTCCCTGAAATGTTCTGTCCTGTCTCAGATCTGGTCTTTTTGGCCAAATCTGTGAAGTGGTCAGGAGCCAGCTGTGAGCAACTTCCTGCTTTCTCAGGAAAGGCCCCTCTTCTGAGCTCTCCTGAAATTTGGCCATTCTCACATCAGTATGTACCAAGAAAGACTGACTCTGTTCTTGGTAAATCCAAATAAGTGAGCCCACTGGGAATGGTACTGGGACTGCCTCTGGTAGCCTGGCTTCCTGGATCCCAAGTTCAGAGAGTTCTATCACCAAAGAAGTGAGGAAGGTCACCTCCTTTGTGAACTGAATGAGGTCACTGCTTTGGAAACCACTTTGTCCTAAAATTTGCTTCCAAGGTTCCCATGAGATGGAGGCTGCC
This sequence comes from Callospermophilus lateralis, assembly GCF_048772815.1. NCBI lineage: Eukaryota > Metazoa > Chordata > Mammalia > Rodentia > Sciuridae > Callospermophilus > Callospermophilus lateralis. The sequence continues at coordinate 621,405 of NW_027514527.1, read as the reverse complement.
CCTATTTCCTGTGATACGTTCACAACTGAGGATTGTATATCAACCATAGGCAGCCAGGAACAGCTGTCTACACTGGACTGGTTTGGTCCATCTTCTCTACATTAAGAAGAGTGAGGCTTATTCTGACACATCCCTTCATCCTGACTGGGTTGTTTGCCATGGAAGATGACTTTTGCTCTCTCAGGTCCTTCATAGCTGCCTACATCTTCTCCAGGGATCATTTCTGCATGAAACTTTGAGGTTCTCAGCAGGTGGAAGATCCCCTACACTCCTGTATTGGAAGACTAATTCTGTCCCTCCTCTTCTGTAAAGTTAGATTGAGGAAACATTGTATGGTTAAGGTTAATAACAGCTTCCATTTGGGTTAGGAATCATTCTCTTGGATGAATAATGGTATTGGAATTTTGCTATATTTTCAAGAATATATAGGTGAAATATAAGTATGAAAAAAGAAATCTAGGTAATTTTTGAAGCACAGAAGGGAATTGGCCCCACTATTGGGATTCTTAGCTTTGAATTATGTTCTGCACAGGTGTCTCAGATTAATTGATATACAATGGCATAGGACCTTGTCTTTTGGATGATTGAATGTCGAAGAGAAAATCCAGTCCAAAAGGGATAGTTGGTGGATTAGGAAGATATTCGTTAGATTTAGAATGAAGAGTGTGTATAGCATTTGGACCAAAAGATCTTTAGCAATAGGGTTTTGGGTAGAGAGTGAAAGTAAATGTCAGCACATGTGAAGAGTCAGTCATAATGATGAAATGGGAAAAAAAATACAGGAAATCAGATTTCAATAGAGACATTAGGAAATCAGGCAAAGTATAAAGTGAGTGATAGGATTAGACATTTTCAACAGGGTTGAGGTTGAATATGTAATTTCAGGAAGAAACAAATATGTAGTCACCAATAGGATTCACTTTTGAGAGCATTAGGCAACCTGGACATGGATTTTTTTTTAATCCATGCTCACTTTCCATTTAGGATTTGGTACAATCATAAGTGTGACCTTGCTTTTTGTTTCCACAATATTACTGTGATTAATGTATATATAGATCAGGTGACATGAGTATTTCTTCCACCATTTCTGGGAGCAATATTTTGAAGACATATAATTTAGTATTGTGGGTACAAATAGGTATACTCTGTGTTATATGAATATAAAGATAATGCATGAATAGACCATAGTGTGAATAAATAATATAACTGGTTCCAAATTTAAATAATGGATTGAATTGATATCTGAATATATATTGGAAATCATATATTGATATTCATACAATCATTCCAACCAGTTATACATCTAATGGTAATATCACTGTTATGGTTTATCATGAAGTGTGTGTGAGCTTTGCTTCTAAAATGATTATGGAAATTGAAAATAATGTGCTTGGAAAGAAGTCTCATTAAAAGAGCAGTCAAGAAACCTGGGGGAATACATATGTTCTGAAGCAGGAAGTAATTGAAAGTGAAAAAAATGCCTATAAATTTGTGAATTTGTGAATGAAATATGTATTCTATTATGTGCAAAAACTGAAGAAATATTAATGTACCAGTTTTGAATAAAAATGAACGTCAAAATACATATCATGTCCCATAGGAATCTACTTGCATTGACGTTAAACTGAGTCATTTACTATAGCAATATTAGGATTTGTATGCACCATTCACTGAAGTTAGTTTTCAGTATTAGGAAACAAATATGTATTTCAGGTGGATTAATATTTCTGAGAACATTCTTATGAAAAGTTGAATATAAATCCACATTCATGAACATCAATGAATTTAGGGAGTATATAATAAGACACATACATTTCATATTTTGAAAAATCTGGAGAGTTTATACATATATATATGCACACACACACACACACACACGTATACATTAAAAAGTAGCAATATATATGCCAATCGAAATACATCATGAATTATATATCATCCACAAATCCAAAAATCTTCATTTTTCTGAGCATCGATTTATGTATAATGTTGTTCAACTAGGGAGCTCACCCATAGTTTGAATTGTAAGTTCCAACAGCATTTAGGAGGAGTGATCCCTTCTCACAATTTGTATTTGCAAAGTCAGCAACCTCACAAGTATGTACATGTGATACCAGGTAGGATTCTATATGTGAATATAAAAATGCATGTGCTGAATAGGGTACAGAGAAATGGAGACAGGAATTCTCATATTTGTTAACTTTAGAAACACATGGAGAAGGGAGGGGCAGAGCCGCCAACCGCGCCTGTAAGGTAGGCGGACCTGCGAGCCACCCGTAGAACAGGCCTAGCGGCCCGCCATCGTGAAAGACACATCACCCTGGTTGGGGGTTGGGCAGAGCCACTGCACGCGTGCAAGGAACGCGGACATGCGACCCACAGGCAGAACAGGCCCAGACACCCGCGGAGGGGCAGAGACACCCCTTGTGACTTCAAGATAGGTGAACCTGCGACCCACCAGCTGAAGCGGCCCAGCTGCCTTCAGAGGGGCAGAGCCGGCACCCGCGCCTGCGAAGTAGGTGGACCTGCGAACACCGACAGACCAGGTGCTAGGCCCCGCCAGGGTGCTAGACACATAACCAGGTTTGGGGAGGGGCCGAGCCGCTGCCCGTGCCTGCAAAGCAGGTAGACCTCTCACCCAGAGGCAGAACAGACCCAGCGACCTACCAGCGTGGTAGACACATCGCCCCGGTTTGGGGGGGGGGCAGAGATGCCACTCACGCCTGCAATGTAGACAGCCCTGCAACCCACAGACAGAAGAGGCCCAGCGGAGGGCGGAGGGGCAGAGCCGACGCCTGTGCCTGCAAGGTAGCTGGACCTGTTACCCACTATCTGAACAGGACCAGCACCCGCAGAGGGGTAGATCAACTGCCCGCTCCTGCAAGGTAGGCGGACCAGCTACCAAGAGGCAGAACAGGCCCAGCGGCGTGCTGGTGTGGTAGGCACATTGCCCCAATTGGAGGAGGGGCAGAGCCGCTGCTTACGCCTGTGAGTGAGACTTTTCAAGAATACAATAGCAATATAAACATTTAGGGGTAAAATTCAATAACACAAAAGTTTCACCAAGCCAAAAAAAACGTGAACAGTAGGGAAAGACAAGGAAAGAAAGGACCACAAGCAACGCAGGTCAACTCAACATTAGAAGAGGTAATATCTGCAGCATATGGAATGTCAGATAAAGAATCAGGATATACTTGCTTCAGATGATCTGAAGTCTCCAGGGAGACATTAGACAGCAAAATCAGACAATGAAAGATCACTTTGACAATGAATTACAAAAACAAATCCAAGAAGCAAAAGATCAACTATACAGGGAGATAGAGGTTATAAAAAACACACAAACAGAAATCATAGAAATGCAGGAAGCAATAAACCAACTTAAAAACTCAATTGAGAATACTACCAGCAGAATAGATCACTTAGAACAATGAAGACAAAGTATTTCAACTTGAAAAGAACATAGAAAGCTCAGCAAGACTGTTAAGAAACCATGAGCAGAACATCCAAGAAATATGGGATAACATGAAGAGACCAAACTAAAGAGTAATTGGGATACAGGAAGGTATACAGGTCCAAACCACAGGATTGAGCAATCTATTCAATGAAATAATATGAGAAAACTTTCCAGACATGAAGAATGAGACAGAATCCCAAATCCTAGAAGCCTACAGGACGCCAAATGTGCAAAATCATAAGAGATAAACACCGAGACATATTATAATGAAGATGCCAAACATACAGAATAAAGAGAGAATTTTAAAAGCTACAAGAGAAAGGAAGCAGATTACATTTAGGGGTAAACCAATCAGGATAACAGCTGATCTTTCAACACAGACTCTGAAAGCTAGAAGATCCTGGAATAACATATTTCAATCACTGAAAGAAATTGGGTTCCAACCAAGAATTGTGTATCCAGCGATTTTAAGCTTCAGGATGGAAGATAAAATTAAAACCTTCCATGATAAACAAAAGTTAAAAGAATTTGCAGCTAGAAAACCATCTCCTCAAAAGATCCTTGGCAAAACATTATAGGAAGACGAAATGGAAAATAACAATGAAAACCAACAGTGGGAGGTAGTACAGTAAAGGGGCGAAAAATAATCAAAGAGAAAAACAAACCATGTTTAGTAACATAAATAAACAAATATGGCTGGAAGAACAACCCATATTTCAAAAATAACCCTAAATGTTAATGCCTTAAACTCACCAATTAAGAGACACAGGCTAGTAGAATGGATCACGAAAGAAGACCCAAAAATTTTCTGCCTACAGGAGACACATTTGATAGGAAAAGACATATATAGACTAAAGGTGAAAGGTTGGGAGAAATCATATCACTCATATTGACTTCGGAAACAAGCAGAAGTGTCCATACTCATATCAAATAAAATAGATTTCAAGACAAAGTTAATCAAAAGGGATAAAGAGGGACACTACATATTGCTCAAGGGAACCATACACCAACAAGACATAACAATCATAAATATATGTGCCCCAAACAATGGTTCAGCTATGTTAATCAAACAAACTCTTCTCAAGTTCAAGAGTCTGGTAGACCACCATACAATAATCATGGGAGATTTCAACACACGTCTCTCACTACTGGACAGATATTCCAAACAAAAGTTGAATTAGGAAACTATAGAACTCAATAACACAAATAATAACCTAGACTTAATTAACATATATAGAATATACCACCCAACATCAAGCAGTTACACTGTTTTCTCAGCAGCACATGGATACCTCTCAAAAATAGATCATATATTATGTCACAGAACAACTCTTAGACAATATAAAGGAGTATCGATAATACCAGGCATCTTATCTGATCGTAATGGAATGAAACTGAAAATCAACAATAAAAGAAGGAAGGAAAATTCATGCATCACTTGGAGAATGAACAATACGTACTGAATGATCAATGGGTTATTGAAGACATCAAGGAGAAAAATAAAAAAAATTCTTAGACATAAATGAAAAAGACAGACAGAACATATCAGAATCTATGGGACACATTGAAAGCAGTTCTAAGTGGAAAATTCATTGCTTGGAGTTCTTTCCTTAAAAAAAGAAAAAAAAAAACAACAACAAATAAATGATCTCATAGTTCATTTCAAAATCCTAGAAAAAGAAGAGCAAAACAACAGAAAAAGAAGTAGAAGGCAAGAAATAATTAAAATCAGAGCTGAAATTAATGAAATCGAAACAAAAGAAACAATTGAAAAAATTGAAAATGCTAAAAGTTGAAAAATTAATAAAATCGACAGACTCTTAGCCATGTTAATGAAGAGAAGAAGAGAGGGAACTCAAATTACTATCATAAGGGATGAAAAAGGCAATATCACAACAGACACTTCTGAAATACAGAAGATAATCAGAAATTATATTAGAAGATAGTGAAGGCATCAATAAATTTCTTAAGTCATATGATCTGCCCAGATTGAGTCAGGAGGATATAGACAACCTAAGCAGACCAATATCAATTGAGAAAATAGAAGAAACCATCCAAAGACTACCAACTAAGAAAAGCCCAGGACCGAATGGGTATACAGCAGAGGAGGCCAATATCACCCTGATTCCTAAACCAGACAAAGACCCTTCAAAGAAACAAATATACAGACCAATCTCTCTAATGAACCTAGATGCAAAAATCCTCAATAAAATTCTGGCGAATCAGATACAAAAACATATTTAAAAAATTGTGCAACATGATCAAGTAGGATTCATTCCTGGGATACAAGGCTGGTTCAATATACGGAAATCAATAAATGTTATTCACCACATCAATAGACTTAAAAATAAGAACCATATGATCACCCCAATAGATGCAGAAAAAGCATTCAATAAAGTACAGCATCCCTTTATGTTTAAAACTCTAGAAAAACTGGGATAACAGGAACATACCTCAATATTGTAAAAGCAATCTATGCTAAGCCTCAGGCTAGTATCATTCTGAATTGAGAAAAAATTGAAGGCATTCCCTCTAAAATCTGGAACAAGACAGGGATGCCCTCTCTCACGATTTCTGTTCAACATAGTTCTCGAACACTGGCCAGAGCAATTAGACAAATGAAAGAAATTAAAGGCATAAAAATAGGAAAAGAAGAACTTAAATTATCACTATTTGCAGATGACATGATTCTATACCTAGTAGACCCAAAAGGGTCTACAAGAAACTATTAGAGATAATAAATGAATTCAGCAAAGTGGCATGATATAAAATCAACAATCATAAATCAAAAGCATTCCTGAATATCAGCAACAAATCCTCTGAAACGGAAATGAGGACAACCACTCCATTGAGAGTATCCTCAAAAAAAACAAAATAAAATATTTGGTTATCAACGTAACAAAAGATGTGAAAGACTTACACAATGAAAACTACAGAACCCTAAAGAGAGAAATAGAAGAAGATCTTACAAGATGGAAAAATATACCCTGTTCATGGATAGGCAGAATTAACATCATCAAAATGGCGATATTACCAAAAGTTCTCTATAGGTTTAATGCAATGCCAATCAAAATCCCAACGGCATTTCCTGTAGAAATAGATAAAACAATTATGAAATTCATATGGAATAATACAAGACCCAGTATAGCAAAGACAACTCTAAGCAGGAAGTGTGAATCAGGCGGTATAGCGATACATGTCCTCAAACTATACTACGGAGCAATAGTAACAAAAAGAGCATGGTACTGGTACCAAAACTGGCGGGTGGACCAATGGTACAGAATAGAGGACACAGAAATCAATCCACAAAATTACAGCAATCTTATATTTGATAAAGGAGCTAAAAGCATAAACTGAAGGAAGGATAGCATCTTCAACAAATGGTGCTGGAAAAACTGGAATTACATATGTAAGAAAATGAAACTGAATCCCTTTCTCTCGCCATGCACAAAAGTTAACTCAAAATGGATCAAGGAGCTTGATATCAAATCAGCGACACGGCATCTGATAGAAGAAAACTTTGGCTATGATCTACATACTGTGGGGTCGGGCTCCAAATTCCTCAATAGGACACCCATAGCATAAGAGTTAATAATTAGAATCTACAAACAGGACTTACTCAAACTAAATAGATTTTTCTCAGAAAAAAAACAATAAGAGAGGTAAAAAAGGAGCCTACATCCTGGGAACAAATCTTTACTCCTCACACTTCAGATAGAGCCCTAATATCCAGAGTTATACAAAGAACTCAAAAAATTAAACAATAAGCAAATGAATTACCCAATCAACAAATGGGCCAAGGACCTGAACAGACACTTCTCAGAGGAGGACATACAATCAATCAATAAGTACATCAAAAAATTCTCACCATCTCGAGCATTCAGAGAAATGCAAAACTAACCCACCCTAAGATACCATCTCACTGCAGTAAGCTTGGCAGCCATTATGAAGTCAAACGACAACAAGTGCTGGCGAGGATGTGGGAAAAAGGGTACACCTGTACATTGCTGGTGGGACTGCAAATTGGTGCAGCAAATTTGGAAAGCAGTATGGAGATTTCTTGGAAACTTGGGAATGGAACCGCCATTTGACCCAGCAATTCCCCTTCTCGGTCTAATCCCTATAGACCCAAAAAGTGCATGCTACAGGGACACTGATAAATCTATGTTCATAGCAGCACAATTCACAATAGGAAGACTGTGGAACCAACCTAGATGCCCTTCAATAGATGAATGGATTAAAAAAAAATGTGGCATTTATACACAATGGAGTATTACTCTGCATTAAAAAATGACAAAATCATACAATTTGCAGAGAAATCGATGGCATTAGAACGTATTATGCTACGTGAAGATAGCCAATCACTAAAAAACAAATGCCAAATGTTTTCTTTGATATAAAGAGAGTAACTAAGAACAGAGTTGGGAGGAAGAGCATGAGAAGATGATTAATATTAAACAGGGGTGAGAGGTGGGAGGGAAAAGGAAAGAGAAGGAAAATTACATAGAAATGGAAGGAAACCCTCATGGTTATACAAAATTAAATACAAGATGAAGTGAGGTGAAAGGGGACAAAAACAAGTGGAAGAAATGAATTACAATAGATGGGGTAGAGAGAGAGGATTGGAGGGGAGGGGATGGGAGATAGTAGAGGACAGGAAAGGCAGCAGAATACAACAGACACTAGTATAGCAATATGTAAAATAGTGGATGTGTAACTGATGAGATACTGCAATCTGTATACGAAGAAAAATGGAAGTTCATAACCTACTTGAATCAAAGTGTGAAATATGACATGTCAAGAACTATGTAATGTTTTGTAGAACCAACAATAAATATTAAAGGAAAAAAAAACACATGGAGAACTATTTCAATGAAAAATTGACTAGGTTTATAACACCTACACTTTATCATGCAAAAGGCAAGTCCAACTATACACCATGCCTCTTCAGAAGTGCTTGTATTTCTATTCTGTTTGGGTTATTTTTCTTCATCATATTAGGATTAGTAGTCAGAGTTTGGTAGGGTATGCGTTAGTGTCAGGGATTCAGTCTTTGGAATGGAAAATTGGAAAATGAATCCAATGTGTATGCAAATATGTGCTACACAAAAATCTTCCCACTCTCATCCAGAACAATGCCTTGACGTTACCTTCACGCCAAATAAGAAACAATTAGAGGAGAAGAGTTAGAAAATCTGTAAATACATATCTGGAATGGAAAATATTCAGGAGTTCACAAACTTGGAGGTGGTAGAGGAGTATCCCAAAGTAAGGGACAGGGTAAACACTCCACAAACATGGAGGTCTGCTGGCCTAAAGACTTCTAGAGAAACTGCCTCTGAGGATGGGCACTTGAAATATATGTTGTCAGTAGCTTTAGCTTCCTTTGTAGTGAGATCATCAAAGCTGGGTCTGCATCTATGTGACCTGGAGGACATTCTTTCTTGCTTTCCAATACACATGAGGCAGCATTGCTGAATTCTCTCTTCGTATGTAAACTGTGGCCACTGGGGTCTAAGTGTCTCCCTGTGTGGACTGTGAAGCCTTTTGTTCATCCTCCATTTTCGTAGAGTTTCCTGCTGCAGCACTGAGAGTTTGGTATTTGCCTCACAAAATACAAGGAGTTCAACTGGAACACAGTCCTGGAGGGAGTTCTGTCATTTGTGGTTTTTCAGGGTCTACAAGAGAATGCACCAACCAGGCTTCATTCCCACATAACTTGCCCCTTCTCCATAGCAACCTGATTCTGCACATTGCCCTGAAAACTATCCATTTAACAAGACACCTTTACATATAAGTGTCTGGTCACTGCACCGTGTCAGTGACAAACCATTTGGAATTCAATGGCAAAGCCACATGGCGCAACCACAGAAGATTTATCACACACCTGCACACCACAGCTCAGGGCTCACTACTCAGGAGGGTCCAACTTAATGGCATCTCTGTTCTACACCATTTTCATAAATCCCAGTCAATCAAGGCACTGTCTGGTACACTCATGATCAGCAAGAGGTGCTGACAATTTAAGCCACAGCCTCACACAGGGCCCAGAGTCTGATTCAGACATAACCATTTCCAAAACAATTCATCAAAGAGGCACAGGTGATGCCCATTCATTTCCATTTGAAAATTGTTTTCTTCTGGCTTTATAAAGGGGTGGCCTGAGGCAAAGAGGTTCCTGACATTCAGGGCAACAGAACAATAGTTAAGCAAAAGGCCCTAAGCCAGGTTTCACCATAGAGACTTTCCTGGTCACACCAATATCTGAGTTTTCTGGTGTGCTCGCCATTCCTTTCAGCTAACTAGTACATGGCCATGTCACAGAGCTTGGAGGTGGTACATATCTTGGACAAAAAACCATGAGCCTTTCTGGAGAGTTGCCAGAATTCAGGAAGAATTCAAGAACTTAGGATGATACTAGGTGTTGCCCATGGATAAGTCAAGCCTCAGTCCATTCATTAATTGGGCAGGATGAATGCTGTGAAGCTTTCTACTAGACAGGACACACCCAGTGAGCCATTTTCTTTTCTAATATCTACAACTAAGGACACAGTGGGATACACAGACATAGAAACAGTCTCCTTGTCAGATGACTTACTAGAAACAGTCCACTCCAAACCAAACAAACCTCCTTTTTTACCTATTCTCAGAATATGAGACAAATCCACAAACTGACATCCACACACACAAAGTCACCTCCTTCCCCAAGTATGTCTGTGACTATCCGGAGTGTCCTCTGACTAGTAGGCCATAGAATGTTCCCCAGAAATGGCCGGTCCTGTCTCAGATCTGGTCTCCTTGGCCAATTCTGTGAAGTTTTCAGGAGGCAGTGGTGAGCCATTTCCTGCCCTCTCAGGAAAGGACCCTCTTCAAAGCTTTCTTGGCATTTGGCCACCCTCACATCAGTAGGTACCAAGAAAGACTGACTCTTTACTAGGTAAATCCAAACAAGTGAGCCCACTTGGACTGGGACTGGTACTGGCTCTTGGTGCCTGGCTTCCTGGATCACAAAATTCAGAGAGTTCCATCATGAAAAAAGTGAGGTGAGGTCACTTTCTTCAGAAAATGAATGAGGCCACTGTCTTGGCCACCACTTTGTCCTAACAGTTGCTTCCTAGTGTCTCAGGAAAAGGAGGCTGCCTCTATTTCCTGTGACACTTTCACAAGTTAGAATGGTATAGAAACATAGGCACCTGGGAACAGCTCTCCACACATGCCTGGTTTCATACATCTTCCCTACATTAAGAAGAGATAGGATGATTCAGACACATCCTTTCATCCTGATCGGGTTGTTTGCAAAGGAAGATGACTTTTGCTGTCTCAGGTCCTTCATAGCTGCCTATGTCTTCTCCAGGGATCATTTCTGCATGGATTTTGAGGTACTCAGCAGGTGGAAGATCTCCTAACTTCCTGTATTGTAATACTAACTTTGTCCCTGCTCTTCTGTAAAGTGAGATTGAGTGAACAATCTCAGTTTACAGAATGGTTAGGGTTAATAGCATGTTCGATTTGGGTTATGAATCATTTTGCTGGATGAATAATGATATTGGGAACCTGTGATATTTACAAGAACATGGAGGTGAAATATAAGTATGAAAACAGAAATCTAGGTAATATTTGAAGCCCAGAAGGACTTTGGGCCCTTGATTGGGATACTTAGCTTAAATTATGTTCTGTGTGACCTTTGCATTTTGTGTCCAGAATATTAGTGTGATAATATGTATATGTAGCTAAGGTGACATGAGTATTTCTTTCACCATTTCTGTGAGCAATATTTTGAAAACTTATAAATTAGTACTGGGGATACTATTAGGTTTACCCTGTTTTGATGAATATAGAGATGATGCATTAATAGACCATACTGTGAATAAATTATATAACTGGTTCCATATTTAAATAATGGATTGTATTGATATCTGAAAATATATAGAAAATCTTATATTGATATACATACATTCATTCCAACCAGTTATATATCTAATTGTAATGTTAGGGTTATCATTTATCATGAATAGTGTGTGAGTTTTGCCTCAAAAATGATTATGGAATCGAAAATAATATGTTTAGAAAGAAGTCTAGTAAAAAGACCAGTCAAGAAACATGGAGGAACATATGTCTTCCGAAGGAGGAAGTGATTGAAAGTGAACCAAATGTTTATAAATTTGTAAACTTGTGAATGAAAGGAAATATCTTATGATGTCCATGAACTGAAGAAATAATAACGTACCAGGTTTGAATAAAAATGAACTTTAACAAACACAATAGAGACATTAGGAATTCTGGCAAAGTATAGTTCGCAGTGAAAGGTTAATAAAATAAGTACTTGTCACTTCCTGTTTTTCTGTATGCTTAACAAAACACTTTTGAAATATTGAGAACTGTTTGCTAATCTTATTCCCAGAATGTGCTGTCCCCAATTGCCAAACTGCAGAATGTACTCCCTCAACCGGTTGCACGCAAACCGCTCACTCGCCCGGACCCATCAATAAACTTACCCCCCTGCCCTGTCCAAGGGAAATATATAAGCTCTGCTTAAGCTGTTCTCTGGGCTCTCTGCTCTATTCAAGTGAGCTCTGAGCCCCAGCATGCTGGACCCCCAATAAACCCTTTGCTTTTGCATGAGACAGTCTCTTGGTGGTCTCTTCCCCCGATTGTCACCGGACCTTTACATATGGAGGTTCCACTGAGATCCGGCAGCGGTGGACAAGAGACCCCAACAAACTCCTCTCAGGGTAAGTAAGGTGCCTCTTTCTGGTCAGGTTTCAGGTCAGGGCTTGGCAAAATGGATGTCAATGAAGAGCGTGAGCTCTCTCCAACGATGGCTGACAGTCATGTCACAGAGCCACAGGCCAAGTCCCTGGGTGACGTCATAGAGGACTCAGAAAATTGAGGAACAATAGTCTCCATGACTCAGTGATATTTTGTTTCAGATTCGTTATTGCCAACCGATCGGGTTCTGCCAACTACTAAGTCCTGGTCTCAGTGTTGGACTTCCATATCCTGTCTTTATTGTCTTGTCTTGTCTTTATTGTCTTGTCTTGTCTTGTCGGCTGGCCGGTCCAATAATAATCCTCATATTATTGCTAACTATTAAACCCTGCTTGCTCAACCATGTAATTTATTTTCTCCAAGCTCAAATTGGACAAGTTAAACTAATGGTAATACCCCACTAGCAGACATAGAATGTGACACCCCCCAATGATCATTTTTATGATTAAAAGTAGCCAGAAAAAGAAGTGTCGAATGAAAGGTTAATAAAATATGTAGTTGTCACTTCCTGTTTTTCTGTACGCTTAACAAAACACTGTTGAAATCTTGAGAAATGTTTGCCAATCTTGTTCCCAGAATGTGCTGTCCCCAACTGTCAAACTGCAGAATGTACTCCTTCACCAGGTTGCATGCAAATTGACCACTCGCCCTGACACATCAATAAACTTCCCTCCCTGCACTCGTAAGGGAAAGTATTTAACCTCTGCTTAAGCTGTTCTCAGGGCTCTCTACTCTTTTCAAGTGAACTCTGAGCCCCAGCATGCTGGACCCCCAATAAACCCTTTGCTGTTACATGAGATAGATTCTTGGTGGTCTCCTCTTCCGACACTCGACCGACCTTTACTTGGATGATTGAATGTAGAAGAGAACATCCAGTCAAAAGGGATAGTCAGTAGGATTAGGAATATAGTCCGTAGGTTTAGGAAGAAGAGTGAGTATAGGATTTGGACCAAAAGTTCTTTAGTAATAGGGTTTCGGTTAGAGAATGAATGTAAATGTCAGCACATGTGAAGAATGAGTCACAATGATGAACTGGGGAAAATATGTAGGAAAGCAGATATCAATAGAGACATTAGGAAATCAGGCAAAGTATAAAGTGAGTGATAGGATTAGACATTATCAACAGGGTTGAGTTTCAATATATAATCTTAGGAAGAAACAAATATGTAGTCACCAATAGGATTGACATTTGAGAGTATTAGGCAACCTGGACATGAATGTTTTTAATAATACAGGTTCACTTTCTATTTAGCCTTTGGTACAATCATAAGTGTGACTTTTGCATTTTGTGTTCCGAATATTACTGTGATAAAATGTATATGTAGATCAGGTGACATGAGTATTTCTTCCACAATTTCTGGGAGCAATATTTTGAAGACGTATAAATTGAGCACTCTAGGATATGCCAACAAACAATTCTTACACAAACTTTTACCAATGTGGTTCCAAAGGTAGAGGCGCATACGCAAGGAATGCAAAGTGAACTAATTCTAACCAAAAAAAAAAGAAAAAAAATTGATACTTTATCTTCCACTTCTTGTGCCACTCCTGTTTCAAATTACTTAGTCTTGACTGCATGTCTCCTGCAGAAATAATCAAAATTTCTGGAATACGTCTTTTGTTTGTTTTGCTTTTGCGGTGCTGCAGATAGAACCCAGGGCCTCCACATGCTTCGGAAAGCACTTGACTGCTAAACTACATCCATGCTCCCCACCCCCACTACTTTTTGGTTGTTTTGAGAAAGGGTCTTAGTAGCTGGGATTTCAGGCATGCACTATTGCACCAGACTCCTGAATATATCTTGCCACTACATTTAGATGCAGAATTGACTCAACAATAAGAAATTAAGAGGGTGTGAATAAAATAGTAATAGTGAAGAACCACTAAGAATACAGAGAAAGCACACTAAACAATACCTTTTGTTCAAATGCAATCTCTTTTAAAAGATTTTTTAAATGGATGACAATAAACTTCTGAAAAACAGACACAAATATCTTTCCTATCCTTTGCCTGAATTTCAATACTTTAAATTTTATTTTAATTACAGCTTTACTGAGATACAAATTTATATACCATGCAATCTATTGTATCACATGTGTATCTATTTTATATCCAGTATGGTTATTTCAATAAAATGACACACTAACTTTTCTGAATGAGTAGAATTACTAGTTACTACTAGGGTTCAATTCCTAGCTTTGCAAAAGCAAACAAACAAACAAACAAAGTTGGCTAACGGATCATATATTCTAATATTCCTAGCATTTTTTCAGTACAAAAAACCCACATTATCCCACAAAGGGATATGAAATAGAATTATATTTTTTCATCTGGGTATGCTAAAGACAAGTCTATTTAGAAAATCCTGTTGTTTCAAATGTTGTTGAAAATAATATAAAAATACTTTAAGAAAGAATGCAAAATAAAAAAAAATAAATTAGTATTGGGGGTACAAAGAGGTGTACCCTGTGTCTATGAATATAGAAGTAATTCATGAATTGACAATACTGTGAATAAATAATATAACTGATTCCACTTCAAATAATGGATTGCTAGAATTGATATCTGAAAATATATAAGAAATCTTATATTGATATAGAATCATTCATTCCAATGAGTTATACATCTAATGGTAATATTAGGGTTATATTCTATCATGAAAGGTGTGTGAGATCTGCTTCAAAAGTGAGAATGGAAAAGGAAAATAATGTGTTTGGAAAGAAGTCTCATGAAAAGACCAGTCAAGAAACATAGAGGAATGCATGTGTTCTGAAGTAGAAAGTGATTGAAAGTGACACAAATGCAAATAATTTTGCTAACTTGTGGATGAAATACATATCCTATGATGTGAATAAACTGAAGAAATAGTAAAGTACCAGTGTTGAATAAAAATGAACGTCAAAATGTACATCATGTCCCATAGTAATCTACTTGGATTGATGTTAAACTGGGTCAGTTACTGTAGAAATATTAGGATTTGTATGCACCATTCACTGATGTTACTTGTCAGTACTAGAAAACAAATATGTATTTCAGGTGGATGAATAATTCTGAGAATAATCTTGTGAAAAGTTTATTATAAATCCACATACATGAATATGAATGAATTTAGGGTGTGTAAAAGAAGACAGAAGTATTTCATATTTTTAAAAATTTGGAGAGTGTATATATATATATATATATATATATATATATATATATATATATATACACACACACACACACACAAACAAACACATATACACACAGAGACATTGAAATGTAGCAATATATATGCCAATTGAAATTGATGTAGAAATACATATCGTCCAAAGATCCAAAAATATTTAATTTACTGAACATGGATTTGTGTATAATGTTGTTCAACTAGGAAGCTCCCCCTTAGGTTAAATTTTCAGTTCCAACAGCGTTTAGGAGGAGTGATCTCTTCTCATAATTTGTATCTGCCAAGTCAGCCACCTCACAAGAATGTACATTTGATACCAGGTAGGATTCTATATGTGCATATAAAAATGCATGTGCTGAATAGGCTACAGACAAACGGAGACAGGAATTCAAATACTTGTTAAATTTAAAAACACATGGACAACTATGTCAACAAAATATTGATTAGATTTATAACTCCTACACTATATAATGCAAAAGGCAAGTTCAACTATACACCATGCCTCCTCTGAACTTTTTGGATTTCTATTCTGTTTGGGTTATTGTTCTCCATCATATTAGGATTAGTAGTCAGATTCTAGTAGGTTATGGGTTAGTGTCAGGAATTCAGTATTTCGAATGGAAAATTGGAAAATGAATCCAATGTGTATGCAAATATGTGCTACAAAAAAATCTTCCAACTCTCATCCACAACAATGCCTTGAAATTACCTTCACCCCAAATAAGACACAATTAGAAGAGAAGAGGTAGAAAATCTGTGAATATATATCTGTAGTGGAATATGCTCAAAAGTTCACAATTTTGGAGGTTGTAGAGCAGTTTCCAAAAGTAAGGGACAGGGTAAACACTCCACAAACATGGAGCTCTGTTGGCCAAAAGATTTCTTGAGAAACTGCCTCTGAGGGTGGGCACTTGAAATATATGTGTTTGTCAGAAGCTTTAGCTTCCTTTCTAGTGAGACCATCAAAGCTGGGTCTGTATCTATGTGACAAGAAGATCTTGGTTTCTTATTTTCCAATGATCCTGAGGCAGCAGTGCTGATTTCTCTCTTTGTATGTAAACTGTGGCCACTGGGGGCTAAGTGTCACCCCATGTGGACTCTGAAGCCATTTGTTCATCCTCCAACTTTTGTGGTGTTTCTTGCTGCTGAACTGGGACATTGGTATTTGCTTCACGAAATACAATGAGTTCAACTGGAACACAGTGCTGGAGGAAGTTCTGTCACGTGTTGTGGGTCACGTTCTGCAGGAGAATGTACCAACCAGGCTTCAATACCAGATAGCTTGTCCCCTTAACCTCAGCAACCTGATTCTTAACATTACCCTGAAACCTCTCCATATACAAGATGCCTTTACATAGAAGGGTCTGCTGGCTGCACCATGTCAGTCACAAGCCATTTGGAAGTCAATAGCAGATCCACATGGTCCCACCACAGATATTTTATCACACACTACTGCTCTAGGTCCAATACTCAGCAGGCTCCAACTTATTGGCATTGCTGTTCTAGATAATTTTTATGAAACTCAGTCAATAAAGGCCCTGGCTAGTATACTCATGATCAGCAACAGACCATTTAAGAGTTCTCCAGTGCCACCTGTTAATGGCCTCCACAGGGCTTTGAAGAACTCATTTGACCCAAAGAATGCCTAATCTCACTTGATGGAGGTCAGGAACCTTACAGAGGAAGGCAAGAGACTTCATCCACAATTACTGATCTTTTTGCCATTTTGGTTTTGAATGCACACATGGGATCTTTCTTTAGATCCATCAGGTGCTGAGAATCTAAGCTATAGCCTCACATAGGACCAAGAGGCTGATTCAGACGCATCCCTTTCCAAAGCAATTAAGCACAGAGCCACAGTTGATGTCCATTTATTTCCATTTGAAAGCTGTTTTCTTCAGGATTCACAAAGGGATGGCCTGAGGCAAAGACTTTCCTGACATTCAGGGCAACAGAACAATAGCAAAAGGCCCAAAGCAGGGTTTATCCACTGAGACTTTCCTGGACACACTGATATTAGAGTTTTCTGAGATGCTCGCCATTCCCTTCATCTATCTTGTACATGGCCATGTCACTCAGATTGGAGGTGGTACATATCTTGGACACAAAACAATGAGCCTATTCTTGAGAGTGACCAGAATTGAGGAAGAAATCAGGAACTTAGGAAGATTGCAGGTGTTGCCCATCCATAAGGCAAGGGGCAGTCCACTCCTAAATTGGGCAGGATGAATGCTGGGAAGATTTCTACTAGACAGGACACATTGATGCATTCTTTTTTCTAAGGTCTACAACCACGAACACAGTGGGTTACAAAGACATGCAAAAAATCGCCTTGTCAAACGACTTACTAGAAGCAGTCCACTCCAAACCAAACAAACCGCCTTTCCTACCTATTCTCATAAGAAGAGACTAAACCACAAAATCACACACACACGCGCAAACGCACCTCCTTCATTCAAGTAGGTCTGTGACTATCTGGAGTGTCCTCTGACTGGTGGGCCATACTATGTTCCCCCAAAAGGCCTGTCCTGTCTCAGATCTGGTCGCGGTGAACCACTACCTGCTTTCTCAGGAAAGGCCCCTCTTCAGAGCTCTCCTGGCATTTGAAATCCTCATATCAGTAGGTACCAAGGAATACTTAGTCTATCCTTGGTTTTTCCAAACAATGGAGCCCACTGGCACTGGAACTGTGACAAGGTCTTGGTATTCTCTGTCTTCCTGGAGCCCAAGGTCAGGGAGTTTCTTCACCAAGGAAGTGAGGTAGGTCGCTTCATTCAGGAACTGAGTGACTTTACTGCCTTTGCAACCACTTTGTCCTAACAGGTGATTGCAAGGTTCCCATGAGGTGGAGGCTGCCCCTACTTCCCGAGACAGTTTCAACAGTTAGAATGGTATATCAACCATAGGAATCCGGGAACAGCTCTCCACACAGGCCTGGTTTGGTCCCTCTTCTCTACATTAAGAAAAGAGAGGCTGATTCAGACACAATGCTTCATCCTGAGTGCGTTGTTTGCCATGGAAGATGACTTTTGCTCTCTCAGGTCCTTCATAGCTGCCTATGTCTTCTCCAGGGATCGTTTCTGCTTAAAACTTTGAGGATCTCAGCATCTGGAAGATCCCCTACATTCCTGTATTGTAAGACCAACTCTGTCGCTGCTCTTCTGTAAAGTTAGATTGAGGGAACAGTGTTTGGTTAGGCTTAATAACAGGTTCGATTTGGATTAAGAATCATTCTGAGCGATGAATAATGGTATTGGGAATGTGCGATATTTACAAGAATATTTAGGTGAAATATAAGTATGAAAACAGAAATCTAGGTAAAATTTGAAGCCCAGAAGGGCATTGGGCCTTTAATTGGGATACTTAGCTTTGACTTACGTTCTGCACAGATGTCTTAAATAAATCCATATACAATGTCATAGGACCTTGTACCTTGGATGATTGAATGTCACGAGAATATCCAGTCAAAAAGCTATAGTCGGTAGGATTAGGAAAAGTGTCGGTAGGTTTAGAAAGAATAGTGATTATAGGTTTTGGAGGAAATGTTTTTAGCAATTGGGTTTCGGTTAGAAAGTGAATTTAAATGTCATCACATGTGAAGAGTCAGTCAAAATGATAAACTGGGAAAATATTTAGGAAAGCAGAAATCAATAGAGACATTAGGATATCAGGCAAAGTATAAAGTGAGTGATAGGATTACACATTTTCAACAGGCTTGAGGTTGAATATATAATCTTAGGAGGAAACAAATATATAGTCACCAATAGGATTGACATTTGAGAGCGGTAGCAACCTGGACAGGAATATTTTTAGTAATCCATGCTCACTTTTCATTTAGGTTTTGGTACAACCATAACTGTGACCTTTGCATTTTGTTTCCAGAATATTACTGTGATAACATGTACATGTAGATCAGGTGACATGAGTATTTCTTCCACCATTTCTGGGAGCAATATTGTGAAGACGTATAAGTTAGTACTGGGGGTACAAATAGGTGTACCCTGTGTCTATGAATATAGAGATAATGCATGAATAGACCATACTGTGAATAAATAGTATTACTGGTTCCAACTTTGAATAATGGATTGAATTGATAAATGAAAACATAGAGGAAATCTTATATTGATATATATACATTCATTAAAACCAAATATACATCTAATGGTAATATTAGGGTTATGGTTCATCATGAAGAGTGTGTGAGTTTTGCTTCAAAAATGATTAAGGAAATCGAAAAAGAAACCTCATGAAAAGATCAGTCAAGAAATATGGAGTTATACATGTGTTCTGAAGCAGGAAGTGATTGAAAATGAAACAAATCCCTATTAATTTTCGAATTTCTAGATGAAATATATATTTTATGATGTGCATAAACGGAAGAAATTGCAATGTACCAGTGTTGAATAAAAATGAATTTCAAAATACACATCATGTCCCATAGAAATCTATTTGCATTGATGTTAAACTGGGTAAGTTACTGCAGAAATACAAGGATTTGTATGCACCATTCACTGAAGATAGTTCTCAGTACGAGGAAACAAATATGTTTTTCAGGTGTGTGAATATTCCTGGGAATAATCTAGTGAAAAGTTGATTAAAAATCCACATACATGAATATGAATTATTTTAGGGAGTGTATAATAAGACACATATTTCATATTTAGAAAAATCTGGAGAGTATGTATACACACACACACACAAACAGACTTTAAAAAGTAGGAATATATATGCCAATTGAAATTCACCATGAAATATATATCATCCACAGATCAGAAATATTTATTTTACTGAACATGGGTTTTTGTGTAAAGTTGTTCAACCAGGAAGCTCACCCATTGGTTGAATTTTCAGTTCCAGCATCATTTAGGAAGAGTGAACTATTCTAACAATTTGTATCTGCCAAGTGAGCCATCTCACAAAAATGTACGTGTGATTCCAGGTAGGATTCTATATGTGCATATAAAATTACATGTGCTGAATAGGCTGCAGAGAAAGGGAGTCAGGTATTCACATATTTGTTAACTTTAGAAATACATGGAGAAATATTTCAACAGAAAATTGACTAGATTTATAACTCCTACCCTATATAATGCAAAAGGCAAGTCCCACTATACAACATGCATCCTCTGAACTGCTTATATTTCTATTCTGTTTGGGTTTTTATTCTCCATCATATTAGGATTAGTAGTCAGAGTCTAGTAATGTAGTGGTTAGTGTCATGGATTCAGTATTTCTAATGGAAATTTGGAAAATGAATCCAATGTGTATGTAAATATATGCTACACAAAAATCTTCCCACTCTCATCCAGAAAAATGCCTTGACATTACCTTCGCACCAAGAAAGACACAATTAGAGGAGAAGAATTAGAAAATGTGTGAATACATATATTCAATGAAAAATCCTCAGAAATTCACAACCTTGGAGGTGGTAGAGGAGTTTCCAAAAGTAAGGGACAGGATAAACACTCCACAAACATGGAGCTCTACTGGCCTAAAGACTTCTTGAGAAATGCCTCTGAGTTTGGGCACTTGAAATATATGTTGTTTTCAGGAGCTTTAGCTTCTTTCTAGTGAGACCATCAAAGCTGGGTCTGCATCTATGTGACCTGGAGGACATGGCATCTTATTTTTCAATGAACATGAGGCAGCAGTGCTGGTTTCTCTCTTTGCAGGTAAACTGTGGCCACTGGGGGCTAAGTGTCTCCCCGTTTGGACTGTGAAGCAATTTGGTCATGATCCACTTTTCGTTGTGTTTCTTGCTGCTGCACTGGGAGTTTGGTGTTTGCTTCATGAAATACAACGAGTTTATCTGGGACACAGTGCTGGAGGGAGTTCTGTCACGTGTGGTGGGTCAGTGTCTGCAGGAGAATGCACCAACCAGGCTTCTATCCAGATAGCTTTCCCCCTTGACCATAGCAACCTGATTCTGAACATTGCCCTGAAACCTCTGCATATAACAAGATGCCTTTACATAGAAGGGTCTGCTGCCTGCACCATGTCAGTCACAAGGCATTTGGAATCCAATGCTAGATCCTCATGGCCGTACCACTGATGTTTTATCACACACCTGCCCACCACTGCTCAGCAGACTCCAACTTACTGGCATCTGTGTTCTACACCATGTTAAAGAAACCCAGTCAATCTAGGCACTCTCTGGTATACTCATGATCAGCAACAGGACATCCAAAGGCTCTCCAGTGCCACCTGGTCATGGTAATTTTTAAAATTTCATGATATTTATGTAACCATTTTCAAGGATGAAGTTGGAGGCATTGTGGGTTTCAATTATTCAGAAACCATTAAATGGTGAGGAATCTCATTTTAATGAAAGCTCTGGAGAACTCTCACAGGCAAGGCTTCCCAAATAGTGGCCAAAACGTCACTTGAAGCCAGGCCCATTGAGGTCTAAAATGTGAGGTCCATGTGTGTTTTGACTCTCAATTGTGGCTGCCATGTCTTTCAGAATAAAATTATGTGATTCTCTGGCTGAGAGTCCCAGTGAACTGTGGAAAGTCCCCCTGGGACTAGATCACAGCTTCCAATGGCGACTCTCATGCGTTGCCTCCGAAAATCTTAACACAATTCATGGCAATTCTTCTCTGAGGTCAGTTCAAGAACTGAGTCTCTAAGGGGAATCACACCAGAATTCAACCCAGGTTGAACCAGTAATCTCTCACAATTAAAACCTAAACACTCCCACATGACCCTCATCTTCTTCCATATAGACACTCATCATAACCTCTGGCTGGAGGTTTCCATGAGGGCACAGCCCAAGACAGTGTCCAAAATAAGCTTCCTTGTCCCTCATTTGCCTAAAGTCACGTTTGCCTGGACACCCTTCCTATGAACCAGGAGTGATCAAATAGGCCTGACATTTATACTGCTCCACTTCTCCAATTTGAGGCCTACTGACTGAGGGGTTTAAATTCTTTTTGGGAATTGGACGCATGAGAAACCACAAGAACTATGGGCAAGCCACTGCAGAGCTTTGAAGAACCCATTTGACACAAAGGATCCCTATTCTTCCTTGATGGAAGTAAGTGCCCTACCAGAGGAAGGCAAGAGACTTCATCCACAATGACTCTACTTTTAGCCATTTTGGTTTTGGATGCACATATGGAATCTTTCTTTAGATCCATAAGGTGCATAGAATCTAAGCCACAGCCTCACACAGGGCCAAGAGGCTGATTCAGACACATCCATTTCCAAAGCAATTAAGCAAAGAGCCACAGGAGATGCACATTTATTTCCAATTGAAAAGTCTTTTGTTAAGGCTTCCAAAAGTTTTGGCCTGAGGAAAACACCTTCCTGACATTCAGGGCAACAGAAAAATATGTATGCATAAGGCCCAAAGCAGGGTTTCTCCACTGAGATATTCCTGGTCACACTGCTATCTGAGTTTTCTGAGATGCTCGGCCATTCCATTCAGCTATCCAGTACATGGCCATTTCACAGACCTTGGAGGTGGTACATATCTTGGACACAAAACCATGAGTCTATTCTTGACAGTGACCAGAATTGAGTAAGAAATCAGGAACTTAGGAAGATTGCAGGTGTTGCCCATCCATAAGGCAAGCCGCAGTCCATTCATAAATTGGGCAGGATGAATGCTGGGAAGCTTTCTACTAGACAGGACACATCCATTGATGCATTCTCTTTTCTAATGTCTACAACCACTAACACAGTGGGATACACAGACATAGAAAAACTCGTATTGTCAAAGGACTTAGAAGAATCAGATAATTCCAAACAAAACAAACCTCCTTTCCTACATATTCTGAGAACATGAGACAAAACCACAAACCCCACCCGAACTCACAAATTCAACTTCTTCCCCCAAGTAGGTCTGTGACTATCCGGAATGTCCTCTGACTTGTGGGCCATACTGTGTTCTCCCGAAATGGCCTGTCCTGCCTCAGATCTGGTAACCTTGGCCAACTCTGTGAAGTTGTCAGGAGCCAGTGTTGAGCCACTACCTGCTTTCTCAGGAAAGGCCCCTCTTCAGAGCACTCCTGGCATTTGGCCATCCTCACATCAGTAGGTACCAAGAATGACTGACGCTGTCCTTGGTAAATCCAACAAGTGAGCCCACTGGAACTGTGACTGGGACTGGCTCTGGGTGCCTGGCTACTTGGGTCACAAGTTCAGAGAGTTCCATCACCAAGGAAGTTAGGAAGGTCATTTCTTCGGGAACTGAATGAGGTCACTGCCGTGGCAACCACTTTGTCCTAACACTTGCTTCCAAGGGTCCCATGAGATGGAGGCTGCCCCTAATTCCTGAGACACTTTCAAAAGTTAGAATGGTATACCAACCATAGGTACCCAGGAACAGCTCTCCACACAGGCCCGGTTTGCTCCATCTCCTCTACGTTAAGGATAGAGAGTTGATTCAGCCTCAACCCTTCATCCTGACCAGGTTGTTTTCCATGGAAGATTACTTTTGCTCTCTCCGGTCCTTCATAGCTGCCTATATCTTCTCCAGGGATAATTTCTGCATTGACCTTTGAGGTTTTCAGCAGGTTGAAGATCCCCTACATTTCTGTATTGTAAGAACAAATCTGTCCCTGCTCTTCTGAATACTTAAATTGATGGAACAATGTATGGCTAGTGTTATTAACATGTTCAATTAAAACCAAAACACTACCACATGGCCCTTATATTCTTCCATATAGACACTCATCATTACGTCTGACTGGATGTTTCCACAAGGGGCGAAGCCCAAGACAGTGTCCAAAATAAGTTCCCTTGCCCCTCATTTGCCTAAAGTCTGGGTTTCCTGGACACCCTTCCTGTGAACCAGGATTGATCAAATAGGCCTGCCATTAATAATGCTCTTTTTCTCCTTTTTGAGGCCTACTGAACGTGAGGTATAGATTCTTTATGTGATTTGGAGTCATGTGAAACCCAAGCACCTTTTCTCGTCTTTGAAGAACTCATTAGACCCAAAGGATCCCTATTCGTACTTGATGGAGGTGAGGAGCCTAACAGAGGAAGCAAGAGACTTCATCCACAATGTCTGATCTTTTTGCCATTTTGGTTTTGGATGCACACATGGGATCTTTCTTTAGATTCATCAGGTGCTGAGATTGTAAGCCACAGCCTCACACAGAGCCGAGAGGATGATTTAGACACATCCTTTTCTAAAGCAATTAATCTAAGAGCCACGGGTGATGCTCATTCATTTCCATTTGAAAGCAGTTTCTTCAGGCTTCACAAACTGGTGGTCTGAGGCAAAGACCTACCTGACATTCAGGTCAACAGAACAGTAGGTAAGCAAAAGGCACAAAGCAGGGTTTCTCTACTGAGACTTTACTGGTCACACTGATATCTGAGTTTTCTGAGATCCTCCCCATTCATTTCAGGTATCCAGTAAATGGCCATGTCACAGAGCTCGGAGGTGGTACATATCTTGGACAAAAAAAAATGAGCCTATTCTGGAGAATGGCCAGAATTCAGGAAGAAAACAGGAACTAAGGAAAATAGTAGGTGTTGCCCATCGATAAGGCAAGCAACAGTCCATTCATAAATTGGGCAGGATGTGTCCTGGAATGCTTTCTACTTGTCAGGACACATGCATTGATGCATTCACTTTTCTCATATCTTCAACCACCGACAAAGTGGGATACACAGACATAGAATCACTCACCATGTCAAATGACTTATTAAAAACAGTCCACTCCAAACCAAACAAACTGCCTTTCCTACCTATTCACAGAACATGAGACAAAACCATAAACTCACATCTACACCCTCAAAGGCATATCGTTTACCCACATAGGTCTGTGAGTAACCAGAGTGTCCTCAGACTGATAGGCCATACTATGTTCCCCCGAAATGGCCTGTCCTGTCTCAGATCTGGTCTCCTTTACCAACTCTCTAAAGTTTTCAGGAGCCATCGGTGAGTCACTACCTGCTTTCTCAGGAAAGGCCCCTCTTCAGAGCTTTCCTGGCATTTAGTGATCCACAAGAAAGACTGACTCTGTCCTTGGTAAATCCAAACAAGTGAACCCACTGGGAAAGGGACTGGGACTGGCTCTTGGTGCCTGGCTTCCTGGATCCCAAGTTCAGAGGGTTCCATCACCAAGAAAGTGAGGTAGGTCACTTCCTTCAGGAACTGAATGAGGTCACTGCCTTGGCAACCACTTTGTTCTAACATTTGCTTCCAATGGCTCCATGACATGGAGGCTGCCCCTACTTCCTGTGTCACATTCACAAGTTAGAATGGTATACCAACCATAGGCACCCGGGAACAGTCAGAGTCTACTAGGGTATGGCTTACTGTCAGGAATTCAGTATTTCAAATAGAAAATAGGAAAATGAATCTAATGTGTATACAAATATATGCTAGACAAAAATCTTCCCACTGTCCTCCACAACAATGCCTTGATATTTCCTTCACCACAAGTAAGACACAATTAGTGGAGAATAGTTTGAAAATCTGTGAATACATATCTGGAAAAAAATGAATGGAGTTCACAACCTTGGAGGTGGTAGAGGAATTTCCAAATGTAAAAGAAAGGATAAACACTCCACAAACATGGAGCTCTGGTGGCCTAATAAATTTTTGAGAAACTGCCTCTGAGTTTGGGCCCTTGAAATATTTGTTGTTGTCAGGAGCTTTAGCTTCCTTTGTATTGAGACCATCAAATCTGGGTCAGCATCTATGTGACCTGGATGACATGGTTCCTTATTTTCTATTGAACATGAGGCAGCAGTTCTGAATTCTCTCTTTGTAGGTAAACTGAGGCCACTGGGGTCTAAGTGTCTAACCGTGTGGTCTGTGAAGCCATTTGGTCATACTCGAATTTTTGTGGTGTTATTTACTGCAGTACTCTGAGTTTGGTATTGGCTTCATGAAGTACAAGGAGATAAACTGGGACACAGTCCTAGAGGGAGTACTCTCATGTGTGGTGAGTGAGGGTCTGCAGGAGAATGCACCAACCAGGCTTCTATCCCAAAAAGCTTGCACCCATGTCCATAGCAACCTGATTCTGAACATTGCCATGAAACCTCTCCATATAACAAGATCCCTTTATTTGTAAGGGTCTGCTGGCTGCACCATGTCAGTCACAATCCATTTGGAAACCAAGGGAAGATCCATGTGGCCCCACGACAGATGTTTTATCATACACCTGCCAACCACTGCTCTAGGCCCACTACTCAGCAGGTTCCAACTTTCTGGCATCTCTGTTCTACAACATTTTCATGAAACCCAGTCAATCAGGGCACTGTCTGGTATACTCATGATCAGCAACAGACATCCAAAGATTTTCTAGTGCCACCTGTTCATAGGAATATCAAAAATTTTATGGTGTTTATCTAGCCAATTTTCAAGGATGAAGTTGGAGGCACTGTGGGTTTCAATTCATTCAGGAACCATGAAATAGTGAGGAAGCTCATTTCAATGAAAGCTCGGGACAACTCTCACAGGCAAGGCTTCCCAAGGAGTGGCCAAAAGGTCACATGAAGCCAGGCCCATTGAGGTTTACAATTGAGGTCCATGTGTGTTTTGACTCTCAACTATGACTGCTAAGTCTTTCTGAATAAAGTCATGTGATATCCTGGCTGAGAATCCCAGTGCTCTTTGGAAAGCCAACCTGGGCCTAGATCTCAGTCTCCAAGGGCAACTCTCATGTGTGGCCTCCTAAATTCCAAACACAATTCATGCCAATACATCGCTGAGATCTGTTCCAGAACTCAGTCTCTAAAGGGAATCACACAAGAGTTAAAGCCCAGGTTGACCCTGGAATCTTTTCCAACCGTAACACAAATGACCACAATTAAACCAAAGCACTCCAACATGGCCCTCATCTTCTTCCATATAGACAGTCATAATAAACTCTGGTTGGAGGTTTCCATGAGGGGCGCAGCCCAAGACAGTGTTCAAAATAAGCTCACTTGCCACTCATTTGCCTAAAGTCAGGGTGACATGGAAACCCTTCCTGTGAACGAGGGGTGATCAAATAGGCCTGCCATTAATAGTGCTCTACTTCTCCAATTTGAGGCCTACTCTCTGTGGGGTATAGATTCTTTATGAGAATTGGGGTCATGAGAAAACCCAAGCACCTATGGGCTACCCTCTGAAGGGATTTGAAAAACCCATTTGAGTGAACCAAGGAGTTGGATCAAAAGACTTTAGATATAGGGTTTTGGTTAGAGAGTGAATGTAAATTTCAGCATATGTGAAGAGTCAGCCACAGTGATGAACTGGGGAAAATGTGTAGGAAAGCAGATATCAATAGAGATATTAGGAAATCAGGCAAAGTACAAAGAGAGTGATAGGATAAGACATTTTTAACAGGGTTGAGTTTGAATATACAATCTTAGGAAGAAACAAATATGTAGTCACCAATAGGAATGATATTCGAGATCATTAGTGAATCAGGACATGGATGTTGTTAGTAATACATGCTCACTTTCAATATAGGCTTTGGTACAATCATAAGTGTGACACTTGCATTTTTTGTCAGGAATATTACTGTGATGAAATGCATATGTATATCAGGTGACTAGAATATTGCTTCCACCATTTTTGAAAGCAATATTTTAAAGGCTTATAAATTAGTATTGGGGATACAAATAGGTATACCCTGGGTCTATGAATATAGAGATGATTCTTTAATAGACCATACTGTGAATAAATAATATAACTGGTTCAAAATTTAAATAATGGATTGAATTGATATCTGAAAATATACAAGAAATCTTACATTGATATACATACATTCATTCCGAACAGTTATACATCTAATGATAATATTAGTGTTACGGTTTATTATGAAGAGTGTGTGAGTTTTGTTTCAAAAGTGATTATGGAAATCGAAAATAATGTGTTTGGAAAGAATCTCATGAAAAGAACAGTCAAGAAACATGGAGGAATACATGTCTTCTCAAGTAGGAAGTGATTGAAATTGAACCAAATGCCTATAAATTTGTAAAATTGTGGATGAAATGATATATCCTATATTGCCCATAAACTGCAGAAATAGTAATGTACCAGTGTTGAATAAAAATGAACTTCAAAATACACATCATGTCCCATAGGTGTCTACTTGCATTGATGTTAAACTGGGTGAGTCACTGTAGAAATATTAGGATTTCTTAGCACCATTCCCTGAAGTTAGTTTTCAGTACTAGGAAACAAATATGTATTTCAGTGGATGTATATTTCTAAGAATAATCTTGTGAAAAATTGATTATATATCCCCATACAGGAACATGAATGAATTTAGGCAGTGTATAGTAAGACACTTATATTTCATATTTTGAAAATCTGGAGACTATATATATATATATAGACACAAACACACACACATTATAATGTAGCAATATATATGCCAATTGAAATTCATCATGAAAAATAACTCATCTGCATATCAAAAAATATTCATTATACTGAACATGGATTATGTATAATGTTGTTCATCTAGGAAGGTCACCCATGGGTTGAATTTTTAGTTCCAACAGCCTTTAGGAGAAGTGATCTCTTCTCACAATTTGTATCTGCCAAGTCAGCCACCTCACAAGAATGTACGTGTGAAACCAGGTAGGATTCTATTTTTGCATATAAAAATACATGTGCTTAATAGGCTAAAGAGAAAGAGAGACAGAAATTCACATATTTCTTAACTTTAAAAACACATGGAGAATTATTTCAACAAATAATTGACTAGATTTATAACTCCTACCTTATATCATGCAAAAGGCAAGTACAACTACACACCATGCCTCTTCTGAACTGCTTGTATTTCTATTCTGTTTTGGTTATTTTTCTCATCATATTAGTATTAGTAGTCAGAGTCTATAAGGGTATGGGCTAGTGTCAAGGATTCAGTATTTCGAATGAAAAATTGAAAAATGAATCCAATGTGTATGCAAATATGTGCTACAAAAAATCTTTCTTCTCTCATATAGAAGAATGACTTGACATTACCATTGCCCCAAGTAAGTCACAATTAGAGGAGAAGAGTTAGAAAATCTGTAAATATATATCTGCAACGAAAATGCTCAGGAGTGCACAACCTTGGAGGTGGTAGAGGAGTTTCCAAAAGTAAGTGACATGGGAAATACTCCACAGACATGAAGATCTGCTGGCCTAAACACTTCTTGAGAAACTGCCTTTGAGGTTGGGCACTTGAAATATATGTTGTTTTCAGGAGCTTTCGCTTCATTTATAGTGAGACCATCTAAGCTGGGTCTGCATCTATGTGACCTGGAGGACATGGCATCTTATTTTCCAATGAACATGAGGCAGCAATGCTGAATTCTCTCGTTGTAGGTAAACTATTGCCACTGGGGGCTAAGTGTCTCCCCGTGTGGACTGTGAAACCATTTGGTCATCTTCCACTTTTCGTGGTGTTTCTTGCTGCTGCACTGGTAGTTTGGTATTGGCATCACGAAATACAAGGAGTTCAACTGGGACACAGTGCTGGAGGGAGTTCTGTCACGTGTGGTACGTGTATCCTGGTCTACAGTAGAATGCACCAACCAGGCTTCTATCCCACATAGCTTGCCCCCTTGATCATAGCAACCTGATTCTAAACATTACTCTGAAACTTCTCCATATAACAAGATGCCTTTATATACAATGGTCTGATGGCTGCACCATGTCTGTCTCAAGACAATTGAAAGTCAATGGCAGATCCACATGGCCCCACCACAGATGTTTTATCACACACCTTCCCACCACTGCTCTAGGCCCACTACTCTGCAGTCTCCAACTTTCTGGCATCTCTGTTCTAAACATTTTCATGAAGCCCAGTCAATCAAGGCACTGTCTGGTATACTCATGATCAGCAAAAGTACATCAAAAGGTTCTCCAGTGCCATCTGGTCATGAAAATTTCTAAATATTCATGGTATTGATCTAGACAAATTTCAAGGATGAAGGTGGAGGCACTGTGGGTTTCAATTCATTCAGGGACCATTAAATGTTGAGGAAGCTCATTTGAATGAAAGATCTGGAGAACACTCACAGGCAAGGCTTCCCAAAGAGTGGCCAAAAGGTCACATGAAGCCAGGCCCATTGAGGTCTACAATGTGAGGTCCATGTGTGTTTTGACTCTCAACTATGGGTGCCAAGTCTTTCAGAATAAAATCATGTGATATCCTAGCTGAGATTCTCAGTACTCTTCGGAAAGCCACCCTGGGCCTAGATCTCAGTTTCAAAGGGCGACTCTCATGTGTGGCCTCCTGAAATCGCAACACAATTCATGGCAATACTTATCTGAGGTCAGTTCCAGAACTCATTCTCTAAGGGGAATCACACCAGTGTTCAAGCCCAGTTGGACCCAGTCATCTCTTCCATCTGCCACACAAATGACCACAATTAAAACCAAAACACTCCCACATTGTCCTCATCTTCTTCCACATAGACACTCCTCATAACCTCTGGCTGGAGTTTTTCATGAGGGGCACAGCCCAAGACAGTGGCCCAAATAAGCTTTCTTGCCCCTCATTTGCCTAAAGTCAGGGTGGCCTGGACACCCTTCCTGTGAACCAGGAGTGATTAAATAGGCCTGCCATTAATACTGCTCCACTTCTCCACTTTGAGGCCTTCTTACTGTGGGGTTTAGTTTCTTCTTTTTTAAAAAAAAATTGAAATTTAATTGGAAAGTTAAAAAAAATTGTATTGCAGAATATTAAATTTCTTATGCAAAAGCCTTTATCTTGTTTGTGAGGGAAACCTTGATGCCTTGCCAATCTGGTTATATGGAGACACTGAAAATTTTCTGTTACATACTACATGGATGAATGGCTACAGCACATCGTTTTTTCAAACTGAAAGGCAGATAACAGCAAGTAAGATAACAAATAAAAGCCAATTTTATTAAAAAATAAAGTTGTAAAATGTCTCAAATATTGGAAATTAAATTCCTTTTTTTTCTTTTTTTTGGTTGTTCAAAAGCTCATGCTATATCATCTTTCATACATTTGACTCATTTGGGTTATGAACTCCCATTTTTACCCCAATACAAATCGTAGAATCACATCAGTTACACACTCACGTTTTTACATAATGGCATATTAGTGATTGTTGTATTCTTCTACCTTTCCTATCCTCTACTATCCCCCTCCCCTCCCCAACCATCTACCCTCTATACCTCATCTGCTATTGTTCAATTCTCTCCCTTGTTTCCCCCCCTTTCCCCTCACAACCTCTTATATGGAATTTTGTGTAACATTAAGTGTCTCCTACCATTTCCATATGCTTTCCATTCTCTCTCCCTTTCTCTCCCCCCACTCATCTCCATTTAGTGTTAATATTTTCCTCATGCTCTTCTTCCCTGTTCTGTTCTTATTTGCTCTCTTTATATCAAAGAAAACATTTGGCATTTGATTTTTAAGGATTGGCTAGCTTTGCTTAGCATTATATGTTCTAATGCCATCCATTTCCCTTCAAATTCAATGATTTTTGTCATTTTTTAATGCTGCATAATACTCCATTGTGTATAGATGCCCCTTTTTTATCCATTCGCCTATGGAAGGTCATCTAGTTTGGTTCCACAGTTTAGCTATTATGAATTGTGCCGCTATGATCAGTGATGTGGCAGTATCCCTATAGTGCGCTCTTTTAAGATCCTCAGGGAATAGTCCGAGAAGTGAGATAGCTGGGTCAAATGGTGGATCCTTTCCCTGCTTTCCCAGGTATCTCCATACAGCTTTCCAAATTGGCCTCAACATTTTCCAGTCCCACCAGCAGTGTACAAGTGTACCCTTTTCCCCACATCCTCGCCAACACTTATTGTTGTTTGATTTCATAATGGCTGCCAATCTTACTGGAGTGAGATGGTATCTTAGGGTGGTTTTGACTTGAATTTCCCTAACTGCTAGAGATGGTGGGCATTTTTTCATGTTCTTGTTGATGGATTGTATGTCCTCCTCTGTGAAGTTTCTGTTCAGGTCCTTGGCCCATTTGTGGATTGGTTTATTTGTTATCTTATTGTTTAATTTTTGAGTTCTTTGTATATTCTAGATATTAGGGCTCTATCTGAAGTGTGAGGGGTAAAAATTTGTTCCCAAGATGTAGGCTCTCTATTTACCTCTCTTATTGTTTCTCTTGTTTCGAAAAAAACTTTTTAGTTTAAATAAGTCCCATTTGTTGATTCTTGTTATTAACTCTTGTGCTATGGCTGTCCTATTAAGGAATTTGGAGCCCAACCCCACAGTATGTACATCGTAGCCAAATTTTTCTTCTATTAGATGCAGTGTCTCTGATTTTATATCTTGCTCCTTGATCCATTTAGAGTTAACTTTTGTGCATGGCGAGAGAAAGGGATTCATTTTCATTTTGTTGCATATGGATTTCCAATTTTCCCTGGACCACTTGTTGAAGATGCTATCCTTCCTCCATTGCATGCTTTTAGGCCCTTTTTCAAATATAAGAAAGTTGTACTTTTGTGGATTGGTTTCTGTGTCCTCTATTCTGTACCATTGGTCCAGCTGACTTTTGTGATACCAGTACCACGCTGTTTTTGTTACTATTGCTTTGTAGTACAGTTTGAACTCTGTTATCGCTATACATCCTGATTCACACTTCCTGCTTAGAATTGCTATTGCTATTCTGTGTCTATTGTTTTTCCATATGAAATTCATGATTGCTTTATATATTTCTACAAGAAATGCCATTGGGATTTTGATTGGCATTGCATTAAACCTGTAGAGAACTTTGGGTAATATCGCAATTTTGATGATGTTAGTTCTGCCTATACATGAACAGGGTACATTTTTCCATCTTCTAACATCTTCTTCTATCTCTTTCTTTAGAGTTATGTAACTTTCATTGTATAAATCTTTCACCTCTTTTTTTAGGTTGATTCCCAAGTATCTTATTTTCTATGAGGATATTGTGAATGGAGTGGTTTTCCTCATTTCAATTTCAGAAGTTTTGTTGCTGATATACAGGAATGCCTTTGATTTTTTCTTGTTGATTTTATATACTGGCACTTTGCTGAATTCATTTATTAACTCTAGCAGTTTCTTTGCATACCCTTTAGGGTTTGTTAAATATGTTATCATGTCATCCTCAAATAGCGAATATTTAAGTTCTTCTTTTTCTATTTTTATGCCTTTAATTTCTTTTGTCTGTCTAATTGCTCTGGCTAGTATTTCAAGAACTAAACTGAATAGAAGTGGTGATAGAGGGCATCTCTGTCTTGTTCCAGATTTTAGAGGGAATGCCTTCAGTTTTTCTCCATTTAGGATGATGCTAGCCTGAGGTTTAGCATATATAGCTTTTACCATGTTGAGGTAAGTTCTTGTTATCCCTAATTTTTATAGTGTTTTGAACATAAAGGAATGCTGTACTTTGTCAAACGCTTTATCTACATCTATCGAGATGATCATATGGTTTTTGTCTTTAAGTCTATTGATGTGGTGGATTACATTTATTGATTTCCATAAATTGATCCAGGCTTGCATCCCAGGGATGAATCCTACTTGATCATGAAGCACAATTATTTTGATATGCTTTTGTATTCAATTCACCATGATTTTATTGAGAATTTTTGCATCCAAGTTAATTAGAGGTATTGGTCTGTAGTTTTCTTTCTTTGAAGTGTCTTTGTCTGGTTTTGGAATCAGGGTGATGTTGGCCTCATAGAATGAATTTGGAGGAACTCCTTCTTTTTCTATTTTTTGAAATTGCTTGAAAAGTATTGGTATTAATTCTTCTTTGAGGGTTTTGTAGAACTCCACTGTATACCTATCCGGTCCAGGGCTCTTTTTGGTTGGTTGTCTTTTGATGGTTTCTTATTTTTCTTCCTTTGTTATTGGTCTATTTAAATTGTGGGTGTCTTCCTGACTCAATCTGGGCAGATCATATGACTTAAGAAATTTATCGATATCTTCTTTATCTTCTATTTTATTGGAATATAGGGTTTCAAAATACTTTCTAATTATCTTCTGTGTTTCTGTAGTGTGTGTTGTGATATTTCCATCTTTATTCCATATGTTAGTAATTTGAGTTCTCTCTCTTCTTCTCTTCGTTAGCATGGCTAAGGGCCTGTCGAACATATTTATTTTTTCAAAGAACCAACTCTTATTTATTTCAATTTTTACAATGTAGATTTTTTGTTTCAATTTCATTGATTTCTCCTCTAATTTCAATTATTTCTTGTCTTCTACTACATTTGATGTTCTTTTGCTCTTCCTTTTCTAGGTTTTTGAGGTGTAGTGTGAGTTCATTTATTTGTTGTTGTTTTTTTCTTTTTTTGAGGAAAGAATTACAAGAAATGAATTTCCCTCTTAAAACGGCTTTCATTGTGTCCCATACAAACCGGTATGTTGTGTCTCTATTGTCATTTGTCTCTAAGAATTTTTTTATCTCCTCCTTTATGTCTTCTGTAACCCACTGATCATTCAGTAACATATTGTGCATTTTCCATGTGATGTAGAATTTTTCCTTCCTTTTTTTTTTCATTGATTTAAAGTTTCAATCCATTATGATCAGATATGGTGCATGGTATTATCTCCATACCTTTATATTTACTAAGAGTTTCCCTATTGCATAATATATGGTCTATATTGGAGTAGGATCAATGTGCTGCTGAGAAGAACGTGTATCCACTTGATGATGGTTGATATATTTTATATATGTTGGTTACGTCTAGGTTATTGATTGTGCTATTGAGTTCTATAGTATCTTTATTCAGCTTTTGTCTGGAGGAAGGCAAGAGACTTCATCCACTATGACTGCCCTTTTTGCCATTTTAGTTTTGGATGCACACATGGGATCTTTCTTTAGATCCATCAGGTGCTGAGAATCTAAGCCACAGGCTCACACAGGGCCAAGATGCAGATTCAGAAACATCCCTTTCCAAAGCAATTAAGCAAAGAGCCACAGGTGATGCACATTTATTTCCATTTGAAAACTGTTTTCTTCAGTCTTCACAAAGGGGTTGCCGGAGGCAAAGACCTTCCTGACATTCAGGGCAACAGACAGGGAAGCAAAAGGCCCAAAGCAGGGTTTCTCCACTGAGACTTTCTTGGTCACACTGATATCTGAGTTTTCTGAGATACTCGCCATTCCCTTCAGCTATCCAGTACATTGCCATGTCACAGTGCTTGGGGTGGTACATATCTTGGACACAAAACCATGAGCGTATTCTAGAGAGTGGCCAGAATTCAGGAAGAAAACAGGAACTTAGGAAGATGGCGAGTGTTGCCCATTTATAAGGCAAGCTGCAGTTCATTCATAAATTGCACAGGATGAATGCTGGGAAGCTTTCTAGTAGACTGGACAAATCCCTTGATGCATTTTCTTTTCTAATGTCTACAACCACGGACACAATGGGATATATAGACACAGAAACACTCGCCTTGTCAAATGACTTACTAGAAACAGTCCACTCCAAAACTAACAAACCACCTTTCCTACATATTCTGAGAACAGGAGACAAAACAACAAACCCACAACCACACCCACAAAGACACCTCCTTCCCCCAGTAGGTCTCTGACTATCCAGAGTGTCCTCTGACTGGTGGGCCATGATATATTCCCCCATATTGGGGTGTCCTGTCTCTGATATGGTCTCCGTGGCCAACTCTGTGATGCTGTCAGAAGCCAGCGATGAGCCACTACCTGCTTTCTCAGGAAAGGCCCCTCTTCAGATCTTCCTGGCATTTGGCCAACCTCACATCAGTATGTACCAAGAAAGACTGACTCTGTCCTTGGTAAATCCAAACAAGTTTGACGACTGGGACTTGCACTGGGACTGGCTTTGGGTGCCTGGCTTCCTGGATCCCATGTTCAGAGAGTTTCATCACCAAGGAAGTAAGTTGAGTTCATTTCCTTCAGGAACTGAATGAGGTCACTACCCTGGCAACCACATTTTCCTAACAGTTCCTTCCGAGGGTCCCATCAGATGGAGGCTGCACCTACTTGCTCTGACATTTTCACAAGTTAGAATGGTATATCAACCGTAGGCACCCGGGATCAACTCTCCACACAGGCCTGGTTTGGTCCATCTTCACTACATTAAGAAAAGAGAGGCTGATTCAGACACATCCTTTCATCATGACCAGGATGTTTTCCATGTAAGATGACTTTTGCTCTCTCAGGTCCCTCAAAGCTGCCTACATCTTCTCCAGGGATTATTTCTGCATGGACTTTTGATGTTGTCAGCTGGTGGAAGATCCCCTACCTTCCTGTATTGTAAGACCAACTCTGTTCCTGCTC
This sequence comes from Callospermophilus lateralis, assembly GCF_048772815.1. NCBI lineage: Eukaryota > Metazoa > Chordata > Mammalia > Rodentia > Sciuridae > Callospermophilus > Callospermophilus lateralis. Next base: position 584,839 of record NW_027514527.1, on the reverse strand, counting down.
TTCTGTAAATGAGATTGAGGGAACAGTGTATGGTTAGGGTTAATAGCATGTTCGATTTGGGTTAGGAATAATTATGCTGGATGAATAATGGTATTGGGAACCTGTGATATTTATAAGAATATAGACTTGAAATATATGTATGAGAACAGAGATCTAGGAAAGATTTGAAGCCCAGATAGGAATTGAAACCACGATTGGTATACTTAGCTTGAATTATGTTCTGCACCGAGGTCTCAGATAAATTGATATACAATGGCATAGGACCGTGTACCTCGGATGTTTGAATGTAGAAGAGAACATGCAGTCAAAAAGGGATAGTCTGTAGGATTAGGAAGATAGTCAGTAGGTTTAGGAAGAATAGTGAGTATAGGAGTTGGACCAAAAGTTCTTTAGCAATAGGGTTTCAGATAGAGAGTGAATGTAAATGTCAGCACATTTGAAGTTACAGTCACAATGATGAACTGGGGACAATATGTAGAAAAGCAGATATCAATAGGGACATTAAGAAATCAGGCATAGTATAAAGTGAGTGATAGGATTAGATATTTTCAAAAGGCTTGAGGTTGAATATATAATCTTAGGAAAAAAACAAATATGTAGTAACAAAGAGGATTGACATTTGTGAGCATTACTCAACCTGGACAGATGTTTTTAATAATCCATGCTCACTTTCCATTTAGGCTTTTGTACAATCATAAGTGTGACCTTTGCATTTTGTGTCCAGAATACTACTGTGATAAATGTATATGTAGATCAGGTGACATGAGTCTTTCTGCCACCATTATGGGGAGCAATATCCTGAAAACTTATAAATTAGTACTGGGGATACGAAAAGGTGTACCCTGTGTTGATGATTATTCAGATGATGCATGAATAGACCATATTGTGAATAAAGTATATAACTGGTTCCAACTTTAAATAATGGATTGAATTTGCATCTGAAAAAAATATATGAAATCTTATATTGATATACATAAATTCATTCCAACCTGTTATATATCTAATGGTAATATTAGGGTTACAGTTTATCATGAAGAGTGAGTTTTGCTTGAACAATGATAATGGAATCGAAAATAATGTGTTTAGAATGAAGTCAAGTGAAAAGAACAGTAGAGAAATATGGAGGAATACATGTGTTCTGAAATAGTAAGTAATTGAAAGTGAACCAAATGCCTATAAATTTGTGAAGTTGTGAATGAAAAAAATATATCCTATGTTGTACATAAACTGAAGAAATTTTAATGTACCAGTGTTTAATAAAAATGAACTTCAAAATACACATCATGTCCCATAGAAATCTATTTGCATTGATGTTAAACTGGGTCAGTTACAGTAGAAATATTAGGATTTGTAAGCACCATTCACTGAACTTAGTTTTCAGTAGTAGGAAACCAATATGTATTTCAGGTGGTTGAGTATTTCTTAGAATAATCTTGTGTAAAGTTGATTATACACCCAAATACATGAATACAAATGAATTTAGGGAGTGTATAATAAGATACATATATTTCATATTTTGGAAATTCTGGAGAATATATATATATATATATATATATATATATATATATATATATATATATACACACACACAAATACACACACAAACACACACACACAAATTAATATGTAGAATATATATGCCAATTGAAATTCATCATAAAATATAATTCATTCACATATCCAAAAATATTCATTTTACTTAACATGGATTTATGTATAATGTTTTTTACTAGGAAGCTCACCCATAGGTTGAATTTTCAGTTCAATCAGTATTTAGGGGGAGTCATCTCTTTTCACAATTTTTATATTCCAATGTCAGTGAGCTCACAAGAATGTACGTGGGATACCAGGTAGGATAGTATATGTGCATAAAAAATACATGTGCTGAATAGGATACAGAGAAAGGGAGACAGGAATTTACATATGTGATAACTTTAAAAACTCATGAAGAAATATTATAATAAAAAGTTGACTAGATTTAAAACACATACTCTTGATAAAGCAGAAGGCAAATACAAGTATACACCATGCTTCCTATGAAAGGACTGTATTTCTATTCAGTTAGGTTTCTTTTTCTCCATCATATTAGGATTAGTAGTCAGATTCTAGTAGGGTATGGGTTGGTGTCAGGGATTCAGTATTTCAAATGGAAAATAGAAAAATTAATCTAATGTGTATGCAAACATGTACTACAGGAACAATTTCCCACTCTCTTCCAGAACAATGGCTTGACATAACCATCACCCCAAGTAAGACACAATTAGAGGAGAGGAGTTAGAAAATTTGTGAATACATATGAGAAATGTAAAATGCTCAGAAGTTCACAACACTGGAAGTAGAAGAACAGTTTCCAAAAGTAAGGGAGAGGGTAAACACTTCACAAACATGGAGCTCTGCTGGCCTAAAGACTTCTTGAGAAACTTCCTCTGTGGTTGGGCACATGAAATATTTGTAATTGTCAGGAAATTTAGTTTCGTTTGTAGTGACACCATGAAATCTGGGTCTGCATCTATGTGACCTGGAGGACATGGTTCCTTATTTTCTAATGAAAATGAGGCAGCAGTTCTGAATGCTCTCTTTGTAGGTAAACTGTGGCCACTGGGAGCTAAGTGTCTTCCCGTGTGGTCTGTGAAGCCATTTGGTCATGCTCCAATTTTCAGGGTGTTTCTTACTCCTGAACTGGGAGTTTCGTATTAGATTCATGAAATACAAGGAGTTCAACTGCGACACAATGATAGAGGGAGTTCTGTCACGTGTGGTTTGTCATGGTCGACAAGAGAATGTACGAACCAGGCTTTAATCCCACATAGCTTTCCCACTTGACTATAGCAACCTGATTCTGAACATTGCCCTGAAACCTCTCCATATAAAAAGATGCCTTTACATATAAGGGTCGGCTGCCTGCACCATGTCAGTTGCAAGTCTTTTGGAAGCCAATGGAAGATCCAGGTGATCCTACCAAAAATATTTATTTACACACCTACAGTCCACTGCTCTATGCCCACTACTCAGCAGGCTCCAACTTACTGGCATCTCTGTTCTACAACATTTTCACGAAACCCAGTCAATCAAGGCACAGTTTGGAACCATCATGATCAGCAACAGGACATTCAAAGTTTATCCAGTGCCACCTGGTCATGGAAATTTCAAAAATTTCATGGTATTTATCTAGCCATTTTTCAAGGATGAAGTTGGAGGCACTGTGGGTTTCAATTAATTCAGGAACCATTAAATGGTGAGGAAGCTCATTTCAATGAAAGCTCTGGAGATCACTCACGGGGAAGGCTTCCCAAAGAGTGGCCAAAAGGTCACATGAATCCAGGCCCATTGAGGTATACAAAGTGAGATCCATGTGTGTTTGTATTCTCAACTAAGGGTCCCAAGTCTTTAAGAATTAAATCATGTGATATCCTGGCTCAGAATCCCCGAGCACTGTGGAAAGCCATCCTGGGCCTAGATCTCAGATTACAAGGGTGATTCTCATGCGTGACCTCCTAAAATCCCAACACTATTTTTTGCAATACTTTTCTGAGGTCAGTTCCAGAACTCAGTCTCTAAGGGTAATCACACCAGAGTTCAAGCTCCGGTGGACACAGTCATCTCTTCCAACTACCACACAATTGACCACAATTTAAACCAAAACACTCCCATATGGACCTCATCTCCTTCCATATAGACACTCATCATAACCTCTGGCTGGAGGTTTCCATGAGGGGCGCAGACCAAGACAGTATCCACAATAATCTACCTTGCCCCTCATTTGCCTAAAGTCAGGGTGGCCTGGACACGCTTCCTGTTAACCAGGAGTGATCAAATAGGACTGGTGTTAATACTGTTCTGCTTGTCCAATTTGAGGCCTACTGACTGTCAGATATTGATTCTTTATGTGAATTGGAGTCATGAGAAAACGCAAGCACCTATGGGCTAGCCTCTGCAGGTTTTGAAGAACTCGTTTGACCCAAAGGATTCCTATTCTCACTTGATGGAGGTCAGGAACCTTACAGAGGAAGGCGAGAGACTTCATGCCAATGACTGCTCTTTTGGCCATTTTGGTTTTGAATGCACGCATGGGAAATTTCTTTAGATCCCTCAGGTGCTGAGAATCTAAGCCACAGCCTCATACAGAGCCAAGGGGCTGATTCAGACACATCCCTTTTCAAAGCAGTTAAGGAAAGAGCCACATGTATGCCCAATAATTTCCATTTGAAAACTGTTTTCTTCAGGCTTCACAAAAGGGTGGCCTGAGTCAAAGACCTTCCTGAAATTCAGGAAAACAGAACAATAGGTAAGCAAATGGTCCAAAGCAGGGTTGCTCCACTGAGAATTTCCTGGTCACACTGATACTTGAGTTTTCTGAGATGCTTGCCATTTTTTTCAGCTATCCAGTACATGGCCAGTCACAGAGCTTGAAGGTGGTACATATCGTGAACAAAAAACCATGGTCCTATTCTGTAGAGTGGCCAGAATTCAGAAAGAAAACAGGAACTTAGGAATATAGCAGGTATTGCGCATCAATAGGGCAAGCTACAGTCCATTCATAAATGGGGCAATTTGAATGCTGAGAAGCTTTCTACTAGACAGGACACATCCATTGATGCATTCTCTTTTCTAATGCATACAACCACGGACACAGTGAAATACTGAGACATAGAAACACTCGCCATGTCAAAAGACTTACTAGAAACACTAAACTTCAATCCAAACAAACCGACTTTAATACCTATTCTAGGAAAATGAGACAAAACCACAAACCCACAACAACACCCACAAAGGCACCTCCTTCCCCCAAGTAGGTCTGTGACTATCCAGAGTGTCCTCTGACTTGTGGGCCAAAATATGTTCCCCCAAATTGGCCTGTCCTGTCTCAGATCTGGTCTCCTTGGCCAACTCTGTGAAGTTCTCAGTAGCCAGCGGTGAGCCACTACCTGCTTTCTCAGGAAAAGCCCCGCTTCAGAGATTTCCTCTCATTTGGCCTTCCTCACATCTGTAGGTACCAACAAAGACTGACTCTGTCCTTGCTGAATCCAAACAAGTGAGACCACTGGGACTGGAACAGGGACTGGCTCTGGGTGCCTGGCTTCCTGGATCCCAAATTCAGAGAGTTCCATCACCAAGGAAGTTAAGTGAGGTCCCTTCCTTCAGAAATTGAATGAGGTCACTGTCTTGGCAACCACTTTGTCCTAACTGTTGCTTTCAAGGGTCCCATGATACGGAGGCTGCCCCTACTTTCTGTGACACTTTCACAAGTTAGAATGGTATATCAACAATAGGCACCCAGGAATAGATCTCCACACAGGCCTAGTTTGGTCCAACTTCTCTACGTTAAGAAGAGAAGCTGATTCATACACAACCTTTTATCCTGACCAGGTTGTTTGCCATGGAAGATGACTTTTGGTCTCTCAGGTCCTTCATAGCTGCCTACCTCTTCTCCAGGGATCATTTCTGCATGTACCTTTGAGGTTCTCAGGAGGTGGAAGATTCCCTACATTTCAGTATTGTAAGATCAACTCTTTCCCTGCTCTTCTGTAAAGTTAGATTGAGGGAACAGTGTATGGTTATGGTTAATAACATGTTCGGTTTGGGTTAGAAATCATTCTGCTGGATGAATAATGGTATTGGGAACTTGCTATGTGTATAAGAATATATAGGTGAAATATATGTATGAAAACAGAAATCTAAGGATGATTTGAAGTCCAGAAGGGCATTGGGCTCTTGATTGGGATATGCAGCTTTGAATTACGTTCTGCAGAGGTGTCTCAATTAAATCGATATACAATGCCATAGGACCTTGTACCTTGGATGAATTAATGTAGAAGGAACATCTAGTCGAAAAGGGATAGTCCGAAGTGAAAGGTTAATAAAATAGGTACTTGTCACTTCCTGTTTTTCTGTATGCTTAACAAAACACTGTTGAAATCTTGAGAAATGTTTGCTAATCTTGTTTCCAGAATGTTCTGTTCCCAACTGCCAAACTGCAGAATGTACTCCCTCACTCAGTGTCATGCAAACCGCCCACATGCCCTCACCCATTAGTAAACTTCCCTCTCTTCCCTCTCCAAGGAAAGTATATAAGCTGTGCTTAAGGTGTTCTCAGGGCTCTCTGCTCTATTTAAGTGAGTTCTGAGCCACAGCATGCTGAACCCCAAATAAACCCATTGCTGTTGCATGAGACAGACTCTTGGTGGTCTCTTCCTTCGACACTCGCCCGACCTTTACATATTGAGGTTCCACAGAGTTCTGGCAGTGGCAGACGAGAGACCCCAATGGGCTCCTCTCGGAGCAAGTAAGGCACCTCTTTCTGGTTTCAGGTTTCATGTTAGGGCTTGGCAAAATCTCTGGCGATGAAGAGCCTGAGCTCCCTCCGAAGGTGGCTGAGAGACGTGTCACGGAGACACAGGGCACCTCCCTGGGGGACGCCGCAGAAAACTCGGGAAATTAAGGAACAATAGTCTCCTCAACTCAGTGATATTTTGTTTCAGATTCGGTATTGTCATCCCATCGGGTTTTGCCGGCTACTCATTCCTGGTTTCAGTGTTTGACGTCCATTGCCTGTGTTTATGGTCTTGTCTTATCTGTGTCATGTGTCCTTGCTTTTGCTGTTTGTGTACCTTTCATTATGGGACAGAGCAGTTCAATGCCTCTGTCCCTGACCCTTGATCACTGGAACAAAGTCCGCTTAAGAGCTCAGAATCTTTCTTGTTTTAGTAAAATGCTGGACCTGGCAGAATCTCTGTGCCTCAGAATGGCCCACCTTTGAATTCGGATGGCCCCTAGAAGGATCTTTCTACTTCGCACTAATTTGAAAATTCAGAGATATTATCTCAGCCGGGGACACATAGCCATCTGGATCAACAGCCATATATCTTAACTTGGCAGAACATCTGCAAATCTCCTCCTCCATGGGTGAAGCCTTTCCTTGCCCCTGCCTCTGCTCCTACTCCTTCCCCCATGATCTCTCAAACCCTCTCAACCTCCTCCTCCTCCACCCCCTGTTCTCCCCGAGTCACAGATTTGACTCTACTGGACTCTTCTTCCCTTACTAATCCCCTGTCCTTGTCCCCTAACCCACAACACCCTCAAATGGATTTCCCTGCTGCTGACTCAGCCTCTTTACCATTGGAGGAAGCTAAGCCGGTAATAGGGTCTGATAATGGACCGGTGTTCATGGCCCAGGTAAGTCAGGGGTTAGCCAGGAACCAGGGAATTAATTGGAAGTTATATTGTGCTTATAGATACCCGAGTTCAGGACAGGCAGATAGAATAAATTGAACCATTAAAGAGACCTTAAGAAAATTAAACTTAGAGAACAGCATAAAAGATTGGACTATGCTCCTGCCTTATGCAATGTTTCATGCAAGAAATACTCCCTCTGTTTCTTTGAGTAACCTTAGCCCCTGTGAAATTCTCTATTGTTGCCCTCCTGCAGTAAGGGACCTAAGCCCGACTCAAAGACCTAACCATTCCATCCACACCCCCTTGCTTGACAGACTTAAAGCTCTAAAAAGAACTCAGTGATACCTGTGTAAACAGATGGCCACTGCCTACCAAACTGGGGACAAAGGGACTCCACATCGATATCAAGTAAGAGACTTCATCTACGTAAGACGACATCAGGTATCATGCTTGAAACCCCGCTGGAAAGGACCATAGCCGGTGCTACTTATAACACCTCCAGTGGTAAAGGTAGATGGAATCAATTTCTGGATCCATGCCTCTCATCTCAAGCCTGCGCCCTGTCCAGACTCTGGCTGGAAACTGGAAAAGACTGGTAAAACCTTCAAATTGCGTATTCGCCATGTGGATGAGTCTGTGGACTCTCTCCTTGGCCACAAGTAGTCCTAAGCCACATCAGCCCATTCAGCAGTGATGGCTGATCACAAATCCTACTGGAAAAGAAGTATAATCTATCTCGCATACAGCCCCCTGAGGGACCTGGTGGCCATCATTCCTCCCAGACATTTGTCAGCTGGCTATAGGTCTTACCTATTGGGATATCCCTGATGAAGAGGATACCACTAAAATTCCATTAAATTACTTCTGTAGCATAGATAATGGAAACAAACATTATGGATGAAGGGACATGCAAGCCAGATGCAGGTTGGCTAGCCTAGATTACTATGTTTGCCGAGCAGACTCTCAAAGCCACAGTCACGGCTGTGTGGGGGGAAAGCCGACTTCTTCTGTAAGTCATGGGGATTTGAGCAAACAGGGGCTGCCTGATGGAACCCAAACTCCTCATCAAATTCAGTACACATCATTGGCCATATTACCAATTAGATAAGAAGAACCGATGGCCCCCAGAGGGGTCTCTAGATCCTCAAATTCTGCGTGACCTTTTCCCTCCTTCACTCACATCCTGAACTATGCTTCTCCAATAGATCCTCACCCTCAGCCTTCTGCTCCAGACATTCTGCTGTCACTCCCACCTCAGCAACCTGATTTCTCCCCTCCAATTACTAGATCAAAAACCCAAACCTCTGCCGGTTCTCAGACCATTGCCTCCTTGCTGAGGCAGCAGTTACTGAAGTACCCCTCCACCCACTCACTCCTCTCTTGTCCTGTCAGTGCTCGCACCGGGTCCCGCCAGGTCTTCTTACCAGCTAAACCAAAGCTCAAACCAGCTGAGGAGAGCCCTCAGTCCCCTATCTAAGATGTAATAAAAATGGCCTTTAAAGTTGGTTTGTCATCACTGAAAACAGTTTACTAATAATTAAACGTCCCTCATATGCGTTTTGAGATACTCACTCCCATCATCCTCTCTGCTCTACCTGTTCTACTGCTCAAGTTTTTGTTGCTAGGAAAATCTCAAACCCGTTTCCCATTATTCTTTTACATCTCTCCTTCCTCATTCTCAGATCCACGGAGCTGATCACAGCCCACCTTCCCCGTCTTCCCCCTCTGCACTAGGCCCACAGAAAAGTCTTAACTGACCTTCTCCAGAAGTCTTCACCATGGCTGACTTTAGGACTTTCAGCAAAAGAGTCCCTATAAAAGAGTTCAATGTAGATAAACTTCCTCTTTTCGTGTTGCCCTGTTCTACTTGGCCAGTGGCTAAAAAAATCAGCACTTCTCAGGTAGACACCCTTTTACTAGTTTTTCACAAAATATGTGAACAAGGCCTCTGTCCTTGAGCTGGGGATTCACAGAGATGGCTACATTTCTAAGATAAAGAAGTTACCAACTGGTCTCCATGGTAACAGCTGGCAGGGGTAAAATAAGAAAGGGAAGAAAAAGCTCTCCCCCTCCCAGGTGTCCTTTAAAAGTTAACTTGCCCAGAACAGGGGAAAAACAGGAACAAATACTGCGTTTTTGAACTTCTGCAGACTGTGAGCTTCTGATCACCTTCCCTTACATGTTGGGTACAAAATTCTGAAACTACCTAAACTTGAGTTTCAGGGGATTAATTGATTACAACAGAAGCAATGCCCTCTGAATCCGGTTGCAACCAAATAGGACTGTTTCCCTGTCTTTAGTGCTATCTTAGGTCCCTTGCCTTGTCCGTCCTTACAACAGAATAATTCTATATACTTAAACCTTGTTTATGTTTTCATGAAATGGTCAACAGATGTGATTAATCGTGTAATGGTGCAGATGTTTCCCAGAGTGCTCTATTATGAAGCAGGATCATTTGAAGATCAAATAGGGGGACATACAACCAGGTTCCACTGGGAGCATATATCCCTCACTTTAGCCATCATATTAGGAATAGGATTTGCTGCACGGGTGGGCCCAGGAACCACTGCCCTTGTCCATGTGACACAATAAATTACCCAATTAGAAGCAGCAATAGACCAAAACTAAGATATTAGAAACCACCATCAGAGCTTTGCATGAAACTTTAACCTCTCTCTCTGAAGTTGTTTTACAGAACAGTTGAGGTTTGGACCTCCTCTTCATTAAAGAAGGGGGCCTTTGTGCTGCATTGAGGGAAGAATGTTGTTTTTATGCCGAACATACTGGAGTTGTAATAAAATCTATGAGTAAATTAAAAAGACACATTAAAGAGCATCAACAAGAGAGAGAGAGACCCAAAAAGGGTTGTTTGAGTCTTGGTTCACACAGTGCCCCTGGTTAACTACGTTTTTATCAACCCTGGCCGGTCCAATAATAATCCTCATATTATTGCTAACTATAAAACCCTGTTTTCTCAACCGTGTAATTTCTTTTCTCCAGGCTCAAATTGGACGAGTTAAACTTATGGTAATACCCCACTAGGAGACATAGAATGTGAAACCCCCCAATGATAATTTTTATGATTAAAAGTAGCCAGAAAAAGAAGTGAGGAATGAAAGGTTAATAAAATAAGTACTTGTCACTTCCTGTATTTCCCTATGCTTAACAAAAAACTGTTGAAATCTTGAGAAATGCTTGCAAAACTTGTTCCCAAAATGTGCTGTCCCCAACTGCCAAACTACAGAATGTACTCCCTCACCCAGTTGCATGCAAACTGCCCACTCGTCGTGACCCATCAATAAACTTCCCTCCCTGCCTTCTCCAGGGAAAGTATACAAACTCTACTTAAGCTATTCTCAGGGCTATCTGCTCTATTAAAGTGAGCTCTGAGCCCCAGCATGCTGGAAACACAATAAACCTTTTGCTGTATCATGAGTACTCTGTTGGTCGTCTCCTTCTCCGAAGCTTCCCCGACATTTACTTGGATGATTGAATGTAGAAGAGAACATCCAGTGAAAAAGGTATAGTTGGTAGGATTAGGAAGATAGTCAGTAGGTTTAGGAAGAAGAGTGAGTATAGAATTTAGAACAAAAGTTCTTTAGCAATACGGTTTCAGTTAGAGAGTGAATGTAAATGTGAGCACAGTTGAAGAGTCAGTCACAATGATGAACTGGGGAAAATATGTAGGAAAGCAGATATCAATAGAGACATTATGAAATCAGGGAAATTACAAAGTGAGTGACAGGACTAGATATTTTGAAAAGGATTGAGTTTGAATATATAATCTTAGGAAAAAACAAATATGTAGACAGCAATAGGATTGATATTTGAGAGCATTAGGCAAATTTCAGGTGCATGAATATTTCTGAGAATAATCTTGTGAATAGTTGATTATAAATCCAGATACATGAACATGAATGAATTTAGGGAGTGTATATGAGACACATATATTTCATTTTTTGAAATATCTGGAGAGTGTGTATATATATATATATATATATATATATATATATATATATATATATATATACACACACAAACACAAAACACACACAGACAAAAAAGTAGCAATATATATGTCAATCAAAATTCATCATATAATATATATTATCCACAGATCTAAAAATATTCATTTTACTGAACATGGATTTATGTATAATGTTGTTCAACTAGAAAGCTCACCCATATGTTGAATATTCAGTTTCAATGGGGTTTAGTAGGAGTGATCTTTTCTCTCAATTTGTATCTGCCAAGTCAGCCACCTCACAAGAATGTACGTGTGGTACCAGGTAGCCAACCTGATTCTGAACATTGCCCATAAACCTATCCATATAACAAGATGCCTTTACATATAAGGGTCTGCTTGCTGTACCCTGTCAGTCACAATGCATTTGGAAGCCAATGGCAGTTAAACATGGCCCCACCACACATGTTTTATCACACACCTTCACACCACTGCTCTAGGCCCACTAATGAGCAGGCTCCAACTTACTGGCATCACTGTTCTACACAATTTTCATGAAACAAAGTCAGTCAAGGCACTGTCTGGTACACTGATGGTCAGCAACAGGATATCCAAAAGTTCTCCAGTGCCACCTGGTCATGGGAATTTCAAAAATTTTATGGTATTTATCAAGCCATTTGTCGAGGATGAAGTTGGAGGCTCTTTGGGTTTCAATTTATTCAGGAACCATTAAATGTTGAGGAAGCTCATTTCAATGAAAGCTCTAGAGAACACTCACAGGCAAGACTTCCCAAAGTGTGGCCAAAAGGTCACATGAAGCCAGGCCCATTGAGGTCTACAATGTGAGGTCCATGTGTGTTTTGACTCTCAACTGTGGCTGCAAAGTCTTTCAGAATAAAATCATGTGATATCCTGGCTGAGATTCCCAGTGCTCTGGGGAAAGCCAACCTGCACCTAGATCTCAGGTTCCAAGGGCGACTCTCATGCATGGCCTAGTAAAAACCAAACACAATTCATGAAAATACTTCTCTGAGGTCAGTTCCAGAATTCATTCTCTAAGAGGAATCACAACAGAGTTCAAGCCCAGGTGGACCCAGTCTTTTCTTCTAAGTGCCACACAAATTACCACAATTCCAAACAAAACGCTCCCACATAACCCTTTTCTTCTTCCATATAGACACTCATCATAACCTCTGGATGGAGGTTTCCATGAGGGGCGCAGGACAGGACAGTGTCCAAAATAACCTCCCTTGCCCCTCATTTGCCTAAAGTCAGTGTGGCCTGGAAATCCTGACTGTGAAACAGGAGTGATCAAATCGGCCTGCCGTTAATACAGCTTGGCTTCTCCAATTTGAGGCCTACTGACTGTAGGGTTTAGATTCTTCATGTAAATTGGGGTCATGAGAAAACCCAAGCACCTATGGGATAGCCTCGGCAGGGCTTTGAAGAACTCTTTTGAAACAAAGGATCCCTATTCTCACTTGATGGATGTCAGGAACCTTAGAGAGGAAGGCGAGAGTCTTCATAAACAATGACTGCTCTTTTGGCCATTTTGGTTTTTAATGCACCCATGGGATCTTTCTTTAGATCCATCAGGTGCTGAGAATCTAAGCTACAGACTAACACAGGGCCAAGAGGCTGATTCAGACACATCCCTTTCCAAAGCAATTAAGCAAAGAGCCACAGGTGTTGCCCATTCATTTCCATTTGAAAACTGTTTTCTTCAGGCTTCACAAAGGGGTGGCCTGAGGCAAAGAACTTCCTGACATTCAGGGCAACAGAACAATAGGTAAGCAAAAGGCCCAAAGCAGGGTTTCTCCACTGAGATTTAATGGTCACACTAATATCTGATTTTTCAGAGATGCTCGCCATTCCTTTGAGCTATCCAGTACATGGTCATGGCACACAGCTTGGAAGTGGTACATACCTTAGACATAAAACCATGAGCCTATTCTGGAGAGGGGCAGAAGTCCAGAAGAAAACTGAAACTTAGGAAGATTGCAGGTGTTACCCATCGAAAAGGCAATCTGAAATCCATTCATAAATTGGACAGGATGAATGCTGGGAAGCATTCTACTAGACAGGACACATCCATTGATGCATTTTCTTTTCTAATATCTGCAACCACGGACACAGTGTGATAGACAGACATAGAAACACTCGCCTTGTCAAATGACTTACTAGAAACAGTTCATTCCACACCAAAAAAAGCGCCTTGCCTACCTATTCTCTGAACATGAGACAAAACCAGAAACCCACCCCCACACCCACAAAGGCACCTCCTTCCCCCAAGAAGTTCTGTGACTATCCGGACTGTCCTCTGACTGGTGAGCCATACTATATTCCCACGGAATGGCCTGATCTGTCTCAGATCTGGTCTCCTTGGCCAACTCTGTGCAGGTGTCAGGACCCAGAGGTGAGAAACTACCTGCTTTCTCAGGAATGACCCCTCTTTAGAGCTTTCCTGGCATTTGGCCATCCTCACATTAGTAGGTACCAAGAAAGACTGACACTGTCCTTGGTAAATCCAAACAAGTGAGACCACTGGGACTGGGACTGGGACTGGCTCTGGGTGCCTGGCTTCATGAATCCCAAGTTCAGAGATTTCCATCACCAAGGAAGTGAGGTGAGGTCACTTCCTTTAGGAACTGAATGAGGTCACTGCCTTGGCAACCACTTTGTCCTACCAGTGGCTTCCAAGTGTCACATGAGAAGGAGGCTGCCCCTACTTCCTGTGACACTTTCACAATTTAGAATGGTATACAACCATAGGCACCCAGAAACAGCTACCCACACAGGCCTGGTTTGGTCCATCTTCTCTAAATTAAGATGTGAGAGGCTGATTCAGACAGAACCCTTCATCCTGAACAGGTTGTTTGCCATTGAACATGACTTTTGTTCTCTCAGGTTCTTCATAGCTGCCTACATCTTCTTCAGTCAACATTTCTGCATGGAACTTTGAGGTTCTCAGCAGGTGGAAGATCCCCTACTTTCCTGTATTGTAAGACCAACTCTGTCCCTCCTCTCTGTAAATTTAGAATGAGGGAACAATGTATGGTTAGGTCAATAACATATTTGACTTGTGTTAGGAATCATTCTGCTGGATTAATAATGGTATTGGGAACCTGCAAAATTTATAAGAATATATATTTGAAATATAAGTATGAAAACATAAATCTAGTTACGATTTGAAGCCAGAAAGGGCATTGGGCCCTTCTTTGGGATATTTAGCTTTGAATTACATTCTGCATTTTAGTCTCAGATAAATCTATACACAATGGAATAAAACCTTGCACCTCAGATGCCTGAATGTCGAAGAGAACATCCAGTCAAAAATGGATAGTCGGTAGGATTTGGAAGATAGTAGGTTTAGGAAGAAGAGTGAGTCTTCGAGTTGGACCAATAGTTTTTTAGCAATAGGGTTTCGTTTAGAGAGTGAATGTAAATGTCAGCACATGTGAAGAGTCAGTCACAATGATGAACTGGGGAAAATATGTAGGAAAGCAGGTCTCAATAGAGACATTAGGAAATCAGACAAATTATAAAATGCGTGATAGGATTAGACATTTTAAACAGGGTTGAGGTTGAATATATAATCATAGGAAGAAACAAATATATAGTCCCCAACAATATTGACACTTGGGAGAATTAGGCATCCTGGACAAGGATGTTTTTAGTAATATATACTCACTTTCAATTTAGGGTTTGGTACAATCATAAGTGTGACCTTTGCATTTTTGTCCAGAATATTACTGTGATAAAATGTATATGTAGATCAGGTGACATGAGTATTTCTTCCACCATTATGGGAAGCAATATTTTTAAAACCCATAAATTAGTATTGGGTATACAAATAGGTGTACCCTGAGTCAATGAATATAGAGATGATGCATGAATAGATCGTACTGTGAATAAATAATATAACTGGATCCAACTTTAGAAATTGGAGTTAGAATAAATTGATATCTGAAAATATACAGGAAATCTTATATTGATATTGGTATACATACATTCATTACAACCAATTATAAGTCTAATGGTAATATTAGGGTTACGGTTTATCATGAAGAGGGTGTGTGAGTTTTCCTTCAAAAGTGATTATGGAAATCGAAAATAATGTGTTTGTTAAGAAGTCTCATGAAACGACCAGTCGAAAAACCTGGAGGACTACATGTGTTCGGAAGCAGGAAGTGATTGAAAGTGAAACCAATGTCTTTAATTTTGAAATTTTGGGTGAAAAATTTATCCATGGATGTGCATAAACTGAAGAAATAGTACTGTACCAGTTTTAAATAAAAATGAACGTCAAAATACACATCATGTCCCATAGGAATCTACTTGCATTGATGTTAAACTTGGTAAGTTACGGTAGAAATATTAGGATTTGTATGCACCTTTCACTGAAGTTTGTTTTCAGTACTAGGAAACAAATAAGTATTTCAGGTGGATGAATATTTCTGAGAATAATCTTGTGCAAAGTTGATTACAAATCCACATACATGAATATGAATGTATTTAGGGAGTGAATAATAAGACACATATTTCATATTGTGAAAAATCTGGAGAGTATATATATACAAAACACACACAGACATTATAAAGTGGCAATATATATGCCAATCGAAATTCATGGTGAAATATATATCATTCATAGATCCCGAAATATTAATTTTAATGAACATGGATTTATGAATAATGTTGTTCAACTAGGAAGGTCACCCATAGGTTGAATTTTAAGATCCAACAGCATTTAGCAGGAGTGATCTCTTCTCATAATTTGTATCTGCCAAGTCAGCCACCTCACAAGAATGTATATGTGATACCAGGTAGGATTCTATATGTGCATATAAAAATACATGTGCTGAATAGGCTACAGAGAAAGGGATACAGGAATTCACATATTCATTAACTTTAAAAACACATGGAGAACTATTTCAATTAAAAATTAACTAGATTTATAACACCTAACCTACATAATGCAAACGGCAAGTCCAACTATACACCATGCCTCTTCTGAACTGCTTGTATTTCTATTCTGTTTGAGTTATTTTTCTCCATCATATTAGGAATAGTAGTCAGAGTCTAGTAGGGTATAGTTTCGTGTCAGGGATTCAGTATTTTGAATGGAAAATTGGAAAATGAATCCAATGTGTATGCAAATATGTGCTACACAAAAATCTTCCCACTTTCATCCACAACAATGCCTTGACATTACCTTTGCCAGAAGTAAGACACAATTAGAGGAGAAGAGTTAGAAAATACGTGAATACATATCTGGAATGGAATACGCTCAGGATTTCCCAACCTTGGAGGTGATAGAGCAGTTTCCATAAGTAAGGGACATGGTAAACACTCCACAAACATGGAGCTCTGCTGGCCTAAATACTTCTTGAGAAACTGCCTCTGAGGTTGGGCACTTGAAATATATGTTGTTGTCAGGAGCTTTAGCTTCCTTTATAGTGAGCCCATCAAAGCTGGGTCTGCATCTATGTGACCTGGAGGACATGGTTTCTTATTATCCAATGAACCTGAGGCAGCAGTGCTGAATTCTCTCTTTGTAGGTAAACTGTGGCCACTGGGGGCTAAGTGTCACCCCGTGTGGACTGTGAAGCCATTTGGTCCTCTTCCACTTTCTGTTGTGGTTCTTGCTGCTACACTGGGACTTTGGTATTTGCTTCACGAAATACAACAATTTCAACTGGGACACAGTGCTGGAGAGAGTTCTGTCACTGTGGTGGGTCACGGTCTGCAGGAGAATGCACCAACCAGGCTTCTTTCCCACATAGCTTGCACCATTGACCATGTCAACCTGATTCTGAAAATTGCCCTGAAACCTCTCCATATATCAAAATGCCTTTACAAATAAGGGTCTGCTGGCTGCACCATGTCCTTCACAAGGCATTTGGTAGCCAATGGCCAAACCACATGGACCTACCACAGATGTTTTATCACACACCTGCACACCTGCCCACCGCTGCTCTAGGCCCACTACTCAGTAGGCTCCAACTTACTGGCATCTTTTCTCTACATTATTTTTATGAAACCCAGTCAATCAAGGCACCCTCTAGTATACTCATGATCAGCAACAGGACACCCAAAGATTCTCCAGTTCCACCTGGTCATGGGATTTTCAAAAATTTCATGGTATTTATCTAGCCATTTTTCAAGGATGAAGTTGGAGGCACTGTGGGTTTCAAGAACCACTAAATGTTGAGGAAGCTCATTTCAATGAAACTCTGGAGAACTCTCATAGGCAAGGCTTCCCAAAGAGTGGCCAAAAGGTCAAATATAGCCAGGCCCATTGAGGTATACGTTGTGAGTTCCATGTGTGTTTTGACTCTCAACTATGGCTACCAAGTCTTTAAGAATAAAATCATGGGATATCTTGGCTGATATTCCCAGTGCTCTGTGGAAAGCCACCCTGGGCCTTGATCTCAGTTTATAAGAGCGACTCTCATGCGTGGCCTCCTAAAATTTCAACACAATTCATGCAATACTTCTCTGAGGTCAGTTCCAGAACTCAGTCTCTAAGGGGATTCACACCAGACTTCAAGCCCAGGTGGACCCTGTCATCTCTTCCAAACGTCACACAAATGACCACAATTAATACCAAAACAATCCCACATTGCCCTCCTCTTCTTCCATAAAGGCACTCATCATGACATCTGGCTGGAGGTTTCCATGAGGGGCACAGCCCAAGACAGTGTCCAAAATAAGCTCCCTTGGCCCTCATTTGCCTAAAGTCAGGGTGGCTTGGACACACTTCTTGTGCACCAGGAGTGATCTGTAAGGGTAAAAGAAATTGAAATTAAAGTGTAAAAGTTAAAGTGTAAAAGACCGGGTGTTGTAAAGTTTTTAAGCAGCAAGGCTTGAGTTAAAATGTAAAGGACCAGGTATTGTTAAGTTCCTATGCTACACGCAAAACCTGAAATTCCTGTAGCTTGTAGGACAATTCCCGGACTACCCAGTAAATAGGTTATTTTTTAATAACCTAGGACCCTGTGAGGCCTGGCACATAGGCATTGCAGGGCCTAAACCAATCATTTTGAATGTGTACCCCGCTTTAGAACTGACCTATCACTCCCGCCTTACGTGTTCCCACCAATAAATGAACTAATCATGTTTAGGAATTGTTGTTTGATTTTCCCGTGGTGTATGATGATTTCTTAAAGGAGACTGTAATATATGTAAAGTCCCGCCCTGCCCAAAAAGTGTACTTAAGCACTGCTCAACCCCTGCTCGGGGCTCTGGGATGCTCTCCCATCTTGAGTGAGCACGTAGCCCCAGCATGCTGGATTGGATCCTCAATAAACGGCTTTTACTGTTGCATGAGCCGCAGTTTCTTGATGGTCTCTTCCTCCAACATTCGCCGGAACCTTACATTTGGTGCATTGGCCGGGAATCACGCAGCGCAGGACAAGGAGACCTCAACGAACCTTTCTGGGGGTAAGTAAGGCGCCTCTTTCCTTCAAAAATGATTATGGAAATCGAAAATAATGTGTTTGGAAAGAATCTCATGAAAAGAACAGTCAAGAAACATGGAGGAATACATATGTTCTGAAGCAAGAAGTAATTGAAAGTGAACCAAATGCCTGCAGATTTGTGAACTTGTGGATGAAAAGTTATATCCTATGATATCCATCAACTGAAGAAATAGTAATGTACCACTGTTGAATAAAAATGAACTTCAAAATACACATCATGTCCCATAGGATTATACTTGCATTAATGTTAAACTGGGTCAGTTACCATGCAAATATTAGGATTTGTAAGCACAATTCACCGAAGTTTGTTTTCAGTACTGGAAAATAAATATGTATTTTATGTGGATGAATTTTTCTGAGAATAATCTTGTGCAAATTTGATTACAAATCCACATACATGAATATGAATGTATTTAGGGAGTGAATAATAAGACACATATTTCATATTGTGAAAAATCTGGAGAGTATATATATACAAAACACACACAGACATTATAAAGTGGCAATATATATGCCAATCGAAATTCATGGTGAAATATATATCATTCATAGATCCCGAAATATTAATTTTAATGAACATGGATTTATGAATAATGTTGTTCAACTAGGAAGGTCACCCATAGGTTGAATTTTAAGATCCAACAGCATTTAGCAGGAGTGATCTCTTCTCATAATTTGTATCTGCCAAGTCAGCCACCTCACAAGAATGTATATGTGATACCAGGTAGGATTCTATATGTGCATATAAAAATACATGTGCTGAATAGGCTACAGAGAAAGGGATACAGGAATTCACATATTCATTAACTTTAAAAACACATGGAGAACTATTTCAATTAAAAATTAACTAGATTTATAACACCTAACCTACATAATGCAAACGGCAAGTCCAACTATACACCATGCCTCTTCTGAACTGCTTGTATTTCTATTCTGTTTGAGTTATTTTTCTCCATCATATTAGGAATAGTAGTCAGAGTCTAGTAGGGTATAGTTTCGTGTCAGGGATTCAGTATTTTGAATGGAAAATTGGAAAATGAATCCAATGTGTATGCAAATATGTGCTACACAAAAATCTTCCCACTTTCATCCACAACAATGCCTTGACATTACCTTTGCCAGAAGTAAGACACAATTAGAGGAGAAGAGTTAGAAAATACGTGAATACATATCTGGAATGGAATACGCTCAGGATTTCCCAACCTTGGAGGTGATAGAGCAGTTTCCATAAGTAAGGGACATGGTAAACACTCCACAAACATGGAGCTCTGCTGGCCTAAATACTTCTTGAGAAACTGCCTCTGAGGTTGGGCACTTGAAATATATGTTGTTGTCAGGAGCTTTAGCTTCCTTTATAGTGAGCCCATCAAAGCTGGGTCTGCATCTATGTGACCTGGAGGACATGGTTTCTTATTATCCAATGAACCTGAGGCAGCAGTGCTGAATTCTCTCTTTGTAGGTAAACTGTGGCCACTGGGGACTAAGTGTCACCCCGTGTGGACTGTGAAGCCATTTGGTCCTCTTCCACTTTCTGTTGTGGTTCTTGCTGCTACACTGGGACTTTGGTATTTGCTTCACGAAATACAACAATTTCAACTGGGACACAGTGCTGGAGAGAGTTCTGTCACTGTGGTGGGTCACGGTCTGCAGGAGAATGCACCAACCAGGCTTCTTTCCCACATAGCTTGCACCATTGACCATGTCAACCTGATTCTGAAAATTGCCCTGAAACCTCTCCATATATCAAAATGCCTTTACAAATAAGGGTCTGCTGGCTGCACCATGTCCTTCACAAGGCATTTGGTAGCCAATGGCCAAACCACATGGACCTACCACAGATGTTTTATCACACACCTGCACACCTGCCCACCGCTGCTCTAGGCCCACTACTCAGTAGGCTCCAACTTACTGGCATCTTTTCTCTACATTATTTTTATGAAACCCAGTCAATCAAGGCACCCTCTAGTATACTCATGATCAGCAACAGGACACCCAAAGATTCTCCAGTTCCACCTGGTCATGGGATTTTCAAAAATTTCATGGTATTTATCTAGCCATTTTTCAAGGATGAAGTTGGAGGCACTGTGGGTTTCAAGAACCACTAAATGTTGAGGAAGCTCATTTCAATGAAACTCTGGAGAACTCTCATAGGCAAGGCTTCCCAAAGAGTGGCCAAAAGGTCAAATATAGCCAGGCCCATTGAGGTATACGTTGTGAGTTCCATGTGTGTTTTGACTCTCAACTATGGCTACCAAGTCTTTAAGAATAAAATCATGGGATATCTTGGCTGATATTCCCAGTGCTCTGTGGAAAGCCACCCTGGGCCTTGATCTCAGTTTATAAGAGCGACTCTCATGCGTGGCCTCCTAAAATTTCAACACAATTCATGCAATACTTCTCTGAGGTCAGTTCCAGAACTCAGTCTCTAAGGGGATTCACACCAGACTTCAAGCCCAGGTGGACCCTGTCATCTCTTCCAAACGTCACACAAATGACCACAATTAATACCAAAACAATCCCACATTGCCCTCCTCTTCTTCCATAAAGGCACTCATCATGACATCTGGCTGGAGGTTTCCATGAGGGGCACAGCCCAAGACAGTGTCCAAAATAAGCTCCCTTGGCCCTCATTTGCCTAAAGTCAGGGTGGCTTGGACACACTTCTTGTGCACCAGGAGTGATCTGTAAGGGTAAAAGAAATTGAAATTAAAGTGTAAAAGTTAAAGTGTAAAAGACCGGGTGTTGTAAAGTTTTTAAGCAGCAAGGCTTGAGTTAAAATGTAAAGGACCAGGTATTGTTAAGTTCCTATGCTACACGCAAAACCTGAAATTCCTGTAGCTTGTAGGACAATTCCCGGACTACCCAGTAAATAGGTTATTTTTTAATAACCTAGGACCCTGTGAGGCCTGGCACATAGGCATTGCAGGGCCTAAACCAATCATTTTGAATGTGTACCCCGCTTTAGAACTGACCTATCACTCCCGCCTTACGTGATCCCACCAATAAATGAACTAATCATGTTTAGGAATTGTTGTTTGATTTTCCCGTGGTGTATGATGATTTCTTAAAGGAGACTGTAATATATGTAAAGTCCCGCCCTGCCCAAAAAGTGTACTTAAGCACTGCTCAACCCCTGCTCGGGGCTCTGGGATGCTCTCCCATCTTGAGTGAGCACGTAGCCCCAGCATGCTGGATTGGATCCTCAATAAACGGCTTTTACTGTTGCATGAGCCGCAGTTTCTTGATGGTCTCTTCCTCCAACATTCGCCGGAACCTTACATTTGGTGCATTGGCCGGGAATCACGCAGCGCAGGACAAGGAGACCTCAACGAACCTTTCTAGGGGTAAGTAAGGCGCCTCTTTCCTTCAAAAATGATTATGGAAATCGAAAATAATGTGTTTGGAAAGAATCTCATGAAAAGAACAGTCAAGAAACATGGAGGAATACATATGTTCTGAAGCAAGAAGTAATTGAAAGTGAACCAAATGCCTGCAGATTTGTGAACTTGTGGATGAAAAGTTATATCCTATGATATCCATCAACTGAAGAAATAGTAATGTACCACTGTTGAATAAAAATGAACTTCAAAATACACATCATGTCCCATAGGATTATACTTGCATTAATGTTAAACTGGGTCAGTTACCATGCAAATATTAGGATTTGTAAGCACAATTCACCGAAGTTTGTTTTCAGTACTGGAAAATAAATATGTATTTTATGTGGATGAATTTTTCTGAGAATAATCTTGTGCAAATTTGATTACAAATCCACATACATGAATATGAATGTATTTAGGGAGTGAATAATAAGACACATATTTCATATTGTGAAAAATCTGGAGAGTATATATATACAAAACACACACAGACATTATAAAGTGGCAATATATATGCCAATCGAAATTCATGGTGAAATATATATCATTCATAGATCCCGAAATATTAATTTTAATGAACATGGATTTATGAATAATGTTGTTCAACTAGGAAGGTCACCCATAGGTTGAATTTTAAGATCCAACAGCATTTAGCAGGAGTGATCTCTTCTCATAATTTGTATCTGCCAAGTCAGCCACCTCACAAGAATGTATATGTGATACCAGGTAGGATTCTATATGTGCATATAAAAATACATGTGCTGAATAGGCTACAGAGAAAGGGATACAGGAATTCACATATTCATTAACTTTAAAAACACATGGAGAACTATTTCAATTAAAAATTAACTAGATTTATAACACCTAACCTACATAATGCAAACGGCAAGTCCAACTATACACCATGCCTCTTCTGAACTGCTTGTATTTCTATTCTGTTTGAGTTATTTTTCTCCATCATATTAGGAATAGTAGTCAGAGTCTAGTAGGGTATAGTTTCGTGTCAGGGATTCAGTATTTTGAATGGAAAATTGGAAAATGAATCCAATGTGTATGCAAATATGTGCTACACAAAAATCTTCCCACTTTCATCCACAACAATGCCTTGACATTACCTTTGCCAGAAGTAAGACACAATTAGAGGAGAAGAGTTAGAAAATACGTGAATACATATCTGGAATGGAATACGCTCAGGATTTCCCAACCTTGGAGGTGATAGAGCAGTTTCCATAAGTAAGGGACATGGTAAACACTCCACAAACATGGAGCTCTGCTGGCCTAAATACTTCTTGAGAAACTGCTTCTGAGGTTGGGCACTTGAAATATATGTTGTTGTCAGGAGCTTTAGCTTCCTTTATAGTGAGCCCATCAAAGCTGGGTCTGCATCTATGTGACCTGGAGGACATGGTTTCTTATTATCCAATGAACCTGAGGCAGCAGTGCTGAATTCTCTCTTTGTAGGTAAACTGTGGCCACTGGGGACTAAGTGTCACCCCGTGTGGACTGTGAAGCCATTTGGTCCTCTTCCACTTTCTGTTGTGGTTCTTGCTGCTACACTGGGACTTTGGTATTTGCTTCACGAAATACAACAATTTCAACTGGGACACAGTGCTGGAGAGAGTTCTGTCACTGTGGTGGGTCACGGTCTGCAGGAGAATGCACCAACCAGGCTTCTTTCCCACATAGCTTGCACCATTGACCATGTCAACCTGATTCTGAAAATTGCCCTGAAACCTCTCCATATATCAAAATGCCTTTACAAATAAGGGTCTGCTGGCTGCACCATGTCCTTCACAAGGCATTTGGTAGCCAATGGCCAAACCACATGGACCTACCACAGATGTTTTATCACACACCTGCACACCTGCCCACCGCTGCTCTAGGCCCACTACTCAGTAGGCTCCAACTTACTGGCATCTTTTCTCTACATTATTTTTATGAAACCCAGTCAATCAAGGCACCCTCTAGTATACTCATGATCAGCAACAGGACACCCAAAGATTCTCCAGTTCCACCTGGTCATGGGATTTTCAAAAATTTCATGGTATTTATCTAGCCATTTTTCAAGGATGAAGTTGGAGGCACTGTGGGTTTCAAGAACCACTAAATGTTGAGGAAGCTCATTTCAATGAAACTCTGGAGAACTCTCATAGGCAAGGCTTCCCAAAGAGTGGCCAAAAGGTCAAATATAGCCAGGCCCATTGAGGTATACGTTGTGAGTTCCATGTGTGTTTTGACTCTCAACTATGGCTATCAAGTCTTTAAGAATAAAATCATGGGATATCTTGGCTGATATTCCCAGTGCTCTGTGGAAAGCCACCCTGGGCCTTGATCTCAGTTTATAAGAGCGACTCTCATGCGTGGCCTCCTAAAATTTCAACACAATTCATGCAATACTTCTCTGAGGTCAGTTCCAGAACTCAGTCTCTAAGGGGATTCACACCAGACTTCAAGCCCAGGTGGACCCTGTCATCTCTTCCAACCGTCACACAAATGACCACAATTAATACCAAAACAATCCCACATTGCCCTCCTCTTCTTCCATAAAGGCACTCATCATGACATCTGGCTGGAGGTTTCCATGAGGGGCACAGCCCAAGACAGTGTCCAAAATAAGCTCCCTTGGCCCTCATTTGCCTAAAGTCAGGGTGGCTTGGACACCCTTCTTGTGCACCAGGAGTGATCTGTAAGGGTAAAAGAAATTGAAATTAAAGTGTAAAAGTTAAAGTGTAAAAGACCGGGTGTTGTAAAGTTTTTAAGCAGCAAGGCTTGAGTTAAAATGTAAAGGACCAGGTATTGTTAAGTTCCTATGCTACACGCAAAACCTGAAATTCCTGTAGCTTGTAGGACAATTCCCGGACTACCCAGTAAATATTCCCCCTGACCGCCTGGTTTTTTAATAACCTAGGACCCTGTGAGGCCTGGCACATAGGCATTGCAGGGCCTAAACCAATCATTTTGAATGTGTACCCCGCTTTAGAACTGACCTATCACTCCCGCCTTACGTGTTCCCACCAATAAATGAACTAATCATGTTTAGGAATTGTTGTTTGATTTTCCCGTGGTGTATGATGATTTCTTAAAGGAGACTGTAATATATGTAAAGTCCCGCCCTGCCCAAAAAGTGTACTTAAGCACTGCTCAACCCCTGCTCGGGGCTCTGGGATGCTCTCCCATCTTGAGTGAGCACGTAGCCCCAGCATGCTGGATTGGATCCTCAATAAACGGCTTTTACTGTTGCATGAGCCGCAGTTTCTTGATGGTCTCTTCCTCCAACATTCGCCGGAACCTTACATTTGGTGCATTGGCCGGGAATCACGCAGCGCAGGACAAGGAGACCTCAACGAACCTTTCTGGGGGTAAGTAAGGCGCCTCTTTCCTTCAAAAATGATTATGGAAATCGAAAATAATGTGTTTGGAAAGAATCTCATGAAAAGAACAGTCAAGAAACATGGAGGAATACATATGTTCTGAAGCAAGAAGTAATTGAAAGTGAACCAAATGCCTGCAGATTTGTGAACTTGTGGATGAAAAGTTATATCCTATGATATCCATCAACTGAAGAAATAGTAATGTACCACTGTTGAATAAAAATGAACTTCAAAATACACATCATGTCCCATAGGATTATACTTGCATTAATGTTAAACTGGGTCAGTTACCATGCAAATATTAGGATTTGTAAGCACAATTCACCGAAGTTTGTTTTCAGTACTGGAAAATAAATATGTATTTTATGTGGATGAATTTTTCTGAGAATAATCTTGTGCAAATTTGATTACAAATCCACATACATGAATATGAATGTATTTAGGGAGTGAATAATAAGACACATATATTTAATATTGTGAAAAATCTGGAGAGTATATATATATATATATATATATATATATATATATATATATATATATATATATATTTATAAAGATAAAAACACAGACATTAAAATGTAGCAATATATATGCCAATCAAAATTCATCATGAAATATATATCATCCTCATATCCAAAAATATTCTTTTTACTGAGCATGGATTTATGTATAATGTTGTTCATCTAGGAAATTCACCAATTTGTTGAATTTTCAGTTTCATCAGTATTTAGGGGGAGTGATCTCTTTTCACAATTTGTATCATCCAAAAACAGTGACCTCACAAGAATGTATGTGTGATACCAGGTAGGATTCTAAATATGCATAATAAAATACATGAGATGAATAGGCTACAGAGAAAAGGAGACAGAAATTTACATATGTGTTAACTTTAAAAACTCATGGAGAAGTACTACAATGAAAAGTTGACTAGATTTATAACACATACACTTGATAAAGCAGAAGGCAAGTCCTAGTATACACCATGCCACCTATGAATGGCCTGTATTTCTATTCTGTTAGGTTTCTTTTTCTCCATCATATTAGGATTAGTAGTCAGAGTCTAGTAGGGTATGGGTTAGTGTCAGGGATTCAGTATTTCAAATGGAAAATAGGGAAATGAATCTAATGTGTATGCGAATATTTGTTAGACAAAAATCTTCCTACTGTCATCCAAAAAAATGCCTTGATAGTTCCTTCACCACAAGTAATACACAATTAGTGGAGAAGAGTTTGAAAATCTGTGAATATATATCTGGAAAAGAAAATGCTCAGGAGTTCACAACCTTGGAGGTGGTAGAGGAATTTCCAAAAGTAAGGTAAAGGGTAAACACTTCACAAACATGGAGCTCTGGTGGCCTAATTAATTTCTGAGAAACTGCCTCTGAGTTTGGGCCCTTGAAATGTTTGTTGTTGTCAGGAGCTTTCGCTTCCTTTGTAGTGAGACCATCAAAGCTGCGTCAGCATCTATGTGACCTGGATGACATGGTTCCTTATTTGCAATAGAACATGAGGCAGCAGTTCTGAATTCTCTCTTTGTAGGTAAACTGAGGCCACTGGGGTCTAAGTGTCTAACCATGTGGTCTGTGAAGCCATTTGGTCATACTTCACTTTTCGTGGTGTTTCTTACTGCTGCACTGGGAGTTTGGTATTGGCTTCACAAAATACAAAAAGAAAAACTGGGACACAGTGCTATAGAAAGTACTCTCACGTGTAGTGGGTGAGGGTCTGCAGGAGAATGCACCAACCAGGCTTCTATCCCCAAAAGCTTGCACCCATGTCCATATCAACCTGATTCTGAATATTGCCCTGAAACCTCTCCATATAATAAGGTCCGTTAACTTGTATGGTTCTGCTGGCTGCACCATGTCAGTCACAAGGCATTTGGAAGCCAATGGCAGATCCACATGGCCCCACGACAGATGTTTTATCATACACCTGCCCACCACTGCTCTAGGCCAACTAGTCAGCAGGCCTCAACATTCTGGCATCTCTGTTCTCACCGTTTTCATGAAACCCAGTCAATCAATGCAATGTCTGGTACACTCGTGATCAGCAATAGACATCCAAAGGTTCTCCAGTGCCACCTGTTCATAAGAATTTAAAAAATTTCATGGTATTTATCTAGCCAATTTTCAAAGATAAATTTGGAGGCACTGTGGCATTCAATTCATTCGGGAACCATGAAATAGTGAGGAAGCTCATTTCAATTAAAGCTCGGGAGAACTCTCAGAGGCAAGGCTTCCCAAAGAGTGGCCAAAAGGTCACATTAAGCCAGGCCTATTGAGGTCTACAATTGAGGGCCATGTTTTTTTTGACTCTCAACTATGGCTTCCAAGTCTTTCTGAATAAAGTCATGTGATATCCTGGCTGAGATTCCCAGTGCTCTTTGAAAGCTATCCTGGGCCTAGATCTCAGTCTCCAAGGGCAACTCTCATGCGTGGCCTCCTAAAATCCCAACACAATTCATGCCAATACTTCTCTGAGATCTGTTCCAGAACTCAGTCTCTAAGGGGAATCACTCCAGAGTTCAAGCACAGGTGGACCCAGTCATCTCTTCCAACCACCACACAAATGACCACAATTAAACCAAAACACTCCCACATGGCCCTCATCTTCTTCAATTTAGAGACTCATCATAACCTCTGGCTGGAGGTTTCCATGAAGGGCGCAGCTTAAGACAGTGTCCAATATAAGCTCACATGCCTCTCATTTGCCTAAAGTCAGGGTGGCATGGAAACTCTTCCTGTGAAGCAGGAGTGATCAAATAGGCCTGCCAATAATACTGCTCTACTTCTCCAATTTGAGGCCTATTCTCTGTGGGGTATAGATTCTTTATGTGAATTGGGGTCATGAGAAAACTCAAGCAACTATGGGCTACCCTCTGCAGGGCTTTGAAGAATCCATTTGAGTGAGTCGAGGAGTTGGACCAAATGTTCTTTAGATATAGAGTTTTGATTAGAGAGTGAGTGTAAATGTCAGCATATGTGAACAGTCAGTCACAGTGATAAACTGGGGAAAATGTGTAGGAAAGCAGATATCAATAGAGACATTAGGAAATAAGGCAAAGTACAAAGTGGGTGATAGGATAAGACATTTTTAACAGGGTTCAGTTTCAATATATAATCTTAGGAAGAAACAAATATGTAGTCACCAATAGGAATGATATTTGAGATCATTAGTTAATCAGGGCATGGATGTTGTTAGTAGTACATGCTCACTTTCAATATAGGCTTTGATACAATCATAAGTGTGACCCTTGCATTTTGTTTCAGGAATATTACCGTGATGAAATGTATATGTATATCAGGTGACTACAGTATTTCTTCCACCATTTCTGAAAGCAATATTTTAAAGACTTAAAAATTAGTATTGGGGATACAAACAGGTATACCATCGGTCTACGAATATAGAGATGATGCCTTAATAGACCATACTGTGAATAAATAATATAACTGGTTCAAACGTTAAATAATGGATTGAATTGATATCTGAAAATATATAGGAAATCTTATATTGATATACATACATTCATTCCAACCAGCTATACATCTAATGGTAATATTAGCGTTATGGTTTATCATGAAGAGTGTGTGAGTTTGGCTTCAAAAGTGATTATGGAAATCAATAATACTGTGTTTGGAAAGAATCTCATGAAAAGAACAGTCAAGAAACATGGAGGAATACATGTGTTCTGAAGTAGGAAGTGATTGAAAGTGAACCAAATGCCTATAAATTTGTGAAATTGTGGATGAAAGGATATATCCTATAATGTCCATAAACTGCAGAAATAGTAATGTACCAGTGTCTGAATAAAAATGAACTTCAAAATACACATCATGGTCCCATAGGTGTCTACTTACATTGATGTGAAACTGGTTCAGTCACTGTAGAAATATTACGAATTGTATACACCATTCACTTAATTTACTTTTCAGTACTAGGAAAAAATATGTATTTAAGGTGGATGAATATTTCTAAGAATAATTTTGTGAAAAGTTGATTATAAATCTACATACACACACATGAGTTTACTTAGGGAGTGTATAATAAGACACATATATTTCATATTTTGAAAATCTTAAGAGTAGATATCTATATCTATATAGATAGATAGATAAATAGATAGATACACACATACACAGACATTAAAATGTAGCAATATATATGCCATTCGAAATTCATCATGAAATATATATCATCCACGTATCCAAAAATATTCATTTTACTGAACATTTATTTATACATAATATTGTTCATCTAGGAAATTCACCCATAGGTGGAAATTCCAGTTCCATCTGTATTTAGAGGGAGCGATCTCTTCTCACAATTTGTATCTTCCAAAATAAGCGATCTCACAAGAATGTACATGTGATACCAGGTAGAATTCTAAAAATGCATAAAAAAATACATTTGATGAATAGGCTACAGTGAAAGGGAGACAGAAATTTACATATGTGTTAACTTTAAAAACTCATGGAGAAGTATTACAATGAAAAGTTGACTAGATTTATAACACATACCATTGATAAAGCAGAAGGCAAGTCCAAGTATACACCATGCCTCCTATGAAAGGCCTGTATTTCTATTCTGTTAGGTTTCTTTTTCTCTATCATATTAGGTTTAGTAGTCAGAGTCTAGTAGGGTATGGGTTAGTGTCAGGGATTCAGTATTTCAAATGGAAAATAGGAAAATGAATCTAATATGTATGCAAATATGTGCTACACAAAAATCTTCCCACTCTCAGCCAGAACAATGCTTTGACATTACCTTCGCCCCAAATAAGACACAATTAGTGGAGAAGAGTTAGAAAATCTGTGAATACATATGTGGAAAGGAAAATGCTCAGAACTTCACAAACTTGTAGGAGGTAGAACAGTTTACAAAAAGGGAGAGGGTAAACACTTCACAAACATGGAGCTCTGCTGGCCTAATGACTTTTTGAGAAACTGCCTCTGAGGTTGGGCAGTTGAAATATGTTTTTGTCAGGAGCTTTTGCTTCCTTTGTAGTGAGACCATCAATGCTGGGTCTCCATCTATGTGACCTGGATGACATGGTTCCTTATTTTCTAGTGGACATGAGGCAGCAGTGCTGAATTCTCTATTTGTAGGGAAACTTTGGCCACTGGGGTCTAAGTATCTAACCGTGTTGTCTGTAAAGCCATTTGTTCATGCTCCACTTTCGTGGTGTTTCTTACTGCTGCACTGTGAGTTTTGTATTGGCTTCACGAAATACAAGGAGCTCCACTGGGACACAGTGCTGGAGGATGTACTCTCATATGTGGTGGGTGAGGGTCTGCAGTAAAATGCACCAATGAGGCTTAAATCCCACATAGCTTTTCAACTCGACAATAGCCCCCTTATTCTGATCATTGGCAGGAATCCTCTCCATATAACAAGATGCCTTTACATAGAAGGGTCTGCTGGATGTACCATGTCAGTGACAAGTCATTTCTAAGCCAATGCCAGATCCACGTGGACCCACAACTGATGTTTTTTCACACACCTACACTCCACTGCTTTATGCCCACTAGTCTGCAGGCTCCAACTTACTGGCATCTATGTTCTACAGCATTTTCATGAAACACAGTCAATTAAGGCACTGTCTGGTACAATCATGATTAGCAACAGGACATCCAAATGTTCTCCAGTGCCATGGTATATATCTAGATATTTTTCAATAATGAAGTTGGAGGCACTGTGGGATTCAATTTATACAGGAACCAATAAATGGTTAGGAATCTCATTTCAATGAAAGCTCTGGTGAACTCTCACAGGCAAGGCTTCCCAAAGAGTGGGCAAAAGGTCTCATGAAGCCAGGCCCATTGAGGTCTACAATGTGAGTTGCATGTGTGTTTTGACTCTCAACTATGGCTGGAATCTTTCAGAATAAAATCTTGTGATATCCTGGCTTAGATTCCCAGTGCTCTGTGTAAAGTCACCCTGGGCCAAGATCTCAGATTCCAATGGTGAATCTCATGTGTGGCCTCCTGAAATCCCAACACAATTCATGGCAATACATCTCTGAGGTCAGTTACACAACTCAGTCTCTAAGGGGAATCACAACAGAGTTCAAGCCCAGGTGGACCCAGGCATCTCTTCCAATTGCTACACAAATGATGACAATTAAAACCAAAACACTCTCACACGGCCCTCTTCATCTTTTATATAGACACTAATCATAACCTCTAGCTGGAGGTTTCCATGAGGGGCACAGCCCAAGACAGTGTCAAAAATAAACTCCCTTGCCCCTCATTTGCCTAAAGTCAGGGTGGCCTGGACAACGTTAGTGTGAAACAGAAGTGATCAAATAGGCCTGCCGTTAATACTACTCCACTTCTCAAATTTGAGGCCTACTGACTGTGGGGTATAGATTTTTAGTGTGAATTGGAGTTATAAGAAAACCCAAGCACCTATTGTCTCCCCTCTGCAGCCCTTTGAAGAACTTATTTGACACAAATGATCCCTATTCTCACTTGATGGAGGTCAGGAATCTTACAGAGGAAGGCGAGAGGCATCATCCACAATCACTGATCTTTTTTCCATTTAGGTTTTGGATGCCCACATGGGATCTTTCTTTAGATTCATCAGGTGCTGAAAATCTAAACCACAGGCTCACACAGGGCCAAGAGGCTGATTCAGACACATCCATTTCCAAAGCTGTGAAGCAAAGAGCCACAGGTGATGCCCATTCATTTCCATTTTAAAACTGTTTTCTTCAGGCTTCACAAAGGGGTGGCCTGAGGCAAAGACCTTTCTGACATTCAGAGCAACAGAACAATAGGTAATCAAAAGGCCCCAAGCAGGGTTTCTCCACGGAGACTTTCCTGGTTACTCTGATATATGAGTTTTCTGAGATGCTCGCCATTCCCTTCAGCTATCTAGTACATGGCCATGTCACAGAGCTTGGAGGTGGTACATATCTTGTACAAAAATACATGATACTAATCTTGAGAGTGGCCAGAATTCATGAAAAAATGGAAAATTAGGTAGATAGCCGGTGTTGCCCATGGATAAGGCAAGCCTCAGTCCATTCATTAATTGGAAAGGATGCATGCTGGGAAGCTTTCTACTAGACAGGACACAACCAATGAGCTATTTTTTTTCTAATATCTACAAAGAAAAATACAGTGGGATACACAGACATAGAAACAGTCTCCTTGTCAAATGACTTACTGGAAACAGTCCACTCCAAACCAAACAAACCTCCTTTTTTACCTATTCTCAGAACATGAGAAAAAAACCACAAACACAAACCAACACCCACAAATGCAACTTTTTCCCACAAGTAGGTCTGTCACTATCTGGAGTGTCCTCTGACTGGTAGGCCATATGATGTTCCCCAGAAATGGCCTTTCTGTCTCACATCTGGTCTCCTTGGTCAACTCTGTGAAGTTGTCAGGAGGCAGTGGTGAGCCAATTCCTGTCCTCTCAGGAAAGACCCCTCTTCAGAGCTTTCTTGGTATTTGGCAACCCTTACATCAGTAGGTACCAAGAAAGACTGACTCTGTCCTTAGTGAATCCAAACAAGTGAGCCCACTGCAACTGGGACTGGGACTGGCTCTGGGTGCCTGGCTTCCTGGATCACAAAATTCAGAGAGTTCCATCACCAAGGAAATGAGGTGAGGTCACTACCTTCAGGAAATAAATGAGGTCCCTGTCTTGGCCACCACTTTGTCCTAACAGTTGCGTCCTAGTGTCTCCTGACATGGAGGCTGCCCTACTTCCTGTGATACATTCACATGTTAGAATGGTATAGAAACCATAGTCACCTGGGAACAGCTCTCCACACAGGCCTGCTTTGGTCCATCTTCCCTGCATTAAAAATAGAGAGGATGACTCAGACACATCCTTTCATCCTGACCATGTTGTTTGCCATGGAATATGACTTTTGTTCTCTCAGGTCTTTCATAGCTGCCAACATCTTCTCCAGGGATTATTTCTGCATGGATTTTGAGGTACTCAGCAGGTGGAAGATCTCCTAACTTCCTGTATTGTAATATCAACTTTATCCCTCCTCTTCTGTAAAGTGAGATTGAGGGAACATTGTATGGTTAGGGTCAATAGCATGTTCCATTTGGCTTAGGAATCATTCTGCTGGATGAATAATGGTATTGGGAACCAGCGATATTTAAAAGAATATAGAGGTAAAATATAAGTATGAAAACAGAAATCTAGGTAATATTTTAAGCCCAGAAGGATTTGGGCCCTTGATTGGGATCCTTAGCTTGAGTAATGTTTTGCACCGAGGTCTCAGTTAAATCGATATACAATGGCATAAGACCCTGTACCTCAGATGATTGAATGTAGAAGAGAACATCCAGTGAAAAAGGGATAGTGTGTAGGATTAGAAAGATAGTCCGTAGGTTTAGAAGGAAGAGTGAGTCTAGGATTTGGACCAAAAGTTCTTTAGCAATAGGTTTCGGTTAGAGAGTGAATATTAATGGCACCATATGTGAAAAGTCGGGCACAATGATGAACTGGGAAAAAATATGTAGGAAAGCAGACATCAATAGAGACATTAGGAAATCAGGCAAAGTATAACGTGAGTGATAGGATTAGACATTTTCAACAGGGTTGAGGTTGAATACATAATCTTAAAAAGAAACAAAAATGTAGTCACCAATTGGATTGACATTTGAGAGCATTAGGCAAACTGGTCATGGATGTTTTTAGTAATCCATGTTCACATTCCATTGAGGCTTTATTGCAATCATAACGGTGACCTTTGCATTTTGTGTCCAGAATATTACTGTGATAATATGTATATGTAGATCAGGTGACATGAGTATTTCTTCCACCTTTTCTGGGAGCAATATTTTGAAAACATATGAATTAGTACTGGGGATACTAATAGGTTTACCCTGTGTTGATGAATATAGAGATGATGCATTAATAGACCATACTGTGAAAAAATTATATGACTGGTTCCAAATTTAAATAATGGATTGTTTTAATATCTGAAAATATAGAGTAAATCATATATTGATATACGTACATTAATTCCAACCAGTTATATATCTAATGGTATTATTAGGGTTACCGTTTATCATGAATAGTGTGTGAGTTTTGCTTCAAAAATGATTATTCAATCGAAAATAACGTGTTTAGAAAGAAGTCCAGTGAAAAGACCCGTCAAGAAACATGAAGGAATATATGTGTTCCGAAGGAGGAAGTGATTGAAAGTGAACCAAATATTTATAAATTTGTGAACTTGTGAATGAAAGGATATATTTTATGATGTCCATAAACTGAATAAATAATAACGTACCAAGGTTGAATAAAAATGAACTTTAACAAACACATCATATCAAATAGGAATGTATTTGCATTGATGTTAAACTTGGTCAGTTACTCTAGAAATATTAGGATTTGTAAGAACCCTTCCCTGAAGTTAGTTTTCAGTACTAGGAAACAAATATGTATGTCAGTGGATGTATATTTCTGAGAATAAACTTGTTAAAAGTTAATTATAAATCCACATATATGAATATGAATGAATTCAGGCGGTGTATAACAAGACATATATTTCATATTTTGGAAAATCTGGAGACTATATATATATATATATATATATATATAGACACACAAACACACACACATTATAATGTCACAATATATATGTCAATCGAAATTCATCATGAAAAATAACTCATCCGCATATCCCAAAATATTCATTTTACTGAACATGGATGTATGTAGAATGTTGTTCATCTAGGAAGCTCACCCATGGGTTGAATTTTCTGTACCAACAGCATTTAGGAGGAGTGATCTCTTCTCACAAATAGTATCTGCCAAGTCAGCCACCTCACAAGAATGTACGTGTGAAACCAGGTAGGATTCTATTTGTGCATATAAAAATACATGTGCTTAATAGGCTACAGAGAAAGGGAGACAGGAATTCATATATTTCTTAACTTTAAAAACACATGGAATAGTGTGTAGTGTCCCTCTTTATCCCTTTTGATTAACTTTGGCTTAAAAAAAAGAATTTTATTGAGAATTTTTGTATATATGTTTGTCAGGAATATTGCTCTGAAGTTTTCTTTCCTTGATGTGTCTTTGTCTGATTTTGGTATGTGAGTGATACTATCCTCATGAAATGAGTTTGGAGGAGTTCCATGCTTTTCTATTTTATGGAATAATTTGAGGAGTATTGTGATGAATGCTTCTTTGAAGGTCTCGTAGAACTTGACTGAGAATCTGTCTGTTCCTGGGCGTTGCTTGATTGGTAGGCTGTTGACAGCAACTTCTATTTCATTGCTTGAAATTGATTTGTTTAAATTGTTCATGTCCTACTAATTCAGTTTGGGTATATCTCTAAAATTTTATTGATGTCATCATGGTATTTTAATTTATTAGAGTATAAATTTTCAAATTAGTTTTTAATTATTCTCTGTATTTTAGTTGTGTACTCTGTAAAAGTTCTTTTACGATCCTTAATTTTAGTAATTTGAGGTTTTTTTTCTTCATTAGCTTGGTTAAGGATGTGTCAATTTTATTTAGTTTTCGAAGATTAAATTTTGTTTTGTGTCAAAAAAAAATAACATATGGAAAAGTATTTCAGCAAATTGAATAGATTTATAACTCCTACCTTATATCATGCAAAAGGCAAGTCCAACTATACACCATGTCCCTTCTGAAACGCTTGTATTTCTATTCTGTTTGGGATATTTTTCTCCATTATATTAGTATTAGTAGTCAGAGTCTAGTAGGGTATATGAATGTTTCTGAGAATAATCTTGAGAAAAGATGATTATAAATACACATTCATGAATATGAAAAATTTAGGAAGTGCAAAATAAGACAAAAATATTCCATATTTTCAAAAATTTGGAGAGTATATCTATATCTATCTATATCTATATCTATATCTATATCTATAAACACACACACACACACACACACACACACACACCACTCACAGACATTAAAAAGTACCAATATAAATGAAAATAGAAATTCATCAGTAAATATATATCATCCACAGATGCAAAAATATTTATTTTACTGAACATGAGTTTATGTATAATGTTGTTCTACTAGGACGCTCTCCTATAGGTTGTATTTTCATTTAAAACAGTTTTAGGAGGAGTGAACTCTTCTCACAATTTGTATCTGCCAAGACAGCCACCTCACAAAAATGTACGTGTGATACCTGGTAGGATTCTATATATGCATATAAATATACATGTGTGAATAGGCTACAGAAAAGGAAAACAAGAATTCACATATTTGTTAAATTTAAAAACACATGGAGAATATTTCCATTAAAATTTGACTAGATTTATAACACCTACCTTATATAATGCAAATGTCAAGTCCAACTATACAACATGTCTCCTCTGAAGTGCTTGTATTTCTATTGTGTTGGGTTAATTTTTCCCATTATAATAGGATGAATAGTCTGAGTCTACTAGGTATGGGTTAGTTTCAGGGATTCAGTATTTGAATGGAAAATTGGAAAATGAATCCAATGTGTATGTAAATATATGCTGCACAAATATCCTCCCGCTCTCATCCAGAACAATGCCTTGATATTACCTTCACCCCAAGTAAGACGCAATTAGAGGAGAAGAGTTACAAAATCAGTGAATACATATCTGGAATGGAAAATGCTCAGGAGTTCACAACCTTTGAGGTGGTAGAGGAGTTTCCAAAATTAAGGGACAGGGTAAACACTCCACAAACATGGAGCTCTGCTGGCCTAAAAACTTTTTGAGAAACTGCGTCTGAGCTTCCGCAATTGAAATATATGTTGTTTTCAGATGATTTGGCTTCCTTTGTAGTGAGACCATCAAAGTTGGGTCTGCATCTATGTGACCTGAAGGACATGGTTTCTTATTTTCCAATGAACAAGATGAAGCAGTGCTGAATCCTCTCTTTGTAGGTAATCTGAGGCCACTGGGGACTAAGTGTCTCCCCGTGTGGACTGTGAAGCCATTAGGTCCTCCACCACTTTTTGTGGTGTTTTTCCTGCTGCATTGTGAGTTTGGTATTTGTTTCACGAAATACTAGGAGCTAAACTGAGACACAGTGCTGGAGTGAGTTGTGTCACGAGTGGTGGGTCAGGGTATGCAAGAGAATTCACAAACTAGGCTTCTATCTCTCACAGCTTGCCCCATTGCCCCCTTGTCCATATCAACCTGATTCTTCATTTTCCTCTGAAAACTCTCCATATAACAAGATGCCTTTACATATAAGGGTCTGCTGGCTGCACCATGTCAGTTACAAGCCATTTGGAATCCAATGGTAGATCCACATGGCCCTACCACGGATGTTGTATCAAACACCTCCCCACCACTGCTCTAGACCCACTACTCAACAGGCTCCAACTTACTGGCATCTCTGTTCTACATCATTTTCATGAAACTCAGAAAATCAAGGCACTGTCTGGTATACTCATGAACAGTAACAGGACATCCAATATTTCTCCAGTGCCACCTGGTCATAGGAATTTTAAAAATTTCATGGTATTTATCTATCCATTTCTCGAGCATGAAGTTGGAGGCACTGTGGATTTCAATTCATGCAGCAAACATTAAATGGTGAGGAAGCTCATTTCAATGAATTCTCTGGAGAACTCTCACAGGCAAGGCTTCCCAAAGAGTGGACAAAAGGTCACATTAGGCCAGGCCCATTGAGGTCTACAATGTGAGGTCCATGTGTGTTTTGACTCTCAACTATGGCTGCCATTTCTTTAACAATAAAATCATGTGATATCCTTGCTGAGATTCCCAGGCCTCTGTGGAAATCCACCCGGGGCCTAGGTCTCAGTTTCCAAGAGCGACTTTCATGCTTGGCCTATTAAAATCCCAACAAAATTCATGACAATGTTTCTCTGAGTTCAGTTCCAAAACCCAGTCTCTAAGGGGTATCACACCAGAGTTCAAGCCTACGTGTACCCAGTCATTTTTTCCAATGCCACACAAATGACCAAAATTAAAACCAAAACACTCCCACATGGCCCTCATCTTATTCCATATAGGGAATCATCTTAACCTCTGGCTGGAGGTTTCCATGAGGGGCGCAGCCCAAGACAGTGTCCAAAATCAGCTCGTTTGCCCCTCATTTGCCTAACGTCAGGGTAGCCTGGACACAGTTTCTGTGAACCAGGAGTGAACAAATAAGCCTGCCGTTAATACTTCTGTGTTCCTCCAATTTGACGCCTACTGATTTTAGATATCGATTCTTTAGGTGATTTAGAGTCATGCAAAAACACAAGCACCTCTGCAGGGCTTTGAAAAACTCATTTGACCCAAAGAATCCCTATTCTCATTTGATGGAGTGCAGGAACCTAACAGAGGAAGGCAAGAGACTTCATCCACAATGAATGATATTTTTTGCCATTTTGGTTTTGGAAGCTCACATGGGATCATTCTTAAGATCCATCAGGTGCTGAGAATCTAAGTCACAGCCACACACAGGTCCAAGAGGCTGATAAAGACACATCCCTTTCGAAAGCAATTAAGCAAGAGCCACAGGTGAGGCCCATTCATTTCCATTTGAAAACTGTTTTCTTCAGGCTTCACAAAGGGGTGGCCTGAGCAAAGACCTTCCTGACATTCAGTGCAACACAACAATAAGTAAGCAAAAGGCCCAAAGCAGGGTTTCTGCACTGAGACTATCCTGGTCACACTGATATCTGAGTTTTCTGAGATGCTCGCCATTCTCTTCAGCTATCCAGTACATGGTCATGTCACAGAGCTTGGAGGTGGTACATATTTAGGACACAAATCCATGAGCCTATTCTGGAGAGTGGCCAGAATTCAGGAAGAAAACAACAACTTAGAAAGATAGCAGGTGTTGCACATCGATAAGACAAGCTGCAGTCCATTCATATATTGGGCAGGATGAATTATGGGAAGATTTATACTAGACAGGACACATCCATTAATGCATTCTCTTTTCTAATGTGTACAACAACGGACACAGTGGGATACACAGAAACAGAAACACTCGCCGTGTCAAATGACTTACTAGAAACTGTCCAGTCCAATCCAAACAAACCGCCTTTCCTATCTATTCTCAGAACATGAGACAAAACAACAAACCCACACCCACTCCCACAAAGGCACCTCCTTCCCCCAAGTAGGTCTGTGACTATCCGGAGTGTCCTCTGATCAGTGGGCCATACAATGTTCCCCCGAAATGGCCTGTCTTCTCTCAGATTGTGTTTCCTTGACCAACTCTGTGAAGATGTCAGGAAAAAGTGGTTATCCACTACCTGTTTTCTCAGAAATGGTCCACCTTCAGAGCTCTCCTGACATTTGGCCATTCTCACATCATTAGGTACCAAGAAAATTGACTCTGTCCTTGGGAAATCCAAACAAGTGAGCCCACTGGGACTGGGACTGGGACTGCATCTGGGTGCCTGGCTTCTTGGATACCAAGTTCAGAGAGTTCCATCACCAAGGAAATGAGGTATGTCACATTCTTTGGAACTGAATGAGGTCACTGCCTTGGCAACCACTTTGTCCTAACAGTTGCTTCCAAGGGTAACATAAGATGGAGGTTGCCCCTACTTCCTGTGACACTTTCATAAGGTAGAATGTATATCAACCATTGGCACCCGGGAACAACTCTCCACTAAGGCCTGGTTTGGTCCCTCTTCTCTACAATAAGAAGAGAGATGCAGATTCAGAAACATCCCTTCATTCTGACCAGGTTGTTTGCCATGGAAGATGACTTTTGCTCTCTCAGTTGCTTCATACCTGTGTACAACTTCTCCAGGTATCATTTTTGCATGGACATTTGAGGTTCTCATTAGGTGGAAGGTCCCCAACTTTCCTGTATTGTAAGAACCACTCCGTCCCTGCTCTTCTGTAAAATGATTGAGGGAACAGTGTATACTTGGGGTTAAAAACAGGTTTGATTTGGGTTACGAACGATTCTGTGCGATGAATAATGGTATTGGTAACCTGCAATATTTACAAGAATATAGAGGTGATATGTAAGTATGAAAAGAGAAATCTAGGTATGATTTGAAGCCCAGAATAGTGTTGCCCTTGATTGGGATACTTAGCTTTGAATTATGTTCTGCAAAGTTGTCTCAGATAATTCGATACACAATGGCATAGGACCTTGTAAATTGGATGATTGAATTTAGAAGAGAACATCCAGTCAAAAAGGGATATTCAGTAGGATTAGGAAGATAGTCGGTAGGTTTAGGAAGAAGAGTGAGTATAGGATTTGGACCAAAAGTTCTTTAGCAATAGACTTTCGGTTATAGAGTGAATGTAAATGTCAACACATATGAAGAGTCAGTCAGTATGTTGAACTGGGGAAAATATGTAGAAAAGCCGATATCAATAGAAACATTACGAAATGAGGCAAAGTATAAAGTGAGTGATAGAATTAGACATTTTCAACAGGGTTGAGTTTGAATATATAAATGAGGAAAAAACAAATATGTAGTCACCAATAGAATTGACAATTGACAGCATTAGGCAACCTGGACATAGATGTTTTTAGAAATCCATGTTCACTTTCTATTTAGGCTTTGGTACAATCATAAGTGTGACCTTTCCATTTTTGTCCAGAATATTACTGTGATAATGAGGTGACATGAGTATTTCTTTCACCATTTCTGGGAGCAACATATTGAAGATGTAAAATTAGAATTGGTTGTACAAAGAGGTGTACCCTGTTTGTATGAACATAGAGAAAAAGCATGAATTGACCATACTGTGAATAAATAATATAACTTTTTTGAACTTTAAATAATGCATTGAACTGATATCTGAAAAATTAAAGGAAATCATATATTGATATACAATCATTAATTCCAACCAGTTATTTATCTAATGGAAATATTAGTGATTTCTTTTATCATGAAGAGTTTGTGAGTTTTGCTTCAAAATGATTATGGAAATTCAAAATAATGTGTTTGGTAAGAAGTCTCATGAAAAGACCAGTCAAGAAACCCTGACAATACATGTGTTCTGAAGCAAGAAGTGATTAAAGTTGAAACAAATGCCTATTAATTTGTGAACTTGTGGGTGAATTGTATATCCTATGATGTGCAAAAACTGAAGAAACAATAATGTACCAGTGTCGAATACAAATGAATGACAAATTACATATCATGTCCCATAGGAGTCTACTTGCATTGATGTTAGACTGGGTCAGTTACTGTAGAATAATTAGGATATGTATGCACCATTCACTGAAGTTAGTTTTCAGTACTAGGAAACAAATATGTATTTCAGGTGCATGAATATTACTGATTATAATCTTGTGAAAAGTTGATTATAAATCCACATACATGAACATGAATGAGTTTAGAGAGTGTATATTAGACACATACATTTCATATTTTGAAAAATTTGGAGAGTATATCTATATCTATATCTATATCTACACACACACACACACACACACACACACACACACACAACACTCACAGGCATTAAAAAGTACCAATATAAATGCCAATCGAAATTCATCAGTAAATATATGTCATCCAGAAATGCAAAAATATTTATTTTACTGAATATGACTTTATGTATAACGTTGTTCGACTAGGACGGTCTCCTATAGGTTGAATTTTTATTTCCAACAGCATTTAGGAGGAGTGAACTCTTCTCACAAATAGTATCTGCCAAGTCAGCCACCTCACAAGAATGTACGTGTGAAACCAGGTAGGATTCTATTTGTGCATATAAAAATACATGTGCTTAATAGGCTACAGAGAAAGGGAGACAGGAATTCATATATTTCTTAACTTTAAAAACACATGGAATAGTGTGTAGTGTCCCTCTTTATCCCTTTTGATTAACTTTGGCTTAAAAAAAAGAATTTTATTGAGAATTTTTGTATATATGTTTGTCAGGAATATTGCTCTGAAGTTTTCTTTCCTTGATGTGTCTTTGTCTGATTTTGGTATGTGAGTGATACTATCCTCATGAAATGAGTTTGGAGGAGTTCCATGCTTTTCTATTTTATGGAATAATTTGAGGAGTATTGTGATGAATGCTTCTTTGAAGGTCTCGTAGAACTTGACTGAGAATCTGTCTGTTCCTGGGCGTTGCTTGATTGGTAGGCTGTTGACAGCAACTTCTATTTCATTGCTTGAAATTGATTTGTTTAAATTGTTCATGTCCTACTAATTCAGTTTGGGTATATCTCTAAAATTTTATTGATGTCATCATGGTATTTTAATTTATTAGAGTATAAATTTTCAAATTAGTTTTTAATTATTCTCTGTATTTTAGTTGTGTACTCTGTAAAAGTTCTTTTACGATCCTTAATTTTAGTAATTTGAGGTTTTTTTTCTTCATTAGCTTGGTTAAGGATGTGTCAATTTTATTTAGTTTTCGAAGATTAAATTTTGTTTTGTGTCAAAAAAAAATAACATATGGAAAAGTATTTCAGCAAATTGAATAGATTTATAACTCCTACCTTATATCATGCAAAAGGCAAGTCCAACTATACACCATGTCCCTTCTGAAACGCTTGTATTTCTATTCTGTTTGGGATATTTTTCTCCATTATATTAGTATTAGTAGTCAGAGTCTAGTAGGGTATATGAATGTTTCTGAGAATAATCTTGAGAAAAGATGATTATAAATACACATTCATGAATATGAAAAATTTAGGAAGTGCAAAATAAGACAAAAATATTCCATATTTTCAAAAATTTGGAGAGTATATCTATATCTATCTATATCTATATCTATATCTATATCTATAAACACACACACACACACACACACACACACACAACACTCACAGACATTAAAAAGTACCAATATAAATGAAAATAGAAATTCATCAGTAAATATATATCATCCACAGATGCAAAAATATTTATTTTACTGAACATGAGTTTATGTATAATGTTGTTCTACTAGGACGCTCTCCTATAGGTTGTATTTTCATTTAAAACAGTTTTAGGAGGAGTGAACTCTTCTCACAATTTGTATCTGCCAAGACAGCCACCTCACAAAAATGTACGTGTGATACCTGGTAGGATTCTATATATGCATATAAATATACATGTGTGAATAGGCTACAGAAAAGGAAAACAAGAATTCACATATTTGTTAAATTTAAAAACACATGGAGAATATTTCCATTAAAATTTGACTAGATTTATAACACCTACCTTATATAATGCAAATGTCAAGTCCAACTATACAACATGTCTCCTCTGAAGTGCTTGTATTTCTATTGTGTTGGGTTAATTTTTCCCATTATAATAGGATGAATAGTCTGAGTCTACTAGGTATGGGTTAGTTTCAGGGATTCAGTATTTGAATGGAAAATTGGAAAATGAATCCAATGTGTATGTAAATATATGCTGCACAAATATCCTCCCGCTCTCATCCAGAACAATGCCTTGATATTACCTTCACCCCAAGTAAGACGCAATTAGAGGAGAAGAGTTACAAAATCAGTGAATACATATCTGGAATGGAAAATGCTCAGGAGTTCACAACCTTTGAGGTGGTAGAGGAGTTTCCAAAATTAAGGGACAGGGTAAACACTCCACAAACATGGAGCTCTGCTGGCCTAAAAACTTTTTGAGAAACTGCGTCTGAGCTTCCGCAATTGAAATATATGTTGTTTTCAGATGATTTGGCTTCCTTTGTAGTGAGACCATCAAAGTTGGGTCTGCATCTATGTGACCTGAAGGACATGGTTTCTTATTTTCCAATGAACAAGATGAAGCAGTGCTGAATCCTCTCTTTGTAGGTAATCTGAGGCCACTGGGGACTAAGTGTCTCCCCGTGTGGACTGTGAAGCCATTAGGTCCTCCACCACTTTTTGTGGTGTTTTTCCTGCTGCATTGTGAGTTTGGTATTTGTTTCACGAAATACTAGGAGCTAAACTGAGACACAGTGCTGGAGTGAGTTGTGTCACGAGTGGTGGGTCAGGGTATGCAAGAGAATTCACAAACTAGGC
Organism: Callospermophilus lateralis; assembly: GCF_048772815.1. Taxonomy (NCBI): domain Eukaryota; kingdom Metazoa; phylum Chordata; class Mammalia; order Rodentia; family Sciuridae; genus Callospermophilus; species Callospermophilus lateralis. Next base: position 540,561 of record NW_027514527.1, on the reverse strand, counting down.
TTCTATCTCTCACAGCTTGCCCCATTGCCCCCTTGTCCATATCAACCTGATTCTTCATTTTCCTCTGAAAACTCTCCATATAACAAGATGCCTTTACATATAAGGGTCTGCTGGCTGCACCATGTCAGTTACAAGCCATTTGGAATCCAATGGTAGATCCACATGGCCCTACCACGGATGTTGTATCAAACACCTCCCCACCACTGCTCTAGACCCACTACTCAACAGGCTCCAACTTACTGGCATCTCTGTTCTACATCATTTTCATGAAACTCAGAAAATCAAGGCACTGTCTGGTATACTCATGAACAGTAACAGGACATCCAATATTTCTCCAGTGCCACCTGGTCATAGGAATTTTAAAAATTTCATGGTATTTATCTATCCATTTCTCGAGCATGAAGTTGGAGGCACTGTGGATTTCAATTCATGCAGCAAACATTAAATGGTGAGGAAGCTCATTTCAATGAATTCTCTGGAGAACTCTCACAGGCAAGGCTTCCCAAAGAGTGGACAAAAGGTCACATTAGGCCAGGCCCATTGAGGTCCACAATGTGAGGTCCATGTGTGTTTTGACTCTCAACTATGGCTGCCATTTCTTTAACAATAAAATCATGTGATATCCTTGCTGAGATTCCCAGGCCTCTGTGGAAATCCAGCCGGGGCCTAGGTCTCAGTTTCCAAGAGCGACTTTCATGCTTGGCCTATTAAAATCCCAACAAAATTCATGACAATGTTTCTCTGAGTTCAGTTCCAAAACCCAGTCTCTAAGGGGTATCACACCAGAGTTCAAGCCTACGTGTACCCAGTCATTTTTTCCAATGCCACACAAATGACCAAAATTAAAACCAAAACACTCCCACATGGCCCTCATCTTATTCCATATAGGGAATCATCTTAACCTCTGGCTGGAGGTTTCCATGAGGGGCGCAGCCCAAGACAGTGTCCAAAATCAGCTCGTTTGCCCCTCATTTGCCTAACGTCAGGGTAGCCTGGACACAGTTTCTGTGAACCAGGAGTGAACAAATAAGCCTGCCGTTAATACTTCTGTGTTCCTCCAATTTGACGCCTACTGATTTTAGATATCGATTCTTTAGGTGATTTAGAGTCATGCAAAAACACAAGCACCTCTGCAGGGCTTTGAAAAACTCATTTGACCCAAAGAATCCCTATTCTCATTTGATGGAGTGCAGGAACCTAACAGAGGAAGGCAAGAGACTTCATCCACAATGAATGATATTTTTTGCCATTTTGGTTTTGGAAGCTCACATGGGATCATTCTTAAGATCCATCAGGTGCTGAGAATCTAAGTCACAGCCACACACAGGTCCAAGAGGCTGATAAAGACACATCCCTTTCGAAAGCAATTAAGCAAGAGTCACAGGTGAGGCCCATTCATTTCCATTTGAAAACTGTTTTCTTCAGGCTTCACAAAGGGGTGGCCTGAGCAAAGACCTTCCTGACATTCAGTGCAACACAACAATAAGTAAGCAAAAGGCCCAAAGCAGGGTTTCTGCACTGAGACTATCCTGGTCACACTGATATCTGAGTTTTCTGAGATGCTCGCCATTCTCTTCAGCTATCCAGTACATGGTCATGTCACAGAGCTTGGAGGTGGTACATATTTAGGACACAAATCCATGAGCCTATTCTGGAGAGTGGCCAGAATTCAGGAAGAAAACAACAACTTAGAAAGATAGCAGGTGTTGCACATCGATAAGACAAGCTGCAGTCCATTCATATATTGGGCAGGATGAATTATGGGAAGATTTATACTAGACAGGACACATCCATTAATGCATTCTCTTTTCTAATGTGTACAACAACGAACACAGTGGGATACACAGAAACAGAAACACTCGCCGTGTCAAATGACTTACTAGAAACTGTCCAGTCCAATCCAAACAAACCGCCTTTCCTATCTATTCTCAGAACATGAGACAAAACAACAAACCCACACCCACTCCCACAAAGGCACCTCCTTCCCCCAAGTAGGTCTGTGACTATCCGGAGTGTCCTCTGATCAGTGGGCCATACAATGTTCCCCCGAAATGGCCTGTCTTCTCTCAGATTGTGTTTCCTTGACCAACTCTGTGAAGATGTCAGGAAAAAGTGGTTATCCACTACCTGTTTTCTCAGAAATGGTCCACCTTCAGAGCTCTCCTGACATTTGGCCATTCTCACATCATTAGGTACCAAGAAAATTGACTCTGTCCTTGGGAAATCCAAACAAGTGAGCCCACTGGGACTGGGACTGGGACTGCATCTGGGTGCCTGGCTTCTTGGATACCAAGTTCAGAGAGTTCCATCACCAAGGAAATGAGGTATGTCACATTCTTTGGAACTGAATGAGGTCACTGCCTTGGCAACCACTTTGTCCTAACAGTTGCTTCCAAGGGTAACATAAGATGGAGGTTGCCCCTACTTCCTGTGACACTTTCATAAGGTAGAATGTATATCAACCATTGGCACCCGGGAACAACTCTCCACTAAGGCCTGGTTTGGTCCCTCTTCTCTACAATAAGAAGAGAGATGCAGATTCAGAAACATCCCTTCATTCTGACCAGGTTGTTTGCCATGGAAGATGACTTTTGCTCTCTCAGTTGCTTCATACCTGTGTACAACTTCTCCAGGTATCATTTTTGCATGGACATTTGAGGTTCTCATTAGGTGGAAGGTCCCCAACTTTCCTGTATTGTAAGAACCACTCCGTCCCTGCTCTTCTGTAAAATGATTGAGGGAACAGTGTATACTTGGGGTTAAAAACAGGTTTGATTTGGGTTACGAACGATTCTGTGCGATGAATAATGGTATTGGTAACCTGCAATATTTACAAGAATATAGAGGTGATATGTAAGTATGAAAAGAGAAATCTAGGTATGATTTGAAGCCCAGAATAGTGTTGCCCTTGATTGGGATACTTAGCTTTGAATTATGTTCTGCAAAGTTGTCTCAGATAATTCGATACACAATGGCATAGGACCTTGTAAATTGGATGATTGAATTTAGAAGAGAACATCCAGTCAAAAAGGGATATTCAGTAGGATTAGGAAGATAGTCGGTAGGTTTAGGAAGAAGAGTGAGTATAGGATTTGGACCAAAAGTTCTTTAGCAATAGACTTTCGGTTATAGAGTGAATGTAAATGTCAACACATATGAAGAGTCAGTCAGTATGTTGAACTGGGGAAAATATGTAGAAAAGCCGATATCAATAGAAACATTACGAAATGAGGCAAAGTATAAAGTGAGTGATAGAATTAGACATTTTCAACAGGGTTGAGTTTGAATATATAAATGAGGAAAAAACAAATATGTAGTCACCAATAGAATTGACAATTGACAGCATTAGGCAACCTGGACATAGATGTTTTTAGAAATCCATGTTCACTTTCTATTTAGGCTTTGGTACAATCATAAGTGTGACCTTTCCATTTATTGTCCAGAATATTACTGTGATAATGAGGTGACATGAGTATTTCTTTCACCATTTCTGGGAGCAACATATTGAAGATGTAAAATTAGAATTGGTTGTACAAAGAGGTGTACCCTGTTTGTATGAACATAGAGAAAAAGCATGAATTGACCATACTGTGAATAAATAATATAACTTTTTTGAACTTTAAATAATGCATTGAACTGATATCTGAAAAATTAAAGGAAATCATATATTGATATACAATCATTAATTCCAACCAGTTATTTATCTAATGGAAATATTAGTGATTTCTTTTATCATGAAGAGTTTGTGAGTTTTGCTTCAAAATGATTATGGAAATTCAAAATAATGTGTTTGGTAAGAAGTCTCATGAAAAGACCAGTCAAGAAACCCTGACAATACATGTGTTCTGAAGCAAGAAGTGATTAAAGTTGAAACAAATGCCTATTAATTTGTGAACTTGTGGGTGAATTGTATATCCTATGATGTGCAAAAACTGAAGAAACAATAATGTACCAGTGTCGAATACAAATGAATGACAAATTACATATCATGTCCCATAGGAGTCTACTTGCATTGATGTTAGACTGGGTCAGTTACTGTAGAATAATTAGGATATGTATGCACCATTCACTGAAGTTAGTTTTCAGTACTAGGAAACAAATATGTATTTCAGGTGCATGAATATTACTGATTATAATCTTGTGAAAAGTTGATTATAAATCCACATACATGAACATGAATGAGTTTAGAGAGTGTATATTAGACACATACATTTCATATTTTGAAAAATTTGGAGAGTATATCTATATCTATATCTATATCTACACACACACACACACACACACACACACACACACACAACACTCACAGGCATTAAAAAGTACCAATATAAATGCCAATCAAAATTCATCAGTAAATATATGTCATCCAGAAATGCAAAAATATTTATTTTACTGAATATGACTTTATGTATAACGTTGTTCGACTAGGACGGTCTCCTATAGGTTGAATTTTTATTTCCAACAGCATTTAGGAGGAGTGAACTCTTCTCACAAATAGTATCTGCCAAGTCAGCCACCTCACAAGAATGTACGTGTGAAACCAGGTAGGATTCTATTTGTGCATATAAAAATACATGTGCTTAATAGGCTACAGAGAAAGGGAGACAGGAATTCATATATTTCTTAACTTTAAAAACACATGGAATAGTGTGTAGTGTCCCTCTTTATCCCTTTTGATTAACTTTGGCTTAAAAAAAAGAATTTTATTGAGAATTTTTGTATATATGTTTGTCAGGAATATTGCTCTGAAGTTTTCTTTCCTTGATGTGTCTTTGTCTGATTTTGGTATGTGAGTGATACTATCCTCATGAAATGAGTTTGGAGGAGTTCCATGCTTTTCTATTTTATGGAATAATTTGAGGAGTATTGTGATGAATGCTTCTTTGAAGGTCTCGTAGAACTTGACTGAGAATCTGTCTGTTCCTGGGCGTTGCTTGATTGGTAGGCTGTTGACAGCAACTTCTATTTCATTGCTTGAAATTGATTTGTTTAAATTGTTCATGTCCTACTAATTCAGTTTGGGTATATCTCTAAAATTTTATTGATGTCATCATGGTATTTTAATTTATTAGAGTATAAATTTTCAAATTAGTTTTTAATTATTCTCTGTATTTTAGTTGTGTACTCTGTAAAAGTTCTTTTACGATCCTTAATTTTAGTAATTTGAGGTTTTTTTTCTTCATTAGCTTGGTTAAGGATGTGTCAATTTTATTTAGTTTTCGAAGATTAAATTTTGTTTTGTGTCAAAAAAAAATAACATATGGAAAAGTATTTCAGCAAATTGAATAGATTTATAACTCCTACCTTATATCATGCAAAAGGCAAGTCCAACTATACACCATGTCCCTTCTGAAACGCTTGTATTTCTATTCTGTTTGGGATATTTTTCTCCATTATATTAGTATTAGTAGTCAGAGTCTAGTAGGGTATATGAATGTTTCTGAGAATAATCTTGAGAAAAGATGATTATAAATACACATTCATGAATATGAAAAATTTAGGAAGTGCAAAATAAGACAAAAATATTCCATATTTTCAAAAATTTGGAGAGTATATCTATATCTATCTATATCTATATCTATATCTATATCTATAAACACACACACACACACACACACACACACACACACACAACACTCACAGACATTAAAAAGTACCAATATAAATGAAAATAGAAATTCATCAGTAAATATATATCATCCACAGATGCAAAAATATTTATTTTACTGAACATGAGTTTATGTATAATGTTGTTCTACTAGGACGCTCTCCTATAGGTTGTATTTTCATTTAAAACAGTTTTAGGAGGAGTGAACTCTTCTCACAATTTGTATCTGCCAAGACAGCCACCTCACAAAAATGTACGTGTGATACCTGGTAGGATTCTATATATGCATATAAATATACATGTGTGAATAGGCTACAGAAAAGGAAAACAAGAATTCACATATTTGTTAAATTTAAAAACACATGGAGAATATTTCCATTAAAATTTGACTAGATTTATAACACCTACCTTATATAATGCAAATGTCAAGTCCAACTATACAACATGTCTCCTCTGAAGTGCTTGTATTTCTATTGTGTTGGGTTAATTTTTCCCATTATAATAGGATGAATAGTCTGAGTCTACTAGGTATGGGTTAGTTTCAGGGATTCAGTATTTGAATGGAAAATTGGAAAATGAATCCAATGTGTATGTAAATATATGCTGCACAAATATCCTCCCGCTCTCATCCAGAACAATGCCTTGATATTACCTTCACCCCAAGTAAGACGCAATTAGAGGAGAAGAGTTACAAAATCAGTGAATACATATCTGGAATGGAAAATGCTCAGGAGTTCACAACCTTTGAGGTGGTAGAGGAGTTTCCAAAATTAAGGGACAGGGTAAACACTCCACAAACATGGAGCTCTGCTGGCCTAAAAACTTTTTGAGAAACTGCGTCTGAGCTTCCGCAATTGAAATATATGTTGTTTTCAGATGATTTGGCTTCCTTTGTAGTGAGACCATCAAAGTTGGGTCTGCATCTATGTGACCTGAAGGACATGGTTTCTTATTTTCCAATGAACAAGATGAAGCAGTGCTGAATCCTCTCTTTGTAGGTAATCTGAGGCCACTGGGGACTAAGTGTCTCCCCGTGTGGACTGTGAAGCCATTAGGTCCTCCACCACTTTTTGTGGTGTTTTTCCTGCTGCATTGTGAGTTTGGTATTTGTTTCACGAAATACTAGGAGCTAAACTGAGACACAGTGCTGGAGTGAGTTGTGTCACGAGTGGTGGGTCAGGGTATGCAAGAGAATTCACAAACTAGGCTTCTATCTCTCACAGCTTGCCCCATTGCCCCCTTGTCCATATCAACCTGATTCTTCATTTTCCTCTGAAAACTCTCCATATAACAAGATGCCTTTACATATAAGGGTCTGCTGGCTGCACCATGTCAGTTACAAGCCATTTGGAATCCAATGGTAGATCCACATGGCCCTACCACGGATGTTGTATCAAACACCTCCCCACCACTGCTCTAGACCCACTACTCAACAGGCTCCAACTTACTGGCATCTCTGTTCTACATCATTTTCATGAAACTCAGAAAATCAAGGCACTGTCTGGTATACTCATGAACAGTAACAGGACATCCAATATTTCTCCAGTGCCACCTGGTCATAGGAATTTTAAAAATTTCATGGTATTTATCTATCCATTTCTCGAGCATGAAGTTGGAGGCACTGTGGATTTCAATTCATGCAGCAAACATTAAATGGTGAGGAAGCTCATTTCAATGAATTCTCTGGAGAACTCTCACAGGCAAGGCTTCCCAAAGAGTGGACAAAAGGTCACATTAGGCCAGGCCCATTGAGGTCCACAATGTGAGGTCCATGTGTGTTTTGACTCTCAACTATGGCTGCCATTTCTTTAACAATAAAATCATGTGATATCCTTGCTGAGATTCCCAGGCCTCTGTGGAAATCCAGCCGGGGCCTAGGTCTCAGTTTCCAAGAGCGACTTTCATGCTTGGCCTATTAAAATCCCAACAAAATTCATGACAATGTTTCTCTGAGTTCAGTTCCAAAACCCAGTCTCTAAGGGGTATCACACCAGAGTTCAAGCCTACGTGTACCCAGTCATTTTTTCCAATGCCACACAAATGACCAAAATTAAAACCAAAACACTCCCACATGGCCCTCATCTTATTCCATATAGGGAATCATCTTAACCTCTGGCTGGAGGTTTCCATGAGGGGCGCAGCCCAAGACAGTGTCCAAAATCAGCTCGTTTGCCCCTCATTTGCCTAACGTCAGGGTAGCCTGGACACAGTTTCTGTGAACCAGGAGTGAACAAATAAGCCTGCCGTTAATACTTCTGTGTTCCTCCAATTTGACGCCTACTGATTTTAGATATCGATTCTTTAGGTGATTTAGAGTCATGCAAAAACACAAGCACCTCTGCAGGGCTTTGAAAAACTCATTTGACCCAAAGAATCCCTATTCTCATTTGATGGAGTGCAGGAACCTAACAGAGGAAGGCAAGAGACTTCATCCACAATGAATGATATTTTTTGCCATTTTGGTTTTGGAAGCTCACATGGGATCATTCTTAAGATCCATCAGGTGCTGAGAATCTAAGTCACAGCCACACACAGGTCCAAGAGGCTGATAAAGACACATCCCTTTCGAAAGCAATTAAGCAAGAGTCACAGGTGAGGCCCATTCATTTCCATTTGAAAACTGTTTTCTTCAGGCTTCACAAAGGGGTGGCCTGAGCAAAGACCTTCCTGACATTCAGTGCAACACAACAATAAGTAAGCAAAAGGCCCAAAGCAGGGTTTCTGCACTGAGACTATCCTGGTCACACTGATATCTGAGTTTTCTGAGATGCTCGCCATTCTCTTCAGCTATCCAGTACATGGTCATGTCACAGAGCTTGGAGGTGGTACATATTTAGGACACAAATCCATGAGCCTATTCTGGAGAGTGGCCAGAATTCAGGAAGAAAACAACAACTTAGAAAGATAGCAGGTGTTGCACATCGATAAGACAAGCTGCAGTCCATTCATATATTGGGCAGGATGAATTATGGGAAGATTTATACTAGACAGGACACATCCATTAATGCATTCTCTTTTCTAATGTGTACAACAACGAACACAGTGGGATACACAGAAACAGAAACACTCGCCGTGTCAAATGACTTACTAGAAACTGTCCAGTCCAATCCAAACAAACCGCCTTTCCTATCTATTCTCAGAACATGAGACAAAACAACAAACCCACACCCACTCCCACAAAGGCACCTCCTTCCCCCAAGTAGGTCTGTGACTATCCGGAGTGTCCTCTGATCAGTGGGCCATACAATGTTCCCCCGAAATGGCCTGTCTTCTCTCAGATTGTGTTTCCTTGACCAACTCTGTGAAGATGTCAGGAAAAAGTGGTTATCCACTACCTGTTTTCTCAGAAATGGTCCACCTTCAGAGCTCTCCTGACATTTGGCCATTCTCACATCATTAGGTACCAAGAAAATTGACTCTGTCCTTGGGAAATCCAAACAAGTGAGCCCACTGGGACTGGGACTGGGACTGCATCTGGGTGCCTGGCTTCTTGGATACCAAGTTCAGAGAGTTCCATCACCAAGGAAATGAGGTATGTCACATTCTTTGGAACTGAATGAGGTCACTGCCTTGGCAACCACTTTGTCCTAACAGTTGCTTCCAAGGGTAACATAAGATGGAGGTTGCCCCTACTTCCTGTGACACTTTCATAAGGTAGAATGTATATCAACCATTGGCACCCGGGAACAACTCTCCACTAAGGCCTGGTTTGGTCCCTCTTCTCTACAATAAGAAGAGAGATGCAGATTCAGAAACATCCCTTCATTCTGACCAGGTTGTTTGCCATGGAAGATGACTTTTGCTCTCTCAGTTGCTTCATACCTGTGTACAACTTCTCCAGGTATCATTTTTGCATGGACATTTGAGGTTCTCATTAGGTGGAAGGTCCCCAACTTTCCTGTATTGTAAGAACCACTCCGTCCCTGCTCTTCTGTAAAATGATTGAGGGAACAGTGTATACTTGGGGTTAAAAACAGGTTTGATTTGGGTTACGAACGATTCTGTGCGATGAATAATGGTATTGGTAACCTGCAATATTTACAAGAATATAGAGGTGATATGTAAGTATGAAAAGAGAAATCTAGGTATGATTTGAAGCCCAGAATAGTGTTGCCCTTGATTGGGATACTTAGCTTTGAATTATGTTCTGCAAAGTTGTCTCAGATAATTCGATACACAATGGCATAGGACCTTGTAAATTGGATGATTGAATTTAGAAGAGAACATCCAGTCAAAAAGGGATATTCAGTAGGATTAGGAAGATAGTCGGTAGGTTTAGGAAGAAGAGTGAGTATAGGATTTGGACCAAAAGTTCTTTAGCAATAGACTTTCGGTTATAGAGTGAATGTAAATGTCAACACATATGAAGAGTCAGTCAGTATGTTGAACTGGGGAAAATATGTAGAAAAGCCGATATCAATAGAAACATTACGAAATGAGGCAAAGTATAAAGTGAGTGATAGAATTAGACATTTTCAACAGGGTTGAGTTTGAATATATAAATGAGGAAAAAACAAATATGTAGTCACCAATAGAATTGACAATTGACAGCATTAGGCAACCTGGACATAGATGTTTTTAGAAATCCATGTTCACTTTCTATTTAGGCTTTGGTACAATCATAAGTGTGACCTTTCCATTTTTTGTCCAGAATATTACTGTGATAATGAGGTGACATGAGTATTTCTTTCACCATTTCTGGGAGCAACATATTGAAGATGTAAAATTAGAATTGGTTGTACAAAGAGGTGTACCCTGTTTGTATGAACATAGAGAAAAAGCATGAATTGACCATACTGTGAATAAATAATATAACTTTTTTGAACTTTAAATAATGCATTGAACTGATATCTGAAAAATTAAAGGAAATCATATATTGATATACAATCATTAATTCCAACCAGTTATTTATCTAATGGAAATATTAGTGATTTCTTTTATCATGAAGAGTTTGTGAGTTTTGCTTCAAAATGATTATGGAAATTCAAAATAATGTGTTTGGTAAGAAGTCTCATGAAAAGACCAGTCAAGAAACCCTGACAATACATGTGTTCTGAAGCAAGAAGTGATTAAAGTTGAAACAAATGCCTATTAATTTGTGAACTTGTGGGTGAATTGTATATCCTATGATGTGCAAAAACTGAAGAAACAATAATGTACCAGTGTCGAATACAAATGAATGACAAATTACATATCATGTCCCATAGGAGTCTACTTGCATTGATGTTAGACTGGGTCAGTTACTGTAGAATAATTAGGATATGTATGCACCATTCACTGAAGTTAGTTTTCAGTACTAGGAAACAAATATGTATTTCAGGTGCATGAATATTACTGATTATAATCTTGTGAAAAGTTGATTATAAATCCACATACATGAACATGAATGAGTTTAGAGAGTGTATATTAGACACATACATTTCATATTTTGAAAAATTTGGAGAGTATATCTATATCTATATCTATATCTACACACACACACACACACACACACACACACACACACAACACTCACAGGCATTAAAAAGTACCAATATAAATGCCAATCGAAATTCATCAGTAAATATATGTCATCCAGAAATGCAAAAATATTTATTTTACTGAATATGACTTTATGTATAACGTTGTTCGACTAGGACGGTCTCCTATAGGTTGAATTTTTATTTCCAACAGCATTTAGGAGGAGTGAACTCTTCTCACAATTTGTATCTGCTAAGACAGCCACCTCACAAAATGTACGTGTGATACCTGCTAGGATTCTATGTATGCATATATATATACATGTGTGAATAGGCTAAAGAAAAGGGAAACAAGAATTCACATATTTGTTAAGTTTAAAAACACATGGAGAATATGTCCATTAAAATTTGAATACATTTATAACTCCTACCTTATATAATGCAAATGTCAAGTCCAACTATACAACATGTCTCCTCTGAAGTGCTTGTATGTCTATTGTGTTGGGTTAATTTTCCCCATTATATTAGGATGAATAGTCTGAGTCTACTAGGTATGGCTTAGTGTCAGGAATTCAGCATTTCGAATGGAAAATTGGAAAATGAATCCAATGTGTATGTAAATATATGCTGCACAAATATCCTCCCACTCTCATCCAGAACAATGCCTTGACATTACCTTCACCCCAAGTAAGACACAATTAGAGGAAAAGAGTTACAAAATCAGTGAATACATATCTGGAATGTAAAATGCTCAGGAGTTCACAACCTTGGAGGTGGTAGAGGAGTTTGCAAAACTAAGGGACAGGGTAAACACTCCACAAATATGGAGCTCTGCTGGCCTAAAAACTTTTTGAGAAACTGCCTCTGAGCTTCCGCCCTTGAAATATATGTTGTTTTCAGGAGATTTGTCTTCCTTTGTAGGGAGACCATCAAAGCTGGGTCTGCATCTATGTGACCTGGAGGACATGGTTTCTTATTTTCCAATGAACAAGATGAAGCAGTGCTGAATCCACTCTTTGTAGGTAAACTGAGGCCACTGGGGACTAAGTTTCTCCCCATGTGGACTGTAAAGCCATTTGGTCCTCCTCCACTTTTTGTGTTTTTTTTTGCTGCTGCACTGTGAGTTTGGTATTTGTTTCACGAAATACTAGGAGCTAATCTGGGACAGAGTGCTGGAGGGAGTTCTGTCACGTGTGGTGGGTCAGGTTCTGCTAGAGAATGCACCAAATAAGCTTCGATCTCTCACAGCTTGCCCCATTTCCCCCTTGTCCATATCAACCTGATTCGTAATTTTCCTCTGAAAACTCTGCATATAACAAGATGCTTTTACATATAAGGGTCTGCTGGCTGTACCACGTCAGTTACAAGCCATTTGGAATCCAATGGTAGATCCACATGGCCCTACCACGGATGTTTTATCAAACACCTCCCCACCACTGCTCTAGACCCACTACTCAGCAGGCTCCAACTTACTGCCATCCTATTCTACACCATTTTCATGAAACTCCGTAAATCAAGGCACTGTCTGGTATACTCATGATCAGCAACAGGACATCCAATGTTTCTCCAGTGCCACCTGGTCATAGAAATTTCAAAAATTTCATGGTATTTATCTAGCCATTTTTCAAGCATGAAGTTGGAGGCACTGTGGGTTTCAATTCATTCAGCAAACATTAAATGGTGAGGAAGCTCATTTCAATGAAATCTCTGGAGAACTCTCACAGGCAAGGCTTTCCAAAGAGTGGTTAAAAGGTCACATTAGGCCAGGCCCATTGAGGTCTACAATGTGAGGTCCATGTGTGTTTTGACTCTCAACTATGGCTGCCATGTCTTTAAGAATAAAATCATGTGATATCCTAGCTGAGATTCCCAGGCCTCTTTGGAAATCCACCCGGGGCCTAGGTCTCAATTTCCAAGAGCGACTTTCATGCGTGGCCTCTTGAAATTCTAACAAAATTCATGGCAATGCTTCTCTGAGTTCAGTTCTAAAACCCAGTCTCTAAGGGGAATCACACCAGAGTTCAAGCCCACGTGGACCCAGTCATTTTTTCCAATGCCACACAAATGACCAAAATTAAAACCGAAACACTCCCACATGGCCCTCATCTTATTCCATATAGTAACTCATCTTAACCTCTGGCTGGAGGTTTCCATGAGGGGCACAGCCATAGACAGTGTCCAAAATCAGCTCGTTTTCCCCTGATTTGCCTAAAGTCAGGGTGGCCTGGACACCGTTTCTGTGAACCAGCAATGATCAAATAAGCCTGCCGTTAATTCTTCTGTGTTTCTTCAATTTGAGGCCTACTGATTTCAGGAATAGATTCTTTATGTGATTTAAAGTTATTCGAAAACCCAAACACCTCTGCAGAGATTTGAAGAACTCATTTGACTCAAAGAATCCCTATTCTCACTAGATGGAGTTCAGGAACCTAACAGAGGAAGGCAAGAGACTTCATCCACAATGAATGATTTTTTGCCCTTATGGTTTTGGATGCACGCATGGGATCATTCTTTAGATTCATCGGGTGCTGAGAATCTAAGTCACAGCCAAACACATGGCCAAGAGGCTGATTCAGACACATCCATTCTCAAAGCAATGAAGCCAGAAGCCACAGGTGATGCCCATTCATTTGTATTTGAAAACTGTTTTCTTCAGGTTTCACAAAGGGGTGGCCTGAGGCAAAGACCTTCCTGACATTCAGTGCAACACAACAATTAGTAAGCAAATTGCCCAAAGCAGGGTTTCTGCACTGAGACTTTCCTGGTCACACTGATATCTGAGTTTTCTGAAATGCTCGCCATTCTCTTCAGCTATCCATTACATGGACATGTCACAGAGCTTGGAGGTGGTACATATTTTGGACACAAAACCATGAGCCTATTCTGGAGAGTGGCCAGAATTCAGGAAGAAAACAGCATCTTAGAAAGATAGTAGGTGTTGCACATCGATAAGACAAGCTGCAGTCCATTCATATATTGGGCAGGATGAATTATGGGAAGACTTATACTAGACAGGACACATCAATTAATGCATCTCTTTTTAATGTCTACAACAACGGACACATTGGGATACACCGAAACAGAAACACTCGCCTTGTCAAACAACTTACTAGAAACTGTCCACTACAAACCAAACAAACCGCCTTTCCTACCTATTCTCAGAACATGAGACAAAACAACAAACCCACACCCACTCCCACAAAGGCACCTCCTTACCCCAAGTAGGTCTGTGACTATCCGGAGTTTCCTCTGACTGCGGTCCATACTATGTTCCCCCGAAATGTCCTGTCTTCTCTCAGATCTTGTTTCCTTGTTCAACTCTGTGTAGTTGTCAGGAAAAAGTGGTTAGCCACTACCTGCTTTCTCAGGAAAGGTCCCTCTTTAGAGTTCTCCTGGCATTAGGCCATCCTCACATCAGTAGGTACCAAGAAAACTGACTCTGTCCTTGGTAAATCCAAACAAGTGAGCCCACTGGGACTGGGACTGGGACTGCCTCTGGGTGCCTGGCTTCTTGGATACAAATTTCAGAGAGTTCCATCACCAAGGAAATGAGGTATGTCACATTCTTTGGAACTGAATGAGGTCACTGCCTTGGCAACCACTTTGTCCTAACTGTTGCTTCCAAGGGTCCCATGAGATGGAGGCTTCCCCTACTTCCTGTGACACTTTCACAAGGTAGAATGGTATATCAACCATAGGCACCCAGGAACAGCTCTCCACACAGGCCTGGTTTGGTCCATCTTCTCTACAATAAAAAGAGAGAGGCTGATTCAGACACATCCCTTCATCCTGACCAGGTTATTTGCCATGGAAGATGACATTTGCTCACTCAGGTCCTTCATACCTGCCTACAACTTCTCCAGGTATCATTTCTGCATGGACCTTTGAGGTTCTCAGCAGGTGGAAGATCCCATAATTTCCTGTATTGTAAGAACCACTCTGTCCCTGCTTTTCTGTAAAATGAGATTGAGTGAACAGTGTGCGCTTAGGGTTAATAACAGGTTTGATTTGGGTTATGAATCATTCTGTGTGATGAATAATGGTATTGGGAACCTGTGATATTTACAAGAATATAGATGTGAAATAAAAGTATGAAAACAAAAATCTAGGTATGATTTGAAGCCCAGAAGGGTTTTCCCCTTGATTGGGATTCTTAGCTTTGAATTATGTTCTGCAAAGATGTCTCAGATAATTCGATATACAAGGGAGTAGGACCTTGTACCTATGATGATTGAATTTAGAAGAGAACATCCAGGCAAAAAGTGATAATCGTTAGGATTAGGAAGATAGTCGATAGCTTTAGGAAGAAGAGTGAGTATAGGATTTGGACCAAATGTTCTTTACCAGTAGGGTTTCGGTTATGGAGTGAATGTAGATGTCAGTACATATGAAGAGTCAGTCACTATGGTGAACTGGGGAAAATATGTAGAAAAGCAGATATCAATAGAATCATTACAAAATCAGGCAAAGTATAAAGTGAGTGATAGAATTAGTCATTTTCAACAGGGTTGAGTTTGAATATATAAATTAGATGGAAACAAATATGTAGTCACCAACAGGATTGACAATTGATAGCATTAGGCAACCTGGACATGGATGTTTTTAGTAATCTATGTTCACTTTCCATTTAGGCTTTGGTACAATCATAAGAGTGACCTTTCCATTTTTTTGTCCAGAATATTACTGTGATAATGAGGTGACATGAGTATTTCTTTCACCATTTCTGGGAGCAATATATTGGATATTTAAAATTAGAATTGGGGGTACAAAGAGGTGTACCCTGTGTCTATGAACATAGAGATAAAGCATGAATAGAACATACTGTGACTAAATAATACAACTTTTTTGAACTTTAAATAATGAATTGAATTGATATCTGAAAAATTAAAGGAAATCATATATTGATACACAATCATTCATTCCAACCAGTTATATATCTCATGGAAATATTAGTGTTTTGGTTTATCATGAAGAGTGTGTGAGTTTTGCTTCAAAAGTGATTATGGAAATCTAAAATAATGTGTTTGGAAAGAAGTCTCATGAAAAGACCTGTCAAGAAACCCTGACAATACTTGTGTTCTGAAGCAAGAAGTGATTAAAGTTGAAACAAATGCCTATTAATTTGTGAACTTGTGGATGAAGTGTATAACTTAAAATGTGCAAAAACTGAAGAAATAATAATGTACCATTGTTGAATACATATGAACGTCAAATTACATATCATGTCCCATAGGAGTCTACTTGCATTGATGTTAGACTGGGTCAGTTTCTGTAGAATAATGAGGATTTGTATGCCCCATTCACTGAAGTTAGTTTTCAGTACTAGGAAACAATTATGTATTTCAGGTGGATGAATATTTCTGATTATAATCTTGTGAAAAGTTGATTATAAATCCACATACATGAACATGAATGAATTTAGAGGGTTTACATTAGACACATATATTTTATATTTTGAAACATCTGCAGAGTGTACAGATATATTATACACACACACACAAAAAAAAACACTCACATACATTTAATAGTAGCAATATATATGCGAATCGAAATTCATCAGTAAATATATATCATCCACAGATGCAAAAATATTTATTTTACTGAACATGAATTTATGCATAATGTTCTTCTACTAGGAAGGTCCCCTATAGGTTGAATTTTCACTTCCAACAGCGTTTAGGAGGAGTGAACTCTTCTCACAGTTTGTATATTCCAAGTCAGCCACCTCAAAAATGTACGTGTGATACCTGGTAGGATTCTATATGTGCATATAAATATACAAGTGTGAATAGGCTAAAGAGAAAGGGAAACAAGAATTCTCGTATTTTTTAAGTTTAAAAACTCAGGGAGAACTTCTTCGATTAAAAATTGACTAGATTTATAACTTTTACCTTATATAATGCAAAACGCAAGTCCAACTATACAACATGCCTCCAATGAACTGCTTGTATTTCTATAGGTTTGGCTTATTTTTCTCTATCATATTAGGATGAGTTGTCTGAGTCTAGTAGGTATGGGTTAGTGTCAGGGATTCAATATTTCAAAATGAAAATTGGAAAATGAATCCAATTTGTATGCATATATATGCTGCACAAATATCCTCCCACTCTCATCCAGAACAATGCCTTGACATTACCTTCACCCCAAGTAAGACAAAATTAGAGGAGAAGAGTTAGAAAATCAGTGAACACATATCTGGAATGGAAAATGCTCAGGAGTTCACAACCTTGGAGGTTGTAGAGGAGTTTCCAAAAGCAAGGGATAGGGTAAACACTCCACAAACATGGAGCTCTGCTGGCCTAAAAGCTTTTTGAGAAACTGCCTCTGAGATAGGGCACTTGAAATATATGTTGTTTTCAGGAGATTTGGCTTTCTTTGTAGTGAGACCATCAAAGCTGGGTCTGCATCTATGAGACCTGGAAGACATTGTTTCTGATATTTCAATGAACATGAGGCAGCAGTGCTGATATTTTTCTTTTTAAGTAAACTGTGGCCTCTGGGGTCTAAGTGTCTCCCCGTTGAACTGTGAAGCCATTTGGCCCTCCTACACTTTTTGTGGGGTTTTTGCTGCTGCACTGGTAGTTTGGTATTTGCTTCATAAAATAGAAGGAGTTCAACTGGGACACAGTGCAGGAGGGAGTTCTATCACGTGTGGTGGGTCAGGGACAGCATAAAAATGCACCAACCAATCTTCTATCCCTCAAAGCTTGCCCCATTGCATCCTTGTCCATAGCAACCTGATTCTGAACATTGCCCTGAATCCTCTCCATATAACAAGATGCCTTTACTTATAAGGGTCTGCTGGCTGCACCATGTAAGCCACAAGCCATTTGTAAGCCAATGGAAGATCCAAATTGCTCCAACACAGAAGTTTTATCACACTCCTGCCCACCACAACTCTAGGCCCACTTCTCAGGAGGCTGCAACTTACTGGGACCTCTGTTCTACACCATTTTCATAAAACCCAGTCAAGCAAGGCACTGTCAGGTACATCCATGATCAGCAGCAGGACATCCAAAGGTTCTCTAGTGCAACCTAGTCGTGGGAATTTCAAAAAATTCACGGTATTTATCTAGAAATTTTTCAAGGATGAAGTTGGAGGCACTGTGGGTTTCAATTTATTCAGGAACCATTAAATGGAGAGAAAGATTATTTCAATGAAAGCTCTGGAGAACCCTCACAGGCAAGGCTTCTCAAAGAGTGGACAAAAGGTCACATTTAGCCAGGCCCATTGAGGTCTACAATGTGAGGTCCATGTGTGTTTTGACTCTCAAATATGGCTGCCAAGTCTTTCGAATGAAATCATGTGATACCTTGGCTGAGATTCCCAGTTCTCTGTGCAAAGCCACTCTGGCGCTAGTTCTCAGTTTCCAAGGGTGACTCTCATACATGGCCTCTTTAATCCCAAAACAATACATGGCAATACTTTTCTGAGGTCAGATTCTGAACTCAGTCTCTAAGGGGAATCACACCAAAGTTCAAGCCCAGGTAGACCCAGTTATGTCTTCCAACTGCCACACAAATATCCACAATTAAATCCAAAACACTCCCACATGTCACTCATCTTTTCTAAATACACACTCATCATAACCTCTGGCTGGAGGTTTCCATGAGGGGTGCGGCCCAAGACAGTGTCCAAAATAACCACCCTTGCCCCTCATTTGCCTAAAATCAGGATGGCCTGGACATCCTCCCAGTGAACCAGGAGTGATCAAATTGGCCGGCCATTAAGATGGCACTGCTTCTCCAATTTGAAGCCTACTGACTGTGGGGCTTAGAGTCTTTATGTGATTTGGAGTCATGAGAAAAATCAAGCACTTATGGGCTATCCTCTGCAGGGTTTTGAGGAACACATTTGAACCAAATGATCACTATTCTCACTTGATGAAGGTCAGGAACCTTACAGAGGAATGTGAGAGACTTCATCCAAAATGAATGCTCTTTTGTCCATTTTGGTTTTGGATGCACACATGGGATCTTTCTTTAGATCCATCAGGTGCTAAAAATCTAAGCCGCAGCCTCACACAGGGCCAAAAAGCTGATTCAGACACATCCCTTTCCAAAGCAATTAAGCAAAGAGCCAGAGGTGATGCCCTTTCATTTCTGTTTGAAAACTATTTCTTTTGGCTCTACAAAGGTGTGGCCTGAGGCAAAGATGTTCCGGACATTCAGGGCAACAGAACAATTGGTAAGCAAAAGGCCCAAAGCAGGGTTTCTCCATTAGAATTTTCTGGTCACACTCATATCTGAGTTTTCTGAGATGCTCCCATTCCCTTCAGCTATCCAGTACATGGCCAAGTCTCAGAGCTTGGAGGTGGTACATATTTTGGACACAAAAAAATGAGCCTATTCTGGAAATTGGCCAGGATTCAGGAAGAAAACAGGAACTTAGCAAGATTGTAGGAGTTGCCCACGCATAAGTCAAGCCACAGTCCATTCATAAATTGGGCAAGATGAATCTTGGGAAGCTTTCTACTAGTCAGAACACATACAATGATTCATTCTCTTTTCTAATGTCTAAAACCCCGGACACAGTGGGATACACAGACATAGAGACACTGGCCTTGTCAAACGACTTACCAGAAACAGTTCACTCCAAAACAAATAAACTGCCTTTCCTACCTATTCTCAGAACTTGAGACAAAACCTCAAACCTACACCCACACACACAAAGGCAGCTCCTTCCCCCAAGTAGGTCTGTGACTATCAGGAGTGTCCTCTGACTGGTGGGCCATACTATGTTCTGATGAAATCGCCTGTCCTGTGTCAGATATGGTCTCATTGGCCCAATCTGTGAAGTTGTCACTAGCCAGCTGTGAGCCACTACCTGCTTTCTCAGGAAAGGCCTCTCTTCAGAGCTTTCCTGACATTTGTCCATCCTCACATCAGTAGGTACTCAGAAAGACTGACTCTGTCCTTGTTAAATCCAAACAAGTGAGACCACTGGGACTGGGAATGGGACTGGCTCTGCGTGCCTGGCTTCCCGGATCCCAAGTTCAGAGAGTTTCATCACCAAGGAAGTGAGGTGAGATTAATCTCTTCAGGAATTTAATGAGGTCACTGCCTTGGCAACCACTTTGTCCTAACAGTTGCTTCCAATAGTACTATGAGATGGAGGCAGCCCTTACTTCCTGTGACACTTTCAAAAGTTAGAATGGTATATCAACCATAGGCACCCAGGAACAGCTCTCCACACATGCCTGGTATGGTCCATCTTCTCTACATTAAGAAGAGAGAGGCATATTCAGACAAAACCCTTCATCTTGGAAAGGTTGTTTGAGATGGAAGATAACTTTTTCTCTCTCAGGTCCTTCATAGCTGCCTAATCTTCTCCAGGGATCAAACCTGCATGGACCTTTGAGGTTCTCAGCAGGAGGCAGATCCCCTACATTCCTGTATTGTAAGACGAACTCTGTCCCTGCTCTTCTGTAAAGTTAGGTTGAGGGAAGAGTGTATGGTTAGGGTTATTAACATGTTTGATTTGGATTACGAATCCTTCTGTAGGATGATTAATAGTATTGGGAACCTGTGATATTTATAAGATTATAGAGGTGAAATATAAGTATGAAAACAGAAATGTTGGTAAGATTTGAAGCCCAGAAGGGCATTAGGCCCTTGATTGGGATACTTAGCTTTTAATTACGTTCTACACAGATGTCTCAGATAAATTGATAATCAATGGCATAGGACCTTATACCTTGGATGTTTGATTTTAGAAGAGAACATCCACTCAAATTGAGATAGTCGGTGGGATTAGGAAGATAGTCGGTAGGTTTATAAAAAAAGAGTGAGTATAAAAATTGGACAAAAAGTTCTGTAGCATTAGGGTTTCGGTTATAGAGTGAATATAAATGTCAGCACATGTGAAGAGTCAGTCACAATGATTAACTGGGGAAAATATGTAGGAAGGAAAATATCAATAGAGACATTACGAAATGAGGCAATTATATAGTGAGTGATAGGATTAGACATTTTCAACAGGGTTGAGATTGAATACATAATCTTAGGAAGAAACAAATATGTAGTAACCAATAGGAATGACATTTGAAAGCATTAGGCAACCTGGACATGGATGTTTTTAGTAAGCCATGTTCACTTTCAATTTAGGATTTGGTACAATCATAAGTGTGACCTTTGCATTTTGTGCCCAGAAAATTATTGTGATCAAATATATATGTAGATCATATGATGTGTGTATTTCTTCCACCATTTCTGGGAGCAATATTTGAGGACACATAAATTAGTATTGTGGGTACCAAGTGGTGTACCCTGTGTCAATGAATATAGAGATAATGCATGAATAGACAATAGTGTGAATAAATAATATAACTTTTTTCTCTTTAAATAATGGATTGAATTGATATCTTAAAATATATAGGAAATCATATATTGACATACAATCATTCACTCCAACCAGTTACATATATAATGGTAATCTTAGGGTTATTGTTTATCATGAAGTGTGTGTGAGTTTTGTTTCAAAAGTGTTTATGGAAATCGAAAATAATGTGTTTGGAAAGAAGTCTCATGAAAAGACCAGTCAAGAAATATGGAGGAATCCATGTGTTCTGAAGCTGGAATTGATTGAAAGTGAAACAAATGCCTATAACTTTCCTAAATTGTGGATGAAATATATATCCTGTGATGTGCATAAACTGATGAAATAGTAATGTACCAGTGTTGAATAAAAATGAAGGTCAAAGTACACATCATGTCCCATAGGAATCTACTTGCATTGATGTTAAACTTTGTCAGTTACTGTAGAAATATTAGGATTGCATGCATTATTCACCATAGTTAGTTTTATTTCATTTTTATTTATGGTTGTTCAAAACATTACATAGTTGTTGTTATAACATATTTCACACTTTGATTCAAGTGCGTTATAAACTCCCATTTTTACCCCGTGTACAGATTACAGAATCACATCAGTTACACATCTATTGATTCACATATTGCCATACTAGTGTCTATTGAATTCTGCTGCCTTTCCTATCCTCTACTATCCCCCCTCCCCTCCCCGCCCCTCCCCTCTTCTCTCTCTACCCCCTCTACTGTAATAAATTTGTCCCCCTTGTATTATTTTTCTCTTTCCCCTCACTTTCTCTTGTATGTAATTTTTTATAACCCTGAGGGTCTCCTTCCAATTCCATGCAATTTTCCTTCTCTCTCCCTTTCCTTTCCACCACTCATCCCGCTTTAATGTTAATCATCTTGTCATGCTCTTCGTCTCTCCTCTGTTCTTAGTTACTCTCCTTATATCAAAGATGACATTTGGCATTTGTTTTTTAAGGATTGGTTAGCTTCACTTAGCATAATCTGCTCTAATGCCATCCATTTCCCTCCAAATTCTATGATTTTTTTTTATTTTTCAATGCAGAGTAATACTCCATTGTGTATAAATGCCACAGTATTTTATCCATTCTTTCATTGAAGGTTATCTAAGTTGGTTTCACAGTCTTGCTGTTGTGAATTGTTCTGCTATGAACATCGATGTAGCAGTGTCCCTGTAGCATGCTGTTTTTAGGTCTTTAGTGAATAGACTGAGTAGGGGAATAGCTGGGTCAAATGGTGATTCCATTCCCAGCTTTCCAAGAAATTTTCATACTGCTTTCCAAATTGGCTGCACCAATTTGCAGTCCCACCAGCAATGTAGAAGTGTACCTGTTTCCCCACATCATTGCCAGAACTTGTTGTTTGACTTCATAATGGCTGCCAATCTTACTGGAGTGAGATGGTATCTTAGGGTGGTTTCGATTTGCATTTCTCTGACTGCTGGAGATGGTGAGCATTTTTTCATGTACTTGTTGATTGATTGTAAGTCCTCATCTGATAAGTGTCTGTTGAGGTCCTCAGCCCATTTGTTGATTGGGTTATTTGTTATCTTATTGTCTAATTTTTTGAGTTTTTTGTATACTCTGGATATTAGGGCTCTATCTGAAGTGTGAGGAGTAAAGATTTCTTCCCAGCATGTAGGCTCCCTATTTACCTCTCTTATTGTTTCTTTTGCTGAGAAAAAACTTTTTAGTTTGAGTAAGTCCCATTTGTTGATTCTAGTTATTAACTCTTGTGCTATGGGTGTCCTATTGTGGAATTTGGAGCCCGACCCCACAGTATGTACATCGTAAGCAAATTTTTCTTCTATCAGACACTGTGTCTCTGATTTGATATCAAGCTCCTTGATCCATTTTGAGTTAACTTTTGTGCATGGCAAGAGAAAGGGATTCAGTTTCAATTTGTTACATATGGATTTCCAGTTTTCCCAACACCATTTGTTGAAGATGCTATCCTTCCTCCATTGCATGCTTTTAGCCCCTTTATCAAATATAAGATAGTTGTAGTTTTGTGGATTGGTTTCTGTGTCCTCTATTCAGTACCATTGGTCCACAAGCCTGTTTTGGTGCCAGTACCATGCTATTGTTGTTACTATTGCTCTGTAGTATAGTGTGAAGTCTGGTATCGCTCTACCGCCTGATTCACACTTCCTGCCTAGCATTGTTTTTGCTATTCTGGAACTTTTATTTTTCCATATGTATTTCATGATTGCTTTCTTTATTTCTACAAGAAATGCCTTTGGGATTTGATTGGCATTGCATTAAATCTATAGAGAAATTTTGGTAATATCACCATTTTGATGATGTTAGTTCTGCCTTTCCATGAACAGGGTATATTTTTACATCTTCTAATATCTTCTTATATTTCTCTCTTTAGGGTTGTGTAGTTTTCATTGTATGAGACTTTCCCCTCTTTTGTTAGGTTGATTCCCATCTTTTTATTTTTAGGATATTGTGAATGGAGTGGTTGTTCTCATTTCCATTTCAGAGGATTTGTCCCTGATATAGAGGAATGCCTTTGATTTATGCGTGTTGATTTTATATCCTGCCACTTTGCTGCATTCATTTATTAGCTCTATTAGTTTCTTTGTAGACCCTTTTGGGTCTGCTAGGTATAGAATCATGTCATCTGCAATAGTAATAATTTAAGTTGTTCTTTTCCTATTTTTATGCCTTTAATTTCTTCCGTCTGTCTAATTGCTCTGGCCAGTGTTTCGAGAACTGTATTGAACAGAAGTAGTGAGAGAGGGCATCCCATTCTTGTTCCAGATTTTAGAGGGAATGCCTTCAATTTTTCTAGATTCAGAATGATGCTAGCTTGAGGATTAGCATAGATTGCTTTTACAATATTGAGGTATGATCCTGTTATTCCTAGTTTTTCTAGAGTTTTGAAGATAAAGGGATGCTGTACTTTGTCGAATGCTTTTTGTGCATCTATCGAGATGATCATATGGTTCTTATTTTTAAGTCTATTGATGTGGTGAATAACATTTATTGATTTTCGTATATTGAACAAGCCTTGTATTCCATGGATGAATCCTACTTGATCATGGTGCACAATTTTTTTAATATGTTTTTGTATCTGATTCACCAGAATTTAATTAGGGATTATTGCATTTAGATTCCTTTGGGATATTGGTCTGTAGTTTTCTTTGTTTGAAGTGTTTATGTCTGGTGTAGAAATCAGGGTGATATTGGCCTGGTAGAATGAATTTGGAAGATCTCCCTCTTTTTCAATTTCCTGAAATAGCTTGAAAAGTATTGGTATTAGTTCATATTTAAAGGGTTTGTAAAACTCTGCTGTATACCCATTACTGTCCTGGTCTTTTCTTAGTTGGTAATCTTTGGATGGTTTCTTCTATTTCCTCAATTGATACTGGTCTGTTTAAGGTTGTCTATATCCTCCTGACTCAATCTGGACAGATCATATGACTTAAGAAATTTTTCGATGCTTTCACTATCTTCTATTATATTGGAGTATAACGAATCAAATTAATTTCTGATTATCTTCTGTATTTCAGAAATATCTGCTGTGATTGCCAGGGGGTGACAAATAACTTGTGTAGATTGATACAGCAGGAATGGAAGCCGTTTATTGTAGCATCTGAGCGATATTTATACATTTTATATAGCTTATCTAATTAGCATAAAATAGATCCAGCAGTGAACCAATAAGGAATCTCCACACTTAATGGCTTGCTTTTGTTACTTCACAAACCACTCTCTATGGCATTTTTCCAGGCGCCATCCAGACTTGTTTACAGACCCTAACATTTCTCTGGCAAAATACCAGGTGCCATCCTGACTTGTTTATATACCTTAACATGTGATGTTGCCCTTTTCATCCCGTATGCTAGTAATTTGAGTTTTCTCTCTTCTTCTCTTCATTAGCATGGCTAAGGGTCTGTCGATTTTATTTATTTTTTCAAAGAACCAACTTTTAGTTTTCTCAATTTTTCAATTGTTTCTTTTGTTTCGATTTCATTATTTCAGCTTTGATTTTAATTAATCTTACCTTCTACTTATTTTTGCTGTTGTTTTCCTCTTCTTTTTCTAGGATTCTGAGATGAAGTATGACATCATTTATTTGTTTTGGTTTTTTTTTCTTTTTTTTAAGGAATGAAATCCAAGCAATGAATTTTCCTCTTAGAACGGATTTCAGTGTGTCCCATAGATTCTGATATGTTGTGCCTGTGTTTTCATTTATCTCTAAGAATTTTTTAATTTCCTCCTTGATGTCTTCTATAACCCATTGATCATTCAGTAACCTATTGTTCATTCTCCAAGTGATGCATGATTTTTCCTTCCTTCGTTTATCATTGATTTTTAGTTTATATTAGATTATGATCAGATAAGATGCATGGTATTATCTCTACTTCTTTTATATTGTCTAAGAATTGCCCTGTGACATAATATATGATCTATTTTTGAGAAGGATCCATGTGCTGCTGAGGAAAAATGTAACTGCTTGATGTTGAGGAGTATATTTGATATATGTCAATTAAGTCTAGGTTATTAATTGTGTTATTGAGTTCTATAGTTTTCTAATTTCAACTTTTGTTTGGAAGACCTGTCCAGTGGTGAGAGAGGTGTGTTGAAGTCTCCCATGATTATTGTATGGTGGTCTATTAGACTCTTGATCTTGAAAAAAGTTTGTTTGATGGACATAGCTGCACCATTGTTTGGGGCATATATATATTTATAATGGTTATGTCTTGTTGGTGTATGGTTCTCTTGAGCAGTATGTAGTGTCCCTCTTTATCCCTTTTGATTAACTTTGGCTTGAAATCTATTTTATTTGATATGAGTATGGACACTCCTGCTTGTTTCCGAAGTCCATATAAGTGATATGATTTTTCCAACCTTTCACCTTCAGTCTATGTATGTCTTTTCCTATCAAATGCGTCTCCTGTAGGCAGCATATTATTGGGTCTTGTGTTGTGATCCATTCTACTAGCCTGTGTCTCTTAATTGGTGAGTTTAAGCCATTAACATTTACGGTTATTATTGAGATAATGGTTGTTCTTCCAGCCCTATTTGTTTATTTATGTTATTAAACATGGATTGTTTTCTACATTGATTATTTCCCCCTTTTACTGTACTACCTCCCACTGTTGGTTTTTATTGTTATTTTCCATTTCCTCTTCCTGTAATATTTTGCCGATGATGTTTTGAAGAGATGGTTTTCTAGCTACAATTTATTTTAACTTTTTTTTTAACATAGAAGGTTATGATTTTATCTTCCATCCTGATGCTTAATTTCACTGGATACACAATTCTTGGTTGGAATCCATTTTCTTTCAGTGTTTGAAAAATGTTAATCCAGGATCTTCTAGCTTTCAGAGTCTGTGTTGAAAGATCAGCCTGTTATCCTGATTGGTTTACCCCTAAATGTAATCTGCTTTTTTTTTCTCTTGTAACATTTAAAATTCTCTCCTTATTGTGTACGTTGGGCATCTTCATTATAATGTGTCTAGGTGTGGATCTCTTATGATTTTGCACATTCGGCGTCCTGTAGGCTTCTAGGACTTGGGAGTCAGTCTGATTCTTCAAGTCTGGGAAGTTTCTCGTATTATTTCATTGAATACATTGCTCATTGCTTTGGGTTTGGACCTATATACCTTCCTGTATTCCAATGACTCTTAAGTTTGGTCTCTTTATGTTATCCCGTATTTCTTGGATATTCTGTTGATGGTTTCTTAACAGTCTTGCTGAGCTGTCTATGTTCTTTTCAAGTTGGAATACTTTGTCTTCATTGTCTGATGTTCTATCTTCTAAGTGTTCTACTCTGCTGGTAGTATTCTCAATTGAGTTTTTAAGTTGGTTTATTGCTTTCTGCATTTCTAGGATTTCTGTTTGTTATTTTTTACAACCTCTATCTCCCTGTATAGCTGATCTTTTGCTTCTTGGATTTGTTTATGTAATTCATTGTTGAAGTGATTTTTCATTGTCTGATTTTGCTGTCTAATGTCTTCCTTGAGACTCCAGATCATCTGAAGCATGTATATCCTGAGTTCTTTATCTGACATTCCATTTACTGCAGCTATTACCTCTTCTAAAGTTGTGCTGACCTGCATTGCTTGTGGTCCTTTTTTCCTTGTCTTATCATACTGCTCGCTTTTCTTTCTGCTTGGTGAAACTGTTGTGATTTTGAAATTTTCCTCCTATATATTTATATTGCTCTTGTATAGTTGCAAAGTCTCCCTTGCATGGGCGCAGGGGGGCTGTGCTGCTCCTCCAATTAGGGTGATCTAACTACCTTGCTGACGGGCCACTGGGCTTGTTTTCCTGATCGGTTGCAGGTCTGCCTACCATGCAGGCGCGGGAGGCGGCTCTGCTCTGCCCGTCCTCCAATTGGTGTCACGTGTCTACCAGGCCCGTGGACCCCTGGGGTGTTCTGCCGATCAGTCGCAGGTCTGCCTACCTTGTAGGTGCTGGCGGCGGCTCTGCTCTGCCCCTACTCCAATTGGGGTGACGTGACTACCATGCAGGTGTGTTGCTGGGCCTGTTCCGCCAGTTTGTCGCAGGTCTGCCTACCTTGCGGGCACGGGCAACGGATCTGCTCTGCTCCTATTCCAAATGGGGTGAAGTGTCTGCCGCTCCGGCAGGGCAATGGGCCTCTTCTGCCAGTCAGGTGCAGGTGTGCCTACCTTGCGGGTGCGGGTGATGGCTCTGCTCTGCCACTACTCCATTTGGGGGGTCGTGACTACCATGCCGGCAGGTTGTTGGGCCTGTTCTGGGTGCGGGCGAAGGCTCTGCTCTGCCCCTACTAATATTGGGGTGACCTGACTACCATGCCGGTGGGCCACTGGGATTGTACTAGGTGAGGGAGAAGGCTCTGCTCTGCAACTATTCCAATTCGGGTGATTTGACTACCACGCCTGCGGGTCACTGGGCCTGTTCTGGGCAAGGGCGGCGGCTCTGCTCTGCCTCTATTCCAATTGGGGTGACGTGACTACCATGCAGGTGTGTCGCTGGGCCTGTTCCGGGCGTGGGCGGAGGCTCTGCTCTGCCCCTCTGGCTTGATGACAAAGTGAGAGAGACCCGGGTGTTTGTGACTCACTTTCTTTACCAGGAGACCAACTGTTTCTGTCACCGATGGTATCAATGAAGTTATCTCTTCTGCTGCTTTCTGATGACATCAGATCTCTGCCATGTTGGTATCCCATGCAAAAGGCAGCATTTTGTTCCCTTTGCTGGGTGACTAAAGCAATGAGTGAGTTCTGACCGGCACTCACAAGCCCCGTCTCAATCCTGTTGCACTCCCTATGAAGGCTCGGTTGATATTTACCTCCACAGTACTCAGCAAGACCCGGACCGAGAAGCAGTTTCCGCAGGTTCTTTAGCCCAGGGCCAGATCAGTTCCGGGAGGCGGAATTCGGCTGCTCTGGGCTCGGTGTATGTTCTAATAGAAGCAGGCTCCAAGACGCAGTTTCTGCGGGTTCTCTAGCACTGAGCCTGAGTAATTTGTCTGCAAGACAAAGGTGAATGGCATCCTGAAATTACCGGTTCTATAGCTGAATAAGCTGCGATCAGTCAAAAACAGGGATGGTGACGTCACCTCTCTAAGATGGTGGCTGCTGGGTTCCTCTGTGGTCTGACTGGTGCGGAGAAACGAGTTGGACTGCATGCTTCCCCGTCTCAAACCCAGAATTCAGCACTGAGCACAGTGATTGCATACCTGGCAGGAGCCCACAGTATCTGCACCACTGTATATTTGCGTTGCTATCTCGTCGTTTCCCAGCACGCACCACAGACTCTAGCCACGGAGCGATTTCCTGAATAAGCCACATGACCTTCTGTGAGGACAAATCACTCGCGTTTGAGTTCCCGTAGCTGATCCTCGTGAGATGGAAATTAGTACACTAGGTTTTGGAGAAAAACAATTTTGCTGGAAATTTCTAACAAGATAGGTTTTAGCCATTCTAACTCGTCATTCTCCCGCACAGTGATGCGGTATATGGGGGTGATGCACTCCCTTCGCAGCCATCATATGATCCCCTGAAGTTAGTTTTCAGTACTAGGAAACAAATAAGTATTTCAGGTGGATGAATATTTCTGAGAAAAATCGTTTGAAAAGTTGATTATAAATCCACATACATGAATATGAATGAATTTAGGGAGTGTATAATAAGAAAAATATACTTCATATTTTGAAAAATCTGCAGAGTGAAAAAAAAATATATATATATATGTATATATATACATACACACAGAGACATTAAAAAAGTAGCATTATGTATGCCAATCGAAATTCACCATGAAATATATATCATCCACAGATCCAAAAATATTCATTTTAATGAACATGGATTTATGTCGTTCAACTAAGAAGCTCACCCGTATCTTGAATTTTCGGTTCCAACAGCATTTAGTAGGAGTGATCTCTTCTCACAATTTGTATCTGCCAAGCCAGCCACCTCACAAAATGTACGAGTTATACCAGGTAGAATTCGATATGTGCATATAAAAATACATGTGATGAATAGGCTACAGAGAAAGGGAGACAGTTATTCACATATTTGTTAACTTTTAAAACACATGGAGGACTATTTCAATTAAAATTCGCTAGATTTATAACACCTACCATTTATCATACGAAAGGCAAGTCCAACTATACACCATGCCTCCTGTGAACCTCTTGTATTTCTATTCTGTTTGGGTTATTTTTCTCCATAATATTAGGATTAGAAGTCAAAGTCTATTAGGGTATGTGTTAGTGTCAGGGATTCAGTATTTCGATAGGAAAATTTGAAAATGTATCCAATGTATATGCAAATATGTGCTACACAAAAAACTTCCCACTCTCATTCATAACAATGCCTTGACATTACCTTCGCCCCACATAAGACACAATTAGAGGAGAGGAGTTAGAAAATCTGTGAATACATATGTGGAATGGAAAATGCTCAGGAGTTCACAAATTTGGAGGTGGTAGAGGAGTTTCCAAAAGTAAGGGACAGGGTAAACACTCCACAAACATGAAGTTCTGCCAGCCTGACATCTGGAGAAACTGCCTCTAAGGTTGGGCAATGAAATATATGCTGTTGTCAGGAGCATTAGCTTCATTTGGAGTGAGACCATCAAAGCTGGGTCTTCATCTATGTGACATGAATGACATTGTTTCTTATTTTCCAATGAACATGAGGCATCAGTGCTGAATTTTCTATTTGTATGTAACTTGTGGCCACTGGGGTCTCAGTGTCTCCCCGTGTGGACTGTAAATCCATTTGGTCATCCTCCACTATTCGTGGTGTTTCTTGCTGCTGCACTGGGAGTTTGGAATTTGCTTCATGAAATACAAGGAGTTCAACAGGGACACAGTGCTGAAGTGAGTTCTGTCAATTGTGGTGGGTCGGGTTCTGCAGGAGAATGCACCAACCAGGCTTCTATCCCACATTGCTTGCCCCATTGACCATAGCAACCTGATTCTGAACATTGCCCTGAAACCTCTCCATATAACAATATGCTTTTACATATAAGAGTCTACTGGCTTCAAAATGTCAGTCACAATCCATTTGCAAGACAATGGCAGATCCACATGGCCCAACACAGATGTTTTATCACACACCTGCCAACCACTGCTCTAGGACAACTACTCAACAGGATCCAACTTACTGGCATCTCTGTTCTACACCATTTTCATAAAACCAAGTCAATCAAGGCACTGTCTTACATACTCATGATCAGCAACAGGACATCCAAATGTTCTCCAGTGCCACCCAGTCATGGGAATTTCAAAAATTTTTATGGTATTTATCTAGCCAATTTTCAAGGAAGAAGTTGGAGGCACTGTGGGTTTCAATTTATTCAGGAACCATTAAATGGTGAGCAAGTTCATTTCAATGAAAACTCTGGAGAATTCTCACAGGCAAGGCTTCCCAAAGAGTGGCCAAAATGTCAGATTAAGCCAGGCCCATTGAGGTCTACAATGTGAGGTCCATGTGTGTTTTGACTCTCAAAAATGGCTGCCAAGTCTTTAAGAATAAAATCATGTGATATCATGGCTGAGATTCCCTGTGATCTGTGGAAAGTCAACTTGGGCCTAGATGTCTTTCCAAGGGCAACTCTCATGCATGGCCATCTAAAATCCCAACACAATTCATGGCAATACTTCTCTGAGATCAGTACCACAACTCAGTCTCTAAGGGGAATCACACCAGGGTGCAAGCCCACGTGGACCCAGTCATCTCTTCAAACCACCATTCAAATGTCCACAATTAAATCCCAAACACTCCCACATGGCCCAAATCTTCTTCCATATATACACTCATCATAACCTGTGGCTGGAGGTTTCCATGAGGGGAGCAGCCCACGTCAGTGTCCAAAATAAGCTTCCTGCACCTCATTTGCCTAAAGTCAGGGTGGCATGGACACCCTTCCTGTAAACCAGAAGTGATCAAATAGGCCTTCCTTTAATACTGCTTAGCTTCTCCAACTTGAGGCCTACTGACTTTGAGGTTTAGATTCTTTAAGTGAATTGGAGTCATGAGAAAAACAAGCACCTATGGGCTAGCCTCTGCTGGGTTTTGAAGAACTCATTTGACCCAAAGGATCCCTGTTCTCACTTGATGGATGTCAGGAACCTACCAGAGGAAGGCAAGAGAGTTAATCAACAATATCTGATCTTTTTGCCATTTTGGTTTTCGATGCATGCATGGGATGTATCTTTAGATCCATCAGGTGCTGAGAATCTAAGCCTCAGCCTCACACAGGGCCAAGAGACTGATTCAGACATATCCCTTTTCAAAGCAATTAAGCATGGATCCACACGTGATGCCCATTCATTTGCATTTGAAAACTGTTTTCTTCAGGCTTCACAAAGTGGTGGCTTGAGGCAAAGTTCTTCCTGACATTCAGGGCAACAGAACAATAGGTAAGCAAAAGGACCAAAGCAGGGTTTCTCCACTGAAACTTTCCTGGTCAACTGATATCTGAGATTTCTGAGATGCTAGCCATTCCCTTCAACTATCTAGTACATGGCCATGTCACAGATATTGGAGGTGGTACATATCTTGGACACAAAACCATGATACTATTCTGGAGTGTTGCCAGAATTGAAGGAGAAAACAGGAAATTATGAAGCTAGTAGGTGTTGCCCATCCATAAGGCAAGCCTGATTCCACTCATATATTGGGCACAATGAATGCTGGCAAGCTTTCTAGTAGACAGGAAACATCCATTGATGCCTTCTCTCTTCTAATGTCTACAATCATGAACACAGTGGGATACACAGACACTCGCCTTGTCAAAGGACTTACTAAAAGTAGTCCACTCCAAACCAAACAAACTGCCTTTCCCACCTATTCTGAGAACTTGAGACAAAACCACAAAATCACACCCACACCCACAAAGGCACCTCCTTCCCCCAAGTAGGTCTGTGACTCTCCGGAGTGTCCTCTGACTGGTGGGCCATACTATGTTTCCCCAAAATGACCTCTCCTGTCTCAGTTCTGGTCTGCTTGGCCAACTCTGTGAAGTTGTCAAGAGCCAGTGGTGAGACACTACCTGCTTTCTGAGGAAAAGCCCCTCTTCAAAGGTTTCCTGGCATTTGGCCATCCTCACATCTGTAGGTTCAAAGAAAGACTGACTCTGTCCTTGGTAAATCCAAACATATGAGACCACTGGGACTGGGACAGGGACTGTGTCTGGGTTCCTGGCTTCCTGGATCCCAAGTTCAGAGAGTTTCATCACCAAGGAAGTGAGGTGAGGTCACTTCCTTCAGGATCTGAACTACATCACTGCCTTGGCAACCACTTTGCCCTAACAGTTGCTTCCAAAAGTCCCTTTAGGTGGAGGCTGCCCCTGTTTTCCTGTAACACTTTCACAAGTTAGAATGTTATATCAATCATAAGCACCCCGGAACAGCTCTCCACACAGAACTGGTTTGGTCCATCTTGTATACATTAAGAAGAGAGAGTGATTCAGACACAACCCTTCAACCCGACCAGGATGACTGCCATGGAAGATGACTTTTGCTTTCTGAGGTATTTCATAGCTGCCTTCATCTTCACCAGGGATCATTTCTGCATGAACATTTGAGGTTCTCAGCAGGTGAAGATACCCTACATTCCTGTATTTTAAAACCAACTCTGTCCCTGCTCTTCGGTAAAGTTAGTGTATGGTTAGGGTTCATTATATGTTTGATTTGGGTTAGGAATCATTCTGCAGGATGAATAAAGGGATTGGGTACCTGCGATATTTATAAGAATATATAAGTGAAATATATGTATGAAAACGGAAATCTAAGAAAGATTTGAAGCCCAGAAGGGCATTGGGCCCTTGATTGGGATGCATAGTGTTGAATTACGTTCTGTACAATTGTCTCAGTTAAATCGATATACAATGGCATAGGACCTTGTACCTTGGATGATTGAATGTAGAAGAGAACATCCAGTTAAAAAGGGATAGTCGGTAGGATTAGAAAGATAGTCGGTAGGTTTAGGAAGAAGAGTGAGAATATGATTTGGAATAAAAAGCTTCTTTAGCAATAGGGTTTCGTTTAGAGAGTGAATGTAAATGTCAGTACATGTGAAGAGTCTTTCACAATGATGAACTGGGGAAATTATGTAGAAAAGCAGGTATCAATAGAGACATAACGAAATCAGGCAAAGTATAAATGAGTGATAGGATTAGACATTTTCAACAGGGTTGAGTTTGAATATATAATCATAGGAAAAAACAAATATGTTGTCACCAATGGGATTGACATTTGAGAGCATTAGGCAACCTGGAACACGGATGTTATTACTTATCCATGTTCACTTTCCTTTTAGGCTTTGGTACAATCATAAGTGTGACCTTTACATTTTTTTTTGTTCAGAATATTTCGGTGGTAAAATGTATATGTAGATCAGGTAACATGAGTATTTCTTTCACCATGTCTGGGAGCAATATTTTGAAGACATATACATTAGTATTAGGGGTACAAAGAGGTGTACCCTGTGTCTATGAATATAGAGATAATGCATGAATAGACGATAATATGAATAAATAATGTATCTGGTTCCACTTTAAATAATGGATTGAATTGAAATCTGAAAATATATAAGAAATCTTATATTGATATATAATCATTCATTTCAACCAGTTATATATCTAATGGTAATATTAGGATTATGGTTTATCATGAAGGGTGTTTGAGTTTTGCTTTATAAGTGATGATGTTAAACGAAAATAATGTGTTTGGAAAGAAGTCTCATGAAAAGACCAGTCAAGAAACATAGAAGAATCATGTGTTCTGAATCAGAAAGTGATTGATCGTGAAACAAATGCCTATAAATTTTCTAACTTTTGAATGAAATATATATCCTATGATGTGCATAAACTGAAGACATCGTAACGTATAAGTGTTGAATAAAAATGAAAATCAAAATACACATCATGTCCCCTAAGAATATACTTGCATTGATTTTTAACTAGCTCAGTAACTGTAGAAATATTAGGTTTTGTTTGCACCTTTCACTGAATTTAGTTTTCAGTACTAGAAAACAAATATGTATTTCAGGTGGATGATTATTTCTGAGAATAATCTTGTGGAAAGTTGATTATAAATACACATATATGAATATGAATGAATTTAGGGAGTGTATAATAAGACACATATATTTCATATTTTAAAAAATCTGGAGAGTGTATATATATATATATACACTCTCATACATACACACTCACATGCACAGATATAAAAAAGTAGCAATACAGGAAATCCATCATGAAGGCAGGCATGGAAAAATCAAGTCTCTGACCTCTTCAGCTGCGCGGGCATCGGGAGTCGTAAACTGTCTAAATGCTGTTTGCTCAGAATCACTAGGCAATGTTGACCTAATGTGGATCTGGTGCGAACATTCTGGGCCCCTCAGAACACACACCGAGCCTGGATCGGCTGCATTCAACCTCCGGTTTGCCTGGTTCTCGTGACTCAGCACTAAGATCCCTCTGAAATAACTGTTCGGCCCTTCTGAACTTTCAGAGGTAAAAGCCAACCAAGCCTTCAAAGGCAGTGGCCACAGGATTGAAACGGCGCTTGGGAGAGACAGTCAGGACCCACCCGTTGCGTTGGTTACCTTGCAAAGGGAACAAACGGTCACCATTTGCATGGGATACCACCATAGCATAGAAATGATGTCACGGGCAGAGGAGATAACTTCATTGAAACCAGCGTGACAGGTGTGTAATCCCCTAGCCATCTCTCTCAACACAGCGGGGAAACCTTAAGGGCCCCTCCCAGCTCTGCCGTAAGGGCCTCTCCCAGCTCTCCCATGAGCGCGATAGCCAGACCTAGGGAATCAGGATTGGCTCGGGACTAGCGGCGTGGAATTCCGGGCTCCTGATCCCACAAGTGCTGACAATTGAGGTCTCTTACACCACGTACCGGTGGCGTGGCTCCCAGAGGGCAAGAAAATTCGCTGGGGGTCCTCAGCCCCAAGCTCTACAAACTTAGGGTCTGAGGGAGGCAAACAGGGAGAGTGTACACAGGCGTTCATGAAAACAGGGCTGCCAGGAGTAGAGTTCTGGCTTGTAACCACTATTGTGGTGAGCGTCACAGGTGATCAGGGCATGGCTTGAGGAAGCACAAGAGAAGGCCCTAGGCACTCAGGATTGGAGATCCGCCAAGACTGGGAGGAAGAGCTGCTGCACAGTGATTGGTTCCCACTTATTCAGAGGAGGAGCTTGGCCCAGTGCACACAGGTCCACATACTGAAAGAGAAGTTAATTGAACTCTATGACTGCATGTATTATTATTATTTTTTTAATTTATATTTTTTATATTTCTTTCATTTTCATTTTTGTTGTTGTTGTTCTTTAACTTTTTTAATGTTTTTATTTTTTTATTTTTTATTTTATCATTATTATTATTAATATTATTTTAAATTTTAATTTTCATTTTTTAATTATAATTATTATTTAAATTTTTTTTCTTTCTTTATTTTCTATTTTTTTCTTTTGTCTTTTCATTTCTTTTCAATTTTCTTATTCTCCCTTCCTTGAATTCTACCTGTCTACTCTCATTCTCTTTAGTGACTTCTTCCCTTCCCTTCTAATATCTTTCCTCCCAAGCATCAAATAAATTTATAAGAGTAAGCAGTAACTCAGCAGTCAAACAAAACAAGAAGTAACATGAGCAGCATAAAAAAGCAAGGAAGAAAAGGAGTACAAACAATGATGGACAGCCTAAATATTCAGAAGGACCTAGAGTCATCAGAAAAATGGTCATATAAAGAACTCAAGAAATACCTTAGACAGATGGAATGGAACCTTAAAGAGGATACGAGACATCAAAACCAAACAGTGAAAGAACACATTGAAAATGAATTACATAAACAGATATAAAAAGAAATTAAGCATCTTAATTAGGAGATAGAGATTATAAAAAAAATCAAACAATAATTCTAGAAATGAAGGAAATGATAAAACAAATTAAAAACTCAATTGAGAGTATCACTAACAGAGTGGAGCAAGTAGAAGACAGAATGTCAGATAATGAAGACAAAATATATCATCTTGAAAAAAGTCTAGCCAACAAAGAAATGCTGGTAAAAAGTCATGAGAAAAACATCCAAGAGATATGGGATAACATAAGAAAAAAAAAAACTAATGAGTCATCTGGATAGAGGAAGGTACAGAGATTCAAACCAAGGGAATGAGTAACCTGCTGTATGAAATAATTACAGAAAACTTTCCAGAAATAAAAATGGAAACGGATAAAAAAAATTGTAGATGCTTACAGGACACCGAGCACACAAAATCACAGTAGACCAATGCCAAGACACATTGTTATGAAGATATCCAATATACAGAACAAAGAGAAAATATTAAAAGCTACAAGAGAAAGGAGGCAGATTACAATCAGGGGTAAACCAAAAATGTTAACAACAGATTTTTCATCACAGACGCTGAAAGTGAGAAGATCCTGGAACAACGTATTTCAAACACTTAAAAACAATGGATGCCAACCAAGAAATCTGTATTCAGCAAAATTAAGCTTCAGGTAAGACAACGAAATAAAAACATTTCGTGATAAACAAAAGCTAAAAGAACTTGCAGCCAGAAAACCAGCATTGCAAAGCATCTTAAGGAAAACACTACACGAGGAAAAAATGAATATCAACAAAGAAAACCATCAGTGGGAAGTGCCTCATTAATGACAGAGGGCGGGGGAAAAGTTAATCATGGATAAACAAACTAAATTAAAAAAAAGATAAATAATCAAAGACGGGTGGCAATACAAACCATATATCAATACTAACTCTAAACTTTAATGGCTTAAACTCTCCAATAAAGTGACATAGACTTGTAACGTGGATTAAAAAAAACAAATCCAACAATATGTTGCTTCCAGGAGACACATCTGAATGGAAAAGACATACACAGGCTGAAGGTGAAAGGTTGGGAAAATTTATACCATGCACACGGTCCTTGTAAGCAAGCAGGGGTGGCCATCCTCATATGGAATAAAATCGACTTCAAGACTAATTTAATCAAAAGGGATAAGGAAGGACATTATATACTGTTGAAAGGAACCATTCACCAACAAGACATAACAATTATCAATATTTATGCAGCAAATAATGGTGCTGCAACATTTATAAAACAAATTCTCCTCAAGTTCAAGAATCAAATAGACCACAACACAATAATTATGGGAGACTTCAACTCACCTCTCTCACCATTGGACAGATCCTCCAAACAAAAGTTGAATAAAGAAAATATAGAATTCAATATCACAATCAATACCCTAGACTTAACTGACATATATAGAATATATCAACCATCATCAAGTGGATATACTTTTTTCTCACCAGCACATGGATCCTTCTCAAAAATAGACCATATATTATGCCATAGGGCAACACTCAGTAAATATAAAGGGGTGGAGATAATACCATGAATTTTTTTCTGATCACAATGGAATGAAACTGGAAACCAACGGTAAAAGAAGGAAGGAAAAATCCTACATCACATGGAAAATGAACAATATGTTACTGAATGATCAATGGGTTACAGAAGACATAAAGGAGGAAATCAAAAAATTCTTAGAGATAAATGAAAATACAGACACAACATATCAGATTCAATGGGACACAATGAAACAAGATTCAAGAGGCAAATTCATCGCCTGGAGGTCATTCCTCAAAAAAAGAAAAAAACAAAAACAACAAATAAATGAGCTCTCACTTAATCTCAAAGCCCTAGAAAAGGAAGAGCAAAACAACAGCAAATGTAGCAGAAGGCAAGAAATTATTAAAATCAGAGAGTAAATCACGAAATTGAAACAAAAGAAACTATTAAAAAATTACCAAAACTAATAGTTGGTTCTTCGAAAAAATAAATAAGATTGACAGACCCTTAGCCATGCTAACGAGGAGAAGAAGAGAGAGAACTCAAATTACTAACATACGGGATGAAAAAGGCAATATCACAACAGATGCTACATAAATACAGAAGACAATTAGAAATTATTTCGAAAACCTATATTCCAATAAAATAGAAAATAGTGAAGACATTGATACATTTGTTAAGTCATATGATTTGCCTAGACTGAGTCAGGAGGATACACACAATTTGAACAGACCAATATCAATCGATGAAATAGAAGAGGCAATCAAACTACTACCAACCAAGAAAAGCCCAGGATCGGATGGGTATACAGCGGAGTTTTACAAAACCTTTAAAGAAGAATTAATACCAATACTTTTCAAGTTATTCAGAAAATAGAAAAACAGGGAGCTCTGCCAAATTCATTCTATGAGGCCAACATCACCCTGCTTCTGAAACCAGACTAAGACACCTCAATGAAAGAAAACAACAGACCAATATCTCTGATGAACCTAGATGCAAAAATTTTCATTAAAATTCTGGTGATTTGGATACAAAGGCACATCAAAAAAATTGTGCACCATGATCAACTAGGATTCATCCCTGGGATGCAAGGAGGGTTCAATATATGGAAATCAATAAATGTTATTCACAACATCAATAGACTTAAAAATAAGAACCATAAGATGATCTTGATAGATGCAGAAAAACCATTAGAAAAAGTAGAGCATTCCTTTACGTTCAAAACATTAGAAAAACTAGGGATAAAAGGAACATACCTCGACATTGTAAAAACTATCTATGTTAAGCCTCAGGCTATTATCATTCTGAATGGAGAAAAATTGAAGGCATTCTTTCTAAAATTTGGAACAAGACAGGGATGTCCTCTATCACCACTTCTATTCAATATAGTTCTCGAAAAACTGGCCAGAGCAATTAGAAAGTTGAAAGACATTAAAGACATAAAAATAGGAAAAAAAAGAACTTAAATTATCACTATTTGAAGATGACATGATTCTATACATAGAAGACCCAAAAGGGTCTACAGAAAAAAACTACTAGAACTAATAAATGAATTCAGCAATGTGGCTGGAAATGAAATCAACATGCATAAATCAAAGGCATTTCTGTATATCAGCGACAAAACTTCTGAAATGAAAATGAGGAAAAACACTGCATTCACAATATCCTCATAAAAAATTAAATACTTGGGAATCAACCTAACAAAAGAGGTGAAAGATTTATACAATGCAAACTACAGAACCCTAAAAAGAGAAGTAGAATAAGATCTTAGAAGATTGAAAAATATACCCTGTTCATGGATAGGCAGAACTAACATCATCAAAATGGCGATATTACTAAAAAGTTGTCTGTAGGTTTAATGAAATGCCAATCTAAATCCCAAATGAATTTTTTGTAGAAATAGATAAACCAATCATGAAATTCATATGGAAAAATAAACGACCCAGAATAGCAAAAGCAATTCTAAGCAGGAAGTGTGAATCAGGCGGTATAGCGATACCAGATTTCAAACTATATTACAGAGCAATAATAACAAAAACAGCATGGTACTGGTACCAAAACAGGCGGGTGGACCAATGGTACAGAATGGAGGACACAGAGACTAATCCAAAAAGCTACAACTATCTTATATTTGATAAAGGAGCTAAAAGCTTGCAATGGAGGAAGGATAGCATCTTCAACCAATCGTGCCGGGAAAACTGAAAATCCATATGCAACAAAATGAAACTGAATCCCTTTCTCTCGCCATGCACAAAAGTTAACTCAAAGTGGATCAAGGAGCTAGATTCAAATCAGAGACTCTGCATCTGATAGAAGAAAAAGTTGGTTCCGATCTACATATTGTATGGTCAGGCTCCAAATTCCTTAATAGGACACCAATAGCACAAGAGTTAATAACAAGAATCAACAAATGGGAGTTACTTAAACTGAAAATTTTTTTCTCAGAAAGAGAAACAATAAGAGAGGTAAATATGGAGCCTAGATCATGGGAACAAATTTTTACTCCTCACCCTTCAGATGGAGCCCTAATATCCAGAGTATACAAAGTATACAAAGAACTCAAATAATTAGACAATAAGATAACAAATAACCTAATGGGCCAAGGACCTGAACAGACACTTCTCAGAGGAGGACATAGAATCAATCAACAAGTACATAAAAAAATGCTCTCCATTTCTTGCAGTCAGAGAAATGCAAATCAAAACCACCCTAAAATACCATGTCAATCCAGTGAGATTGGCAGCCATTATGAAGTCAAACAACAACAAGTGCTGGCGACGATGTGGGGAAAAGGGTACTCTTGTACATTGCTGATGGGACTGAAACTGGTGCAGCCAATTTGGAAAGCAGTATGGAGATTCCTGGGAAGGCCGGGAATGGAAGCACCATTTGACCCAGCTATTGCCCTTCTCGCACTATTCCCTGAAGACCTTAAAAGAGCGTACTACAGGGATACTGCCAATCGATGTTCATAGCAGCACAATTCACAATTGCTACACTGTGGAACCAACCCAGATTACCTTCAATAGATGAATGGATAAAAAAAAAAAGTTTTTTTTTTTTTTATATACTATGGAGGATTACACAGCACTAAAAAATGACAAAATAATGGAATTTGCAGGGAAATGCATGGCACTAGAGCAGATTATGCTTAGTGAAGCTAGCCAATCCCAAAAAAACAAATACCAAATGACTTCTTTGATATAATGAGAGCAACTAAGAACAGAGCAGAGAGGAAGAGCATGAAGAAAAGATTAACATTAAGCAGAGACATGAGGTGGGACGGAAAGGTAGAGAAAAGAGAAATTGCATGGTAATGGAGGGAGACCCTTATTGTTACAAAAAAAATACATATAAGAGGTTGTGAGTGTAATGGAAAAATAAACAATAAGTGAAATGAATTACAGTAGGTAGCGTAGAGAGAGAAGATGGGAAGAGAGCGGAGGGGGGATAGTAGGGCATAGTAAAGGTAGCAGAATACAACAGTAACTAATAAGACATTATGTAAAAATATGGATGTGTAACTGATGTGATTCTGCATTCTATATTTGGAGTAAAAATGGGAGTTCATAACCCACTTGAATCTAATGTATGAAATATGATATGTCAAGAGCTTTGTAATGTTTTGAGCAACCAATAAAAGAAAAAAAAGGTAGCAATATATATGCCAATCGAAAATCTTCATCAAATATATATAATCCAAAGATCGAAAAATATTCATTTTACTGAAATGGATTTATGTATAATGTTATTCAACTAGGAAGCTCACCCGTAGGTTGAATTTTCAGTTCCAACAGCGTTTAGGAGGAGTGATCTCTTCTCACAATTTGCATCTGCCAATTCAGCCACCTCACATGTGTGTAAAAGTGATATCAGGTAGGATTCTATATGTGCATATAAAAATACATGTGCTGAATAGGCTACAGAGAAAGGGAGACAGGGATTCACATATTTGTTAATTTTAAAAACACATCTAGAACTATTTCAACAGAAAATTGACTAGATTTAAAACTCCTACATTATATAATGCAAAAAGCAATTCCAACTATACACCATGCCTCCTCTGAACTGCTTGTATTTCTATTCTTTTTGGGTTATTTTTCACCATCATTTTAGGATTATTAGTCAGAGACTAGTAGGGTACAGGTTAGTGTCAGGGATTAAGTATTTCAAATGGAAAATTGGAAAATGAATCCAATGTGTATGTAAATATGTGCTACACAAAAATCTTCCCACTCACATCCAGAACAATGCCTTGACATTACCTTCGCCCCAAGTAAGACACAATTAGAGTTGAAAAGTGTAAAAATCTAGGAATACATACATGGAATGGAATATGCTCGGGAGTTCACAACTTTTGAGGTGGTATAGGAGTTTCCAAAAGTAAAGGACAGGGTAAACACTCCACAAACAAGGAGCTCTGCTGGCCTAAGAATTCTTGGGAAATGGCCTCTGAGGTTGGGATCCTGAAATATATGTTGCTGTCATGAGCTTTAGCTTCCTTCGTAGTGAGACCATCAAAGCTGGGTCTGCATCTATGTGACCAGGAAGAGATGGTTTCTTATATTCCAATGAACATGAGGCAGCAGTGCTCAATTCTCTCTTTGTAGGTAAACTGTGGCCACTGGATTCTAAGTGTCTCCCAGTGGGGACTGTGAAGACATTTGGTCATCCTCCACTTTTCATGGTGTTTTTTGCTGCTGCACTGGGAATTTGGTATTTGCTTCACAAAATATAAGAAGTTCATTTGGGATACAGTGCTGGAGGGAGTTCTGTCACTTGTGGTGGGTCAGGGTCTGCAGGAGAATGCACCAACCAGGCTTCTATCCCACAGAGCTTGCCCCAGTAACCATAGTAAACTTATTCTGAACATTGCCCTTAAAACTCTCCATATAACAGGATGCCTTTACATATAAGGGTCTCATGTCTGCACTATATCAGTCACAAGCCATTTGGAAGCCAATGGCAGATCCACATAGCCCCTCCATGATGTTTTTTCACACACCTTCCCACCACTGCTCTAGGCCCACTACTCAGCAGGCTCCAAATTACTGGCATCTCGTGTTCTACATCATTTTCATGAAACCCAGTTAAACAAGGCACTGTCTGGTATACACATGATAAGCAACAGGACATCAAATTTTCTGCAGTTCCACCTGGTCATGGGAATTTAAAAAATTTCATGGTATTTATTTAGCAATTTTTCAAAAATGAAGTTAGAGGCACTGTGGGTCTCAATTCATTCAGGAACCATTAAGTGTGAGAAAGTTCATTTCAATGAAAGCTCTGGAGAACTCTCAAAGTCAAGGCTTCTCAAAGAGTTACCAAATGGTCACATAAAGCCAGGCCAATTCACGTCTACAATGTGAGGTCCATGTATGTTTTGACTCTCATCTATGGCTGCCAAGTCTTTCAGAATAAAATCATGTGATATCCTGGCTGAGATTCCCAGGCCTCTGTGGAAAGCCACCCTGGGCATAGATCTCAGTTTCCAAGAGTGAGTCTTATGTGTGTCCTCCTAAAATCCCAACACAATTCATGGCTATACTTCTCTGAGGTCAATTCCAGAATGCAGTCTCTAAGGGGAATCACACCAGAGTTCAAGCCCAGGTGGACCCAGTCATCCCTTCCAACCGCCACAAAAATTA
Organism: Callospermophilus lateralis; assembly: GCF_048772815.1. Taxonomy (NCBI): domain Eukaryota; kingdom Metazoa; phylum Chordata; class Mammalia; order Rodentia; family Sciuridae; genus Callospermophilus; species Callospermophilus lateralis. Next base: position 496,670 of record NW_027514527.1, on the reverse strand, counting down.
CCACAATTAAAATCAAAACACTCCCACAGGGCCATCATCTTCTTCCATGTAGACACTCATCATAACCTCTAGCTGGAGGTTTCTATGAGCCCAAGGTAGTGTCCAAAATAAGCTCACTTGCCCCTTATTTGCCTAAAATCATGGTGGCCTGGACACTCTTCCTGTGAACCAGGAGTGATCAAATATTCCTGCTGTTAAAGTGTTCCACTTCTCCAATTTCAGCCTACTGGCTGTAGGGTATAGATTCTTTATGTGATTTGGATTCATGAGAAAATCCAAGCACATATGGGCTAGCCTCTGCAGGGATTTCAAGAACTCATTTGACCCAAAGGATCCCTATTCTCACTTGATGGAGTTCAGGAACCTAAAACAAGAAGGCAAAAATATTCATCCACAATGACTGCTCTTTTGGACATTTTAGTTTTGGAAGAACATGGGATCTTTCTTTAGATCCATCAGGTGCTGAGAATCTAAGCCACAACCTCATACAAGGACAAGAGGCTGATTCAGACACATCCCATTCCAAAGAAATTAAGCAAAGAGCCACAGGTGGGGTCCATTCATTTCCATATGAAAACAGTGTTTTTCAGGCTACACAAAGGGGTGGCCTGAGGCAAAGACCTTTCTGACATTTAGGGTAATAGAAATAGAATTAAGCAAATGGCCCAAGAAGGGTTTCTCCACTGAGACTTTACTGCACACACTGATATCTGAGTTTTCTGAGATGATCTCATTCCCTTCAGCTATCCAGAACATGGCCATGTCACAGAGCCTTGTGGTGTTACATATCTGGGAAACAAAACCATGAGTCTATTCTGGAGAGTGGCCAGAATTCACGTAGAAAACAGGAACTTTTGAAGATAGTAGATGTTGCCCATCCATAAGGCAAGCTGCAGTGCATTCATCAATTGCGCAGTATGAATTGCGGAAGCTTTCAACTAGAGACAACACATCCATTGGTGCATTCTCTTTTCTAATGTCTACAACCATGGATACAGTGGGATACTCAGACATAGAAACACTCACAATGTAAAACGACTTACTAGAAACAGTCCACTCCAAACCAAACAAACCACCTTTCCTACCTATTCTCAGAACATGAGAAAAAACCACAAACTCACACCTACAACGGCAAAGGCACTTCCTTCCCCCAAATAGGTCTGTGACTATCCGGAGTGTCTTCTGACTGGTGGGCCATATTATGTTCCCCCAAAATGGCTTGTCCTGTTTCACATCTGGTCTCAATGTCCAACTCCGTGAAGTTGTAAGGAGCCAGCAGTGAGCCACTGCCTGCTTTCTCAGGAAAGGCCCCTCTTCAGAGCTCTGCTGGCATTTGGCCATCCTCACATCAGCAGGTACCAAGAAAGACTGACTATGTCTTTGGGAAAAGCAAACAAGTTAGCCCACTGGGTCTGGAGTGGGACTGGCTCTGGGTGCCTGGCTTCCTGGATCCCAAGTTCAGAGAATTCCATCACCAAGGAAGTGAAGTGAGGTCACTTCTTTCAGGAACTGAATATGGTCACTGCCTTGGTAACCACTTTGTCCTAACAGTTGCTTCCAAGGTTCCCATGAGATAGAGGCTGCCCCAACATCCTGTGACACATTCAGAAGTTATAATGGTATATCAACCATAGGCACCCTGGAACAGCTCTCCACAGAGGCCTGGTTTGGTCCATCTTCTCTACATTAAGAAGAGAGAGGCTGATTCAGACACATCAATTCATCCTGACCAGGTTGTTTGCATGGAAGATGACTATTGCTCTCTCAGGTCCTACATAGCTGCCTACATCTTCTCCAAGGATCATTTCTTCATGGATCTTTGAGGTTCTAAGCAGGTGGAAGATCTTCTACATTTCTATATTGTAAGACCCACTCTGTCGCTGCTCTTAAGTTAGTTATATTGAGGGAACAGTGTATGGTTAGGGTTAATAACAAGTTCGATTTGGGTTACGAATCATTCTGCGGGATGAATAATGGTATTGGCAACCTGCGATATTTACAAGAGTATACATGTGAAATATAAGTATGAAAGCAGAAATCTAGGTAAGATTTGAAGCCCAGAAGGGCATTGGGGACTTGAGTGGGATACTTAACTTTGAGTTATGTGCTGCACAGATGTCTCAGATAAATCAATATACACTGGCATCGGACCTTGTACCTTGGATGATTGAATGTTGAAGAGAGCATCCAGTCAAAAACCGATAGTCGGTAGGATTAGGAAGGTAGTTGGTAGATTTAGAAAGAAGAGTGAGCATAGGATTTGGACCAAAAGTTCTTCAGCAATAGGGTTTCGGGTAGAGAGTGTATGTAAATGTCAGCACATGTGAAGAGTCAGTCACAATGATGAACTGGGGAAAACATGTAGGAAAGCAGATATCAATAGAGACATTAGGAAATCAAGCAAAGTATAAAGTGTGTGATAGGGTTAGACATTTTCAACAGGTTTGAAGTTGAATATATAATCTTAGGAAGAAACAAATATGTAGTCACCAATAGGATTGATATTTGAGAGCATTAGGCAACCTGGACATGGATGATTTTAGTAATGGATGCTATCTTTTCATTTAGGCTTTGGTACAATTGTAAGTGTGACCTTTGCTTTTTGTGTCCGGAATATTTCTGTGATAAAATGTCTATGTAGATCAGGTGACATGAGTATTTCTTCCACCATTTCTGAGAGCAATATTTTGAAGATTTATAAATTCGTATGGGGGTACAAATAGGTGTACCCTGTTTCTATTAATATAGACATAATGCATGAATAGACAATACTGTGAATAAATAATATAACTAGATCCACTTTAAATAATGGATTGAATGGATATCTGAAAATATATAAGAAATGTTATATTGATATACAATCATTAATTCCAACCAGTTATATATCTAATGATTATCTTATGGTTATGGTTAATCATGAAGGGTGTGTGAGTTTTTCTTCAAAATTGATTATGGAAATCGAAAACAATATATTTGTAAAAAAAGTCTCATGAATAGACCAGTCAAGAAACATAGAGAAATACATGTGTTCTGGAGCAGGAAGTGACTGAAAGTGAAACAAATGCCTATAAATTTGCTAACTAGTGAATGAAATATATATGCTAAGATGTGCATAAACTGAAGAAATAGTAATGTAACAGTGTGGAATTAAAATTAACATCAAAATACACATCGTGTCTCATAGGAACCAACATGCATTGATGTTCAACTGGGTCAGTTAATGTAGACATATTAGAATTTGTATGCACCTTTCACTGAAGTTAGTTCTCAGTACTAGGAAACAAATATGTATTTCAGGTGTTTGAGTATTTCTAAGAATAATCTTGTGAAAAGTTGATTATTAATCCACATACATGAACATGAATGAATTTAGGGAGTGTATATAAGACACATAATTTTCATATTTTTAAAAATCTGGAGAGTATATACACACACACACACACACAAACACAGAAATTAAAAAATAGCAATATATATGCCAATCGAAATTCATCATGAAATATATATCATAAAGATGCAAAAACATTCATTTTACTGAACATGGGTTTATGTATAATGTTGTTCCACTGGGAAGCTCACCCATAGGTTGAATTTTCAGTTCTAACAGCGTTTAGGACGAGTGATCACTTCTCACAATTTGTATCTGCCAAGTCATGTAACTCAAAAGAATGTACGTGTGATACCGTGTAGGATTCTATTTGTGCATATAAAAATACATGTGCTGAATAGGCTCCAGAAAATGGGAGACAGTAATTCACATATTTGTTAACTTTCAAAACACATGGAGAACTATTTCAATTAAAAATTGACTAGATTCATAATACCTACCCTTTATCATGCAAAAGGCAAGTCCAACCCTGAACTGCATGTATTTATGTACTGTTTGGGTTATTTTTCTCGATCATATTAGAATTAGTAGTCAGAGTCTATTAGAATATGGGTTAGTGTCAGGGATTCAAAATTTTGAATGGAAAAATAGGAAAATTAATCCAATGTGTATGCAAGTATGTGCTAAAACAAATCTTCTGACTCTCATCCAGAACAATGCCTTGAAATTATCTTCGCCCCAAGTAAGACACAATTAGAGAAGAAAAGTTGCAAAATCTGTGATTACATTTCTGGAATGGAAAATGCTCAGGAGTGCACAAACTTGGAGGTGGTATAGGAGTTTCCAAAAGTAAGAACACGGTACACACTCCACAAACATGGAGCTCTGCATGCCTAAAACTTTTAGAGAAACTGCCACTGAGGTTGGGCAATGATATATAGGTTTTTGTCAGGAGTTAAGCTTCCTTTGTAGTGATACCCTCAAAGCTGGGTCTGCATCTATGTGACCTGGAGGACAAAGTTTCTTATTTCCCAATGAACACAAGGCAGCACTGCTGAATTCTCTCTTTGTAGATAAACTGTAGCCCCTGGGGGTTTATTTTCTCCCCGTGTGGACTGTGAAACAATTTGGTCATCCTCCACTTTTCGTGGTGTTTCTTGCTGCTGTACTTGGAGTTTGGTACATGCTTCACGAAATACAAGGAGTTCAACTGGGAACCAGTGCTGGAGAGAGTTCTGTCACGTGTGGTGGGTTATGGTCTGCAAGAAAATGCACAAACCAGGCTTCTATCTCTCAAAGATTGCTCCCTTGTCCATAGCAACCTGATTCTGAACATTGCCCTGAAACCTCGCCATAGAACAAGATGCCTTTACATATAAGGGTCTGAAGTCTGCACTATGTCAGTCACAAGCCATTTGGAAGCCAATGGCAGATCCACATGGACCCACCATGATATTTTATCACACACGTGCCCACCACTGCTCTACGCCCACTACTCAGCAGGCTACAAATTACTGGCATCTCTGTTCTAAACAATTTTCAGAAAACCCTGTCAATCAAGGAACTGTCTGGTACACTCATAATAAGCAATAGGACATCGAATGTTTCTGGAGTGCCACCTGGTCATGGGAATTTCAAAAATTTCATGGTATTTATCTAGCCATTTTTCAAGGATGACATTGGATGCACTGTGAATTTCAATTATTCAGGAACCATTAAATGTTGAGAAAGCTCAATTCAAAGAAAATTCTGGAGAACTCTCACAGGCAAGGCTTTCCAAAGAGTGGACAAAAGGTCACTTGAAGCCAGGACCATTGAGGTCTACAATGTGAGGTCCTATGTGTTTTGACTCTCAACTATGGCTGCCAAGTCTTTCAGAATAAAATCATGTGATATCCAGGCTGAGATTCCCAGTTCTTTGTGGAAAGCCACCCTGGTCCTAGATCTCAGGTTCCAAGGGCGACTCTCATGCGTGGCCTCCTAAAATCCCAACACAATTCATGGCAATACTTCTCTGAGGTCAGTTTCAGAACTCAGTCTCTAAGGGGAAACACACCAGGGTTCAATCCCTGGTGACCCAGTCATCTCTTCCAACCGCCACACAAATGACCAGAATTAAAACCAAAACACTCACACATGCCCCTCATCTTCTTCCATATAGACACTAATCATAACCTTGGCTGGAAGTTTCCATGAGGCACACAGCACAAGACAATGTCAAAATAAACTCCCTTGCCCTTCATTTGTCTAAAGTCAGTGTTTCTGGACACTGTTCCTGTGAACCAGGGCTGATCAAAGATGCCTGCCATTAATACTGTTCCACTTCTCCAATTTGAGGCATAGTGACTGTCAGGTATAGTTTCTTTATGTGATTTGGAGTCATGAGAAAACCCAAGCACCTATGGGCTAGCCTCTGCAGGGCTTGAAGGACTCAGTTGACCCAAAGGATCCCTCTTCTCACTTGATGGAGATCAGGAACCTTACAGAGGAAAGCAAGAGACTTCATCCACAATGATTGCTCTTTTGGCCATTTTGGAATTGGATGCACACATGGGATCTTTCTTTAGATCCATCAGGGCTGAGAATCTGAGCCATGGACTCACACTGCACTAAGAGGTGGATTCAGACATATCCCTTTGCAAAGCAATTAAGCAAAGATCCACAGGTGATGCCCATTTATTTCCATTTGAAAACTGATATTTTCAGGCTTTGGAAAGGTGTGGCCTTAGGCAAAGACCTTCCTTACATTCAGGGCAACAGAACAATAGAAAAGCAAATTCCTAAAGCAGAGTTTCTCCACTGAGACTTTCCTGGTCACACTGATATCTGAGTTTTCTGTGATACTCACCATTCCCTTCAGCTATCCAGTACATGGCCATGTCCCAGATTGTGGAGGAGATACATATCTTGAACACAAAACCATGAGCCTATGGGAGAGTGGCCAGAATTCAGGAAGAAATCAGGAATGTAGAAAGGTAGTAGGTGTTGCCCATCTATAAGGTAAGCTGCAGTCCATTCATAAATTGGACAAGATGAATGCTGTGAAGATTTCTACTAGACAGGACACATCCTTTGATGCATTCTCTTTTCTATTGTCTACAACCACGGACACAGTGGGATACACAGAATCACTCACCTTCTCAAAGCACTTACTAGAAACAGGCCACTCCAAATTAAACAAACCGACTTTCCTACATATTCTTAGAAGATGAGACAAAATCACTAACACACAAACACACCCAAAAAGGCACCTTCTTTCCCCAAGTAGGTCTGTGACTATCCGGAGCATCCTCTGACTGGTGGACCATACTATGTTCCCCTGAAATGGGCTGTCGTATGTCAGATCTGGTCTCCTTGGCCAAAACTGTGAAGTTGTCAGGAGCCAGCGGTGAGCCACTGCCTGCTTTATCAAAAAAAAAAAGCCCCTCTTCAGAGCTTTCCTGGCATTTGTCCATCTTCAATTCAGTAGTTGCCAAGAAAGACTGACTCTGTCCTTGGTTAATCCAAACATGTGAGACCACTGCAACTGGGACTGGGCCTGCCTCAGAGTGCCTGGCTTCCTGGATCCAAAGTTCAGAGTGTTACATCAACAAGAAAGTGACGTAGGTCACTTCCTCTAGAACTGAATGAGGTCACTGCCTTGGCAACCACTTTGTCCTAACAGTTGCTTCGAAGTGTCCATGAGATGGAGGCTGCCCCTACTTCCTTTGACACTTTCACAAGTTAAAATGGAATATCAACCATAGGCACCCGGGAACAGCTCTCCACACAGGCCTGGTTTGGTCCATCTTCTCTACATTAAGAAGAGAGAGACTGCTTCAGACACATCCCTTCATCCTTACCTGGTTGTTTGTCATGGAAGATGACTTTTGCTCTCTCAGGTCCTTCATAGCTGCCTATATCTTCTTCAGGGATAATTTCTGCATGGACCTTTGAGGTTCTCTGCAGGTTGAAGATCTCCTACATTCCTGTATTGTAAGACCAACTCTGTCCCTGCTCTTCTATAAAGGTAGATTGAGGGAATCGTGTATGTTTAGGGTTAATAACATGTTTGATTTGGGTTAGGATCATTCTGCTGGATGAATAATGGTATTGGAAACCTGCGATATTTATAAGATTATAGAGGTGGAATATATGTATGAAAACAGAAATCTCAGTAAGATTTAAAGCCCAGAAAGTCATTGGGTCCTTGATTGGGATAGTTAGCTTTGAATTATGTTCTGTGCAGATGTCTCAGATAAATCTATACACAATGGCATAGGATCTTGTACCTTAGATGATTGAATGTTGAGGAGAACATTCATTCAAAAAGGGAGAGTTGGTAAGATTACGAAGAGAGTTGGTAAGATTAGAAAAAAGTGTGAGTATAGGATTTGGACAAAAAGTTCTTTAGCAATAGGGTTTTGGGTAGAGAGAAAATGTAAATGTCAGCACATGTGAAGAGTCAGTTACAATGATGAACTGGGGAAAATATGTAGGAAAGCAGATATCAATAGAGACATAAGGAAATCAGGCAAAGTATAAAATGAGTGATACCAATAGACATTTTCAACAGGCTTGAGATTGAATATATAATCTTAGGAAGAAACAAATATGTAGTCACCAATAGGATTGACATTTGAGAGCATTAGGCAACCTGGACATGGGTGATTTTCATAATCCATACTCACATTCCATTTAGGCTTTGGTACAATCGTAAGTGTGACTTTGCATTTTGTGGCCAGAATATTACTGTGATAAAATGTATATGTAGATCAGGTGACATGAGTATTTCTACCACCATTTCTTAGAGCAATATTTTGAAGAGGTGTAAATTAGTATTGGGGGTACATAGAGGTGTACCATGTGTGTATGAATATAGACATAATGCATGAATAGTCCATACTGCGAATAAATAATACAACTGGTTCAAACTTTAGAAATTGGAATAAATTGATATCTGAAAATACACAGGGAATCATATATTGATATACATACATTCATTCCAACCATTTATACATCCAATGGTAATATTACGGTTGTGGTTCATCATAAAGAGTGTGTGAATTTTGCTTCAAAATTGATAATGGAAATCGACAGTAATGTGTGTGGAAAGAAGTCTCATGAAATGACCAGTCAAAAACAAAGAGGAATACATATGTTCTGAAGCAGGAAGTGATAGAATGTGTTACAAATTTCTTTAAATTTATGAAGTTGTGGCTGAAATGTATATTCTATGATGTACAAAAACTGAAGAAATAGTAATGTACCAGTGTTGTATAAAAATGAACGCCAAAATACACATCATGTCCCATAGGAATCTACTTGCATTGATGTTAAAGTGGATCAGTTACTGTAAAAATATAAGGATTTGTTTGCACCATTTACTGAACTGAGTTTTCAATACTATAAAACAAATATGTATTTCAGATGGATAAATATTTCTGAAAATAATCTTATGAAAAGTTGAATATAAAACCACATACATGAACATGAATGAATTTAGGGAGTGTATAATAAGATACATATATTTCATATTTTGACAAATCTAGAGTGTATATATATATATATATATATATATATATATATATATATACAAAATACACACAGAGACATTAAAAAGTAGCAATATATATGCCAATTAAAATTCATCGTGAAATATATATCATCCACAGATCCAAAAATATTAATTTTACTGAACATGGATTTATGTATAATGTTTTTTAACTAAGAAGCTCACTCATAATTTGAATTATCAGTTCCAAAAGCGTTTAGGAGGAGTGATTTCTTCTCACACTTTGTATCTGCCAAGTTAGCCACCTCTCAAGAATACAGGTGTGATACCAGGTAGGATTCTATATGTTCATATAAAAATACATGTGCTGAATTGGCTACAGAAAAAGGGAGACAGGAATTCACATATGTGTTAACTTTAAAAACACATGCAGAACTCTTTCAACAAAAAATTGACAGGATTTACAACTCCAACCCTATATCATGCAAATAGGAAGACCAACTATACACCATGCCTCCTATGAAGTGCTAGTATTTCTATTCTGTTTGGGTTATTTTTCTCCATTATATTAGAATTAGTAGTCAGAATCTAGTAGGGTATGGGTTAGTGTCAAGGATTCAGTATTTCGAATGGAAAATTGAAAAATGAATCCAATGTGTATGTAAATATGTGCTACACAAAAATCTTCCCACTCTCATTCAGAACAATGCCTTGACAATACCTTCGCCCCAAGTAAGACACAATTAGAGGAGAAGATTTAGAAAACCTGTGAACAAATATCTGGAATGGAATATGCTCAGGAGCCCACAACCTTGGAAGTGGCAGAGGAGTTTCCAAAGGTAAGGGAAAGGGTAAACACTCCACAAACATGGAGGTCTGCTGGCATAGAGACTTCTTGAGAAACTGCCTGTGAGATTGGGCACTTGAAAAATATGTTGTTGTCAGGAGCTTTAGCTTCCTTTCTAGTGAGACCATAAAAGCTTGGTCTGCATCTATGAGACCTGGAGGACATGCTTTCTTATTTCCCAATGAACATGAGGCAGCAGTGCTAAATTCTCTTTTTAGGTAAACTGGGGCCACTGGGGGCTAAAGGTCTCCCCATGTGCACTGTGAAGCCATATGGTCATCCTCCATTTTCATGGTGTTTCTTCCTGCTGCACTGGGAGTTTGGTATTTGCTTCACGAAATAAAAGGAGTTCAATTGGGTGACAGTGCAAGAGGGAGTTCTGTCATGTGTGGTGGGTCAGGTTCTGCAGGAGGATACAAGAACCAGGATTCTATCCCACATAGCTTGCCCCCTTGACCATAGCAACCTGATTCTGAACAATGTCCTGAAAACTCTCCATATAACAAGTTGCCTTTACATGGAAGGTTCTGCTGGCTGCACCATGTCAGTCACAAGCCATTTGGATGCCAATGGAAGATCCACATGGCCCCACCACAGATGTTTTATCACATACCTGCCCACCACTGCTCTAGGCCAACTACTCAACAGAGTCCAACTTACTGGCATCTCTGTTCTACACCATTTACATGAAACCCAGTCAATCAAGGCACTGTCTGGTATATTCATGATCAGTAACAGGACATCCAAATGTTCTCCAGTGCCACCTGGTGATGGGAATTTCAAAAATTTTATGGTATTTTTCTAGCCATTTTTCAAGGATGAAGTTGGAGGCACTGTGAGTTTCAATTCTTTCAGGAACCATTAAATTTTTAGGAAGCTAATTTCAATGAAAGCTCTGGAGAACACTCACAGGTAAGGCTTCCCAAAGAGTGGCCAAAAGATCACATGATATTATTCCCATTGAGGTCTACAATGTGAGGTCCATATGAGTTTTGACTCTCAACTCTGGGTGCCAAATCTTTCAGAATAAAATCATGTGGTATCCTGGCTGAGAGGCCTAGTGCTCTGTGGAAAGCCATCCTGGGCCTAGAACTTAGTTTCCAAGGGCGACACTCATGCCTGGCTTCCTTAAATCTCAACGCTATTCATAGCAATACTTCTCTGAGGTCAGTTTGAGAACTCAGATTCTAAGGGAATCACACCAGAGTTCAAGAACATGTGGACCAAGTCATCTCTTCCAACCGCCACCCAAATGACCACAATTTAAAACAAAACACTCCAACGTGGCGCTCAACTTTTTCCATATAGACACTCATAATGACCTCTGGCAAAAGTTTTCCATGAGGGGCACAGCCCAAGACCGTGTCCAAAATAAGCTCTCTTGCACCTAATTTGCCTAAAGTCAGGGTGGCCTGGACACCCTTCTTGTGAACCAGGAGAGATCAAATAGGCCTCCCATTAATACTGCTTCGCTTCTTCAATTTGAGACCAACTGACTGTGGGGTTTGGATTCCTTATGTGAATTGGAGTCTTGAGAAAACCCAGGCAACTATGGGCTAGCCTCTGCAGGGCTTTGAAGAACTCATTTGAACCAAAGGATCCCTATTCTGACTTGATGGAGGTCAGGAAAGTTACAGAAGAGGCGAGAGACTTCATCCACAAGGACTGCTTTTTTGGCCATTTTGGTTTTGGATGTACACCTGGGATCTTTCTTTAGATCCATCAGGAGCTGAGAATCTAAGCCACACCCTCACACAAGGCAAATAGGCTGATTCAGACACATCCATTCCAAAGCAATTAAGCAAAGAGCCACAGGTAATGCCCATTCATTTCCATTTGGAAACTGTTTTCTTCAGGCTTCACAAAGTGGTGGACTGAGGAAAAGACCTTCCTGACATTCAGGGCAACAGAAGAATTGGTAAACAAAAGGCCCCAAGCAGGGTTTCTTCACTGAGACTTTCCTGGTCACACTGATATCTGAGTTTTCTTAGATGCTCCCCATTCCCTTCAGCTATTCAGTACATGGTCATGTCACAGAGCTTCAAGGTTGTACATATCTTAAACACAAAACCATGAGCCTATTCTGGAGAGTGGCGAGAATTCAGGAAGAAAACAGGACCTTAGGTAGATAGCAGGTGTTGCACATCAATAAGGCAAGCTGCAGTCCATTCATAAATAGGGCAGGATGAATGCTGGGAAGCTTTCTACTAGATAGGACATATTCATTGATGCATTCTCCTTTCTAATGTCTACAACCACGGACATAGTGGGATACACAGACATAGAAACACTCACCTTGTCAAACGACTTAGTAGAAACAGTTCACTCCAAACAAAACAAACCACCTTTCATACCTATTCTCAGAACATGAGACAAAACCACAAACCCACACCCACACCACAAAGGCACCTCCTTCCCCCATGTAGGTCTGTGACTATACGGAGTGTCCTCTGACTGGTGGGCCATACTATGTTCTCTGGAAATGGCCTGTTCTGTCTCAAATCTGGTCTTTTGGCCAACTCTGTGAAGTTGTCAGGGGCCAGCGGTGAGCCACTGCCTGCTTTCTCAGGAAATGCCCCTATTCATAGCTTTCCTTGCATTTGGCCATCCTCACATCAGTAGGTTCCAAGAAAGACTGAGTCTGTCCTTGGTAAATCAAAATAAGTTTGACCACTGGGGCTTGGACTGGGACTGGCTCTTTGTGCCTGGCTTCCTGGATTCCAAGTTCAGAGAGTTCCATCACCAAGGAAGTTAGGTGAGGTCACTTCATTTAGGAACGGAATGAGGTCACTGCCTTGGCAACAACTTTGTCCTAACAGTTGCTTCCAAGGTTCCCATGAGAAGGAGGCTGCCCCTACTTACTGTGACACTTTCACAAGTTACAGTGGTATGTCAACCATAGGCATGCAGGAGCAGCTCAACAAATGCCTGCTTTGGTCCATCTTCTATACATTAAGAAGAGAGTGCCTGATTCAGACACATCCCTTCATCCTGAGCAGGTTGTTTGCCATGGAAGACTTTTGCTGTCTCAGGTCCTTCATAGTTGCCTACATCTTCTCCAGGGATCATTTCTGCATGGACCTTTGAGTTTCTCAGCAGGTGGAAGATCCTCTATATTCCTGTATTTTAAGACCAACTCTGTCCCCACTTTTCTGTAAAATTAGATTGAGAGAACAGTGTATGGTTAGGTTTAATAACATGTTCGATTTGGTTTAGAAAGGAAACTACACGGTTGAGCAAACAGGGTCCTACCGTTAGCAATAATATGAGGATTATAAATGGACCGGCCATGGCAGATAAAAGCATAGTTAACCAGGTTGACTATGTGAACAAAGAATCAAACCTCCCTTCTGGGGCCTCTGTCTCTCTTTGACGCTCTTCAAGTCGTTTTCTTAATTTACTCATAGATTCTTTTACAACTCCAGTATTGTCGGCATAAAAACAACATTCTTCCCTCAATGCAAGCAAAAAGGCAACTTTCTCTCATGAAGAGGAGGTCCAACACTCGCCTGCTCTGTAAAACAACTTCAGAGAGAGAGAGGTTAAAATTCCTGTAAAGCTGTGATGTCGGTTTTTAATGTCTTTAAGCTTTGGTCTATTTCTGCTTCTAATTGTGTCTTTGTTGTGTCTCATGGACTAGGGCAGTTGTTCCTATGCCCACCCCTTCAGCAATTATTATTCCTCATAGGATGGCCAAAGTGAGGGATACAGGTTCCCGGTGGAACCGGGTTATATGCCCCCCTATTTGAACTTTAAATGAACCTACGTCATGATAGAGCACTCTGAAAAACATCTGCATGATTACATAATTAATCACATCTATTGACCATTTTATGTAAACATAAATAATGTTAAAGTGTATAGAATTATACTGTTTTAGGAATGGACAAGAAAATGCACCTAAGATAGCACCAAAGTGAGGAAAACATTCTTATTTGGTTGCATCCGGATTTAGAGGGCATTGCTTCTGTTGTAATCAATTAATCCCCTGAACCCCAAGTTTTGGTAGTTTTAGAATTTGTACCCAACATGTAAGGGAAGGGGCTCAGAAGTTCACAGTCTGCAGAAATTCACAAAAATTAGTTTTTGTTTCTGTTTTTTTTTTCCTCTGTTCTGGGCAAGTTAACTTTTCAAGGACACCTTGGAAGGGGAGAGCTTTTTTGTCTCTTTTTTTCTCCCTGCCAGCTGTCACCATGGAGACCAGTTGCTAACTTTTTTATCTTAGAAATGTAGGCATCTAGGTGAAGCCCCAGCTCAAGGCCAGAGGCCTTGTTCACATATTTTGTGAAAAACTGGAAAGGCAGTGTCTAGCTTAGGGGTGGTGATTTTTCCAGCCAGTGGCCAAGTAGAACAGGGCAACACGAAAAGTGGAAGTTTATGTACATTGAACTCTTTCAGAGGGACTCTTTTGCTGAAAGACCTAAAGTAAGCCTTGGTGAAGACTTCTGGAGAAGGTCATTTAAGACATTTCTGTGGACCTGGTACAGAGGGGGAAGACGGGGTAGTCGAGGCTGAGAGCAGCTCCGTGGATCTAAGAATGAGAAAAGAGAGATGTAAAAGAAAAATGGTAAAGGGGTTTGGGATTTTCCTAGAACAAAACTTGAGCATTAGAACAGGTATAGCAGAGGGGAATATGGGAGTAAATATTCCAAAAAGCCTTTGAGGGACTTTAAATTCTTAGAAACCTCTTTTCAGTGATGACAAAGCAACTTTAAATGCCATTTTCATTACATCGTGGATAGGGGTCTGAGGGCTCTTCTCAGCTGGTTTGAGCGTTGGGTTAGCTTGCTAGAGGACTTGGTGGGACCTAGTGCAGGCCCTGACAGGAAAAGAGAGGAGTGAGTGGGTGAAGGGGTACCTCGGTACCTGCTACCTCAGCAACGGGGCAATGTTCTGAGAACCAGCGGAGGTTTGGGTTTTTGATTTAGTAATTGGAGAGGAGAAATCAGGTTGCTAAAATGGGAGTGATAGCAGAGAGTCTAGAGCAGAAGGCTGAGGGTGAGAAACTATTGGAGAAGCATAGTACAGGATGTGAGAAAAAGAGGAAAAATGATTCCACATAGGGAAATTTCCCCCTTTTGAGAACTTGCCGAAGTTAAAAATGTCACTCAGAATTTGAGGATCTAGAGAACCCTCTGGGGGCCATAGTATTTGGTTGTCTAATTGGTAATATGGCCAATGCTGTGTACTGAATTTGATGAGGAGTTTGGGTTCCACCAGGCAGCCCCTGTATGCTCACATTCCCTTGACTTACACAAGAAGTCGGCTTCTCCCCCACACAGCCGTGGCTGTTTGTGGCTTTGATAGTCCGCCAGGCAAACATAGTAATCTAGGCTAGTAAAACCTGAATCTGTCTCGCGTGTCCCTGCATCCATAATATTTGTTTCCATTATCTATGGTACAGAAGAGATTTAATGGGATTTTAGTGGGATCCTCTTCATCAGGGATATCTCAATAGGAAAGACCTATACCGACCTGACAAATGTCTGGGTGGAGAGATGGCCACCAGGTCTCTATGGGGCCTGTATGCGAGATAGACTATACTTCTTGTCTATTAGGATTTGTGATCAGCCATTGCTGCTGAACGGGGTGATGAGGGTTAGAACTACTGGTGGCCAAGGGGAGAGTCTATAGTCTTATCCACATAGCGAATACGCAATTTGAAATGGTTACCACGCTTTTCCAGTTTCCAACAAGAGTCTGGACACAGCGAAGGCTTGAGATGAGAGGCATGGATCCAAAAAGTGATTCCGTCTACTTTAACGCTTTAGGTTTTATAAGTAGCACCTGGTATGTTTCTTTCCAGTGGGGTTCCAGGGATGACACCTGATGTTGTCTTATGTAGACGAAGTCTCTTACATGATATTGATTTAGAGTCCCCTCCTCCCCTGGTTGGTAGGCAGTGGCCAGCTGTTTCCACAGTTATCGCTGAGTTCTTTCAATGACTTTAAGTCTGTCAAGCAAGGGGGTGTGGAAGTGATCGTTAAGCCTTAGAGTTGGGGTTAGGTCCCTTATTGGATGATGGGAATCATAGAGAATTTCATAGGGGGTGAGGTTACACAAAGAAAGAGAGGGAATATTTCTCGCATGAAACAGTGCATAAGGCAGGAGCATAATCCAATCTTTTATTCCGGGCTCTAAGCTTAATTTTGTGAAGGTCTCTTTAATGGTTCTATTTATTTTTTCTACCTGTCCTGAGCTCTGGTGTATATAAGCATAATGTAACTTAAAATTAATCCACAGGGTCCCAGTTAACACCTGACTTACCTGGGCCATGAACACCAGTCCATTATCAGACCCTATTACCTTAGGCAGACCGTATCTTGGAAAAATATCTTTCAGAATCTTCTTGAAAATCATTTGTGCAGTTTTTTTTTTTTTTTTTTTTTTTTTTTGTGTGTGTGTGTATGTGTGGAAGGCTTCAGTCCATCCTGAAAATGTATCTACAAAGACTAGGAGGTATTTAAGTCCATACCTTGCTGGCTTAATTTCACTATTGTCCACTTCCCAAAATTGTCGTTTTCTGGTTCCTCATAGGTGCTTTCCTCTAGGAAACTGGAAGGGTAAGCATTAACCAATTGACGGACTCGACAGGCTTTTGTTACCCGTTCAGTTATTTTCTTTCGCTGTGAGTCGGTTAGTGGAAAACTCTGTTCTTAATCCTACAGGAATGCCTGCAGTTTCATTGAACCAAGGTGAGTGAGTTGGTGTACATTTTTAACGTAGTGTAGGGCTTTCTGTAATTGCAGCCTGAGCTCAGTGAAGTTGAGGTGTTCAGTGTCAGTGTCCATAGATATTATAAAAAACTTCCTGGTGATCAGGGGTCCATTGGAATTGGGCATCTCCCTCTAACACCGGGTATAAAGGAGCAGCTAAAAACGCAAACCCAGGTATCCATAACCTGCAAAAGCCAGCAGTCCCAAGAAACTCTCTGAGTTGTCTCCTGTTAGATGGGGGTGGTATCTAGGCAATGGTTTGTTTTCTGGGCTCAGTGAGCCATCGTTTACTGCCCCTAAGGAAACAGCCCAGTAAGATTACTTCATGCCAGCAAATTTGGGCCTTTTTGGCCGAAACTCTATACCCGAGTTGAGGAAGCTCATATAATAGTGCTTGGGTCCCAGACTCACAGTTTTCCTTGGTGTTGGCTGCCAGTAGCAGGTCATTCACGTATTGAAGCTGGGTGACTTTGGGGTGCGTAGTTCTGAAATTGCTGAGATGTCTGTGGAGGGCTTCATCAAAGAGAGTGGGGGAGTTTTTGAACCCCAGTGGGAGTCTAGTCCAAGTTAGTTGACCAGACGTTCAGGTTTCTGGGTCTACCCACCCGAAAGCAAACAGCAACTGACTATCTTTATGCAGAGGCAAGCAAAAGAAAGCATCTTTTAAGTCCAGAACAGTATACCATTTCCGCTCAGGGTTCAGAGTGCTAAGCAGATTGTACGGATTAGGTACCGTGGGGTGAATGTCCTGCACTCTGTTGTTGATCTCTCTTAGGTATTTAACAGGGCGATTGTCCCGGTTCCTGGCTTTTTTTTTTTCTAGTAACAGGGGAGTGTTCATGGCCAATTGACAGGGCCTTAGGACGCCTAAGGTCAGATATTTCTGAATATGGGGCCTTATCTCATCTTTAGCTTTTTTTGCTTAGAGGATATTATTTGACATTAATTGGGGAGGCTGAGGTTTTTAACTCCACTGTTATTGGAGGTTGTTTCACGGCCAGGCCTAACCCAGCAGTTTTTGCCCAGGCATCTGCGTAATCTGTTATCCATTTCTGGCGTAGCTTGCCTGTTTGATCAGTCTTGGGGGGTGTGAAGAGTGGATGTTCATCTTCTACTAATTTAGTTAAAGCCGTGACTATAGGAGTTTATACTAAAGGATTTAGAAATTTCATTTGGTAGCCTTCAGGGTTAAAAGTTATTAAGGCCAAGAGCTTGGTGAGCAGATCTCTGCCCATCAATGGGTCCAGGCATTCCTGGATTACTAGGAAGGAGTGATGGATTTTTCCTTTACCTAGGTCCATGGTCCTCTTAGTAGTCTAAGCCCGATATTTACTGCCATTAGCCCTTTGAACTACAGACCTTTTATTTGATAGAGGGCCCAATGGGGCCTTAAGGGCTTCGTATACTGCTCCTGTATTCATTTCAAAGTTTACTGGGGTCCGCTACACTTCAAAAGTTACCCTGAGCTAGGGGAAGTGATCTGAGCCCCAACTTTCTTAGTCATGCACCAGAGTCACAATGGCTGGCTGGCGTGGCTGTCTCTTTATAGGGCACTTTTTGGCCCAGTGTCCTTTTTTTTTTACAGTAGGCACATTGATCTGAGGCCAGGGGTGGCCTCTTGCATGGCCCCAGGTAACCCTTACTGTCACCTTACGTCTTAATTTCTGGCCTCTTTCTTGTTGTGACAAGGATCTTGGTCAATCCCTTAGTCTGTCTTTTGCTTCTCTCATTCTTCCTTTGCTCCCTTTCTTTCTCCCTGTTTCTCTCTTATAGTATACTTTCTCAGCTTCTCTGACTAAATCTCTCTTTTAAATTTTTTTAATATCCATGGCAGCTTGCCCAATTAAGGCCATTGTTACAGATGAATTTTGATCCGCTGCCTGAGGATCGAAAGGAGTATATCTTTTATATGCCTCCATAATTCTTTCTAGAAACAAAGAGGGAGATTCATCAGGCCTTTGAATAATTTCTCTTACCATGGCCAAATTAGTTGGTCACCTAGCAGCCCCTTGGAGACCTGCTATTAGAGCCAGGCAATAATTGGACAGATGCTCTTTATCTTCAAAGGTGTTGGGGTTCCAGTTGGGTTGGTTTAAGGGTAAGCTCGCTTTGATTATGTTGGGAAGTTATGTTGGTCGCCAATCAGGTCCGAAGATATTTTTTTTTTTAGCTTCTTGGAGGTTTTTCTCTTATTCCTCTGTCATAAAGAAAGTCCCTAGGAGTTGTTGGCAGTTATCCCAAGTAGGCAGGTGTAAAAACGTTGGCGAGTTCTCTGAGTTCTTTTAGCCGGGCCAGCTTCCTCCAGGGAAGGAGGGGCTCTGTGTGCCACGGGACTGTCATCTGGATGGCGCTGGGCCATCCTAGCTTCTTTGAATGGTGGAGAGGCTGAGTCAGCAGCAGGGGAATCACTTAGAGGGTGTTGGCAGTTGGGGGATGAAGGCAGAGGATAAGGAGGGGGAGGAGAGTCCAGTAGAGTCTTGAGACTCAGGGAGAACAGAGGGTGCAGGAGGAGGAGCAGAGAGTTAAAGAGATAGAATCATGGGGGAAGGAGTAGGAGTCCGTGCAGGGACAAGGAAAGGCTTCACCCTTGGAGGAGGAGATTTGCAGAGGTCCTGACAAGTTAAGATATATGGCTGTTGATCTGGACGTCTACGTGGCCCCGGCTAAAAGACAATATCTCGAACTTTTCAAATTAGTGCGAAGTAGAAAGATCCTTCTAGGGGACATCTGACTACAAAGTTGGGTCATTCTGAGACACAGAATCTGCAAGATCCGGCGTTTTACTAAAAAAGAAAGATTCTGAACCCTTAAGCAGACTTTGGTCTAGTGATCAAGGGTCATGAACAGAGGCATTGAAGTGCTCTGTCCCATAATGAAATATACACAGACAATAAAAGCAATGACACAAGACACAGACAAGACAAGACAATAAAGACAGGCAATGGACGTCCAATACTGAGACCATGACTGAGTAGCTGGCAAAACATGATGGGCTGGCAATACCGAATCCGAAACAAAATATCACTGAATAAAGGAGACTATTGTTCCTCGATTTCATGAGTTCATCCCCCAGGGACATGGCCTGTGGCTCTGTTACATGTGTGTCAGCCACCATGGGAGAGAGCTCACGCTCTTTACCAATAGCCATTTTGTGAAACCCTAACCTGAATCCTGAAACCAGAAAGAGGGGCCTTATTTATCCCCAGAGGAGCCCGTTGGGGGGTCTTTCATCTGCGGCTGCCGGATCTCACTGGGGCCACCAGATGTAAAGATCGGGCGAGGGTGGGTGGAAGAGACCACCAAGAGACTGTCTCATGCAACAGCAAAGGCTTTATTGGGAGTCCGACATGCAAGGGCTCAGAGCTCACTTGAATAGAGCAGAGAGCCCTGAGAACAGCTTAAGAAGTGCTTATATATTTTCCTTGGAGAGGGCAGGAAGGAAAGTTTATTGATGGGTAAGTGCGAGTGGGCGGTTTGCGTGCAACTGGTTGACCGAGTACATTCTGCAGTTTGGCAGTTGGGGACAGCACATTCTGGGAACAAGAATAGCAAACAGTTCTCAAGATTTCAACAGTGTTTTGTTAAGCATACAGAAAATCAAGAAGTGACAAGTACCTATTTTATTAACCTTTCAATATAAGTATGAAAACAGAAATCTAGGTAAGATTTGAAGCCCAGAAGTTCATTGGGCCCTTGATTGGTATACTTAGCGTTGAATTACATTCTGTAGTGATGTCCCAGAAATATGGATATACAATGGCATAGGACCTTATACCTTCTCGGAGGTCAATTCCAAAACACAGACTCTAAGGGGAATCACACCGAAGTTCAAGCCAAGGTGGACCCAATTATCTCTTCCAACCGCCACACAAATGACCACAATTAAAACCAAAACACTCCCACATGGCACTCATCTTCTTCCATATAGACACTCACCATAACTTCTGGCAAGAGGATTCCATGAGAGGTGCAGCACAAGACAGTGTCCCAAATAAGCTCCCTTTCCCCTCATTTGCCAATAGTCAGGGTGGCCTGGACACCCTCCCTGTGAACCAGGAGTTATCAAATATGTCTGCCATTAATACAGCTCTGTTCTCCAATTTGAGGCCTACTGACTGTGGGGTTTAGATTCTTTATTTGAATTGGATTCATAAGAAAACCCAAGAACCTATGGGCTAGCATCTGCAGGGCTTTGAAGAACTCATTTGACTCAAAGGATCCCTATTCTCACTTGATGTAGGTAAGGAACCTTACAGAAGAATGTGAGGCACTTCATCCACAGTAACTGATTTTTGGCCATTTTGATTTTGGATTCACACATGGGATCGTTCTTTAGATCCATCAGGTGCTGAGAATCTAAGCCACAGGCTCACACAGGACCAAGAGGCTGATTCAGACACATCCCTTTACAAAGCAATTAAGCAAAGAGCCACAGGTGGTGCCCATTCATTTCCGTTTGAAAACTGTTTTCTTCAGGATTCACAAAGGCGTGGCCTCAGGCAAAGAACTTACTGACATTCAGGGCAACAGAAAAATAGGCAATCAAAAGGCCCATTGCAGGGGTTCTCCACTGAGACTTTCCTGGTCACATCGATATCTGAGTTTTCTGAGATGCTTGCCAATCCCTTCAGCTATCCAGTACATGTCCATGTCACAGTGCTTGGAGGTGGTACATATTGTGGACTCAAAAGCATGAGCCTATTTTGGAGAGTGGCTAGATTTCAGGAAGAAAACAGGAACTTAGGAAGATAGCAGGTGTTGCCCATCGATATGGCAAGCCCTAGTGCATTCATAAATTGGGCAGGATGAATGCTGGGAAACTTTCTACTAGACAGGAAACATCCATTGATGCATTCTCTTTTTCTAATGTCTACAACCACGGACACAGTGGGATTCACAGACATAGAAACACTCGCCTTGTCAAACAACTTACTAGAAACAGTTCACTCCAAACCAAACAAACCGACTTTCCTACCTCTTCTCAGAACATGGGGCAAAACCACAAACACACATCCACACCCAAAAAGGCACCTCCTTCCCCCAAATAGGTCTCTCACTATCCGGAGTGTCCTCTGACTGCTCGGCCATACTATGTTCCCCAGATATGGCCTATCCTGTCTCAGATCTGGTCTCCATATCCAACTCTGTGAAGTGGTCAGGAGCCAGCTGTGAGCCACTACCTGCTTTTTTAGGAAAGGCCCCTCTTCAGAGTACTCCTGGCATTTGGCCATCCTCACATCAGTAGGTACCAAGAAAGACTGACTCTGTCCTTGTTAAATTGAAGCAAGTGAGACCACTAGGACTGGGACTGGGACTGACTCTGTGTGCCTGGCTTCCTGCATCCCAAGTTCAGAGAGTTCCATTACCAAGGAAGTGAGGTGAGGTTGCATCCTTCAGGAACTGAATGAGGTCACTGCCTTGGCAACCACTTTTTCCAAACAGTTGCTTTCAAGCGTACCATGAGAAGGAGGCTTACCCTACTTTCTGTGGCACTTTCACAAATTAGAATGGTATATCAACCATAGGCACCAAGAAACAGCTCTCCACACAGGCCTGATTTGGTCCATCTTCTCTATATTAGGAAAAGAGCCTTTAGTCCAGGGAGCACTGCAGTGAACCTCTGCACTAAAACTATTAGCAAGCACCTGGTGGAGGAGTCCTCCATAGGTAAGTGGGGCTTTTATAACATCTGATATCCGGTTAAGGGAGATCTCTTCTGATGACAGAGATGTGGCCTGGGGAGGCTCACATATACTCCTTTCCAGGAGAGTAACCAGAATCGTTCTGTCCTCTGTTCTGTTCTGTAGGGAATTCCTCTGGAACTGTAGAGAGGGGCCGACGGGCACGCATGCACTCCTACCCTGGAGCTATAGCAAGATGTTGCACTGTTCCACTGTTTTTCTGTTTAGGCGCATGGTTTCTGTTTTTTGTGTTTTGTTTTGTGTTCTATTTTTTTGATTGTTTGTTTGTTTTTGTTCATTTTGTTGTGTGATTTCAGTGGTAAAAACTTAAGGATTTTGGACGTAAAAATAGGTAATAAAGAGAGTAAGCCTGACATCCCTTTGGACTGTGTTTTAGGGAACTGCGATGAACTTTACTCGCCTTTGTTAAGCAGGATGATAGAAGCTCCTTGCTGGCTGCCTGGAGCACACCCATTGCAGAGGGCAATGCTTGGTGGGGACCTAAGAACTGAGCATCACCGAGGTTAACAAGTGAAACTCCTTTAAAACCCCTTGTCACTCCAGATCAAGAGAGTCACAACCTTTGGCAGAGTCCCCTGTGTTTCTCCTTTGTTCGCAAAGCAATAAACCTCCCTTTTTCTTTTTCTCAAAACTCAGTCCTCATTATTAAATTGGTATTAATTGGCGTCAAGTTGAGGAATCGAACTTTAATTTACAAATTTGGTACCCGCCCTCCACCCCGGAACTTTGTGAGAGCTGTCTACTGAAATATTAGGAGATGAAGCATGCTTGGTGTGGAACTGAACAAGAGGAGCTAATCCTGTAAGTAAAAGGAGGGACTGAGGGACTCCCAGCAGCTGCCAAAGCCCTGTTGATTCAGGGAATTACCTCCTTCCTCCCCGCACTGTAAGAATTATGCCACCTCTGTCTTGTTAAAAAAGAGAAAAAGAAAAAGGGGACACTAAATGCAGTGAAGTCACCATGGAGACACTTTATTTTACATTTCAGGTTTCCCCTCTGTTAAAACATGTGGTCCCCCCCCTGTGGATATCTATGGTGCACACTGGTGTAGGAGATTTTTCTCTTATCTGCTCTGGTTTAAACGGTTCTCTCTGACAGCCATAGTCTGAACCTCCTTTCTGTCTGTCTTGTGTCTTTGTATCTGGCCCTTTAAGACATGTGCAATAATGTGTTGATATTATAAATTGTTTCTTGGGAATGATCTTAGCTGAATGTGTGTCTAAATGATGATGTTTTATTTTAACAATCTGGTATCTGAATGGATTTTTGAAGCATTGCAGAATCTTGCAGTTAAAAGTCGGGTTTAGGTAATTGTTTAGTTTATGATTTCAGATAATTCATGCCAGAGAACTTAAATACTTAGTATGGAAAACTGAAGAACTCTACTCCCAAGTTGGCAAGTAAATTCCCAATCATACAGTCTTTTTTTCACCAATTTTGAATTGGATAGCCTCGGAAAATGTCACTGTGTGTACCACTGCATTAATTTGGACAAGGATAGTAAATCATAGAATGGTATCTGTTGACAAAACAAGATGTAAAGATATAAAATTTTGTGAATTGTATCTTAAATTTGTATCATAATTTTTAACATCCGAACCTCAAAATTATGGTTAAAATGCCTTAGGCCTGAGGTGTCTGCTCAGAATAGCAGTTTTTCCTGCTCCTTCCAGACCTCAGCCATGATTTATATTGAAATGTAAATGAAAGAAGCCTGAAAGCTTAGTAGGAGACTGATTTGAGGCCTAAGGGAAAAAAAAGGTAAATTGTATGGTATTTACTAATTACTAGCCAGTCACTTTTTCTAGGACTCTTTTTTTTTCCTTAGATACTTTTTTTTTGAGCTCATGATTTTGAGCATACAGACCTAGGTTAATGTTTTTCAGATCAGTTCTATCTTTGACCAACTGTAGACTTTTTGAAACATTGCAATGGAGATTTCACCTGAGAAAAGCTACAAGGCCTTTACTATTATTATGTGTGCACACTTTTGTTATGTGTTGTATGTCCACATATACATATGTCCGTATATCATATATATGATACACAAATTAACATATACAAGGAGCGCTCATAAAAAAGCGCTCATTAAAACAAATTTAAATAGGAGATCCAAAGATCTTTAATTCACGTGATTTAAATGTTTCAATTTAAATTGGATAAACAGATAAAAATCAATGTCTTTAAATTTAAGCTTACAATTTTTTTAGGTGTTCAAAAATCTAATAAAATATTAATATCTACAAAATGTCTAATATGCCTTGGTTCTAGGACCTTTCCTTCAACATAAAAATGGTTTACACTGTCAACACATTTCTCTAATATTTTGATAAATAAGTAAAGTAAATTTGATATGGGATTGCTCATTCATGAGTACTTTTCTTAGATATCTGATTGATTTACTAAGGTCTGAATAAGTTCTTATTAAAGTCTGTATAAGAATATAAAAATAAGTCATGTGTTAATGAGACAAAAATTTCTTAAAACATAAGTTTACCCATAACGTTGTGTTTATTAAGTTTTATTTTCTCCAGAGCAAGCAACCATAAAAATTAAACAACTGATTAAATAAGAACTGTTATTTTAGAGCACTGTACTGCCATTGCTTTAAAAGCTAAACTTGGTTAATGTAGAAACATCAATGTAATTGTGATGCTATCAATGTTTTCATATCTTATAGGTATGCAAGTCTGTAAGGTAGAAACTTTAAAAGAGCATTATATCAAGCTGGTGCTCTGAAGTTGTATGGTAAAAAATATATTGGGGATTTATTTACCTGTTATCAATAAGATATGTAAACTTTTATGTTACTTTTTACATTGGGGAACAATTTAAATGTATTTTTTAGTTAATGAGAGCCTAATCGATGTAAAGGTTAAAAACTTTCAGCCTTTCTTTAATTCATGTTTTAAATGTGATATCATATGGTGTTAGCTAATGTTCATGTGACCTCAAACAATTTATGTAAACTTTGTCAAATGATATTTAAAAATAAGAATTAGCTTTAGAACTAAAATACTTAAGATTTATAAAGATCCCTGCCTTAGCTGAGATAAGGCTCTGTGTCCCATCTTACTACATGTGAGAATGACTACGAAACCAGTATGTTAGATAATATTTCTTTAAAGTTATGTTAAAAAGTTGGTTTTTTTTAAGGTCAATATTCCTAGGATCTCAAACAGGGGATATAATGTATAACTCAGCCAAAAAATTCAGGGTAGCTGTTACACAAGCTAAGTATTTTTACTTTTGTTAATTTTATTTTGAAATTTTCTTATAAGTGATCTAAAGATTCTCTGTTACTGTTTTACAAACGTGTTGCTTTAAGAACACAACATGGGTTTATTCAATATAATAAGTCATTACTTACAATACAGACAGAATAATACAGATCCCAATTAATAAAAAGATAATTATATAGTTATAGACATTAAAGCCCAGTACTCTTAATATAAGGCTGTTAAAATTTATTTGCTGGATGTTTAAGATTAGGATTTAAAATTAAAGTTAAATGAAAAGAGCCAAGAAAACCAATATTTGGCTTTTGCCCTATGAGTCAGTCTGAATCCAGGGAACAGGGGACTTCTCTAAAGAGCTTTGAAACTCTGAGCCACATAACCTCCTCCTGATCAGGGAGATTAATGAGACCACTGGAGAACAGAAAGCCAATCAGTGTATTTGTAACGAAGAGGAGAGTCATGAAAGAAAGGAGACATCCCTGATGCTTCCGAGGGAAGCCAAATGGTCAAGCAAGATCTGGACCCACCTAGCGCAAATGGCACTAGCAGAACTGAGAATCTGCTCTCAAGTTTCCCCAGAATTGACTCCCATAAAAGGTCAGCTGACTGTTAACAATAGATGGAAACAAAAGTCAGTTTGACTGCTTCATCTTAAACACTTAGCAAAGACAGTTAAGAACAAAATACATCCATTCCTGGGCATTTTAAATTATAATAATAATAATAATAATAATAATAATAATAATAATAATAATAATAATATAATGTTAAGGTATGCACTTTATGTTTGCCTCCCAAAATAAGTAAGACTGGTGGCTACAAAGAAGAATTCTCAGACAGGAATGCCTGATACTTATAAAAAGAGACTATCAAGAAGACCTGCCACAGGGAGAAGTTTTCAGTTTAAGGCCTACAGATATTCCTAACCTACACAGGTTGGCTTGGTGTTTGCTAGTACAATTATCCAGCCCTGAGTAATAGAATTAAAGGTTTCTCAAAGAGACACAGAGGTCATAATAGTAAAAGGATTTTACAAGATCAGATGACATTAAATAATTAAACTGTATCTTATGGGGTGGGACAAGTGTAACAGTAAAAGTTAAATATTAAATTGACAGTCCTGATAACTGGGGATATTAAAGACTGGTGAGGGAACTTCTATACAGTGACATGTTCCAGGTGCTGCAACATTTATTCAGTACTCATGGTTTTTGTTTCTCTCATAGAAGAACCCATCCCCAGATGACTTTACAACCTGTTCTTCCCCAATCAGACTTCAAACCGAACTGACTTCTAAAAGGCAACTCATGTCCCTCAACTGACTTCTAAAAGGCAACTCATGTCCCTCATCCCATGCCCACTCACGTCACCCTGTCTCAGGTCAGAAGAAGAAAAAATGAGTGACACCACTCTTCTTATAACAATGGAGAGAAAGATAAATAGACTATCAATATAAGTAATTAATTAAGTCAGGTAAAATCAGGGAGATCGGTTTTGGGTGAGTTCTAAAAATTTGGAGACTCTTACCTGAGGGATTAAAATTTCCTCAGTGCTCTTCCCGTAATCTATCAAAGATTTGAAGGGGACACAAAGAAAAGGCGGGAATGATAGACCCAACCTGATCTTTAATTTAAATTGGGAGCCATCTTGCCAAAAAGCCATGAAAAGATAATTTTGGCTTTACCATAAATTACTTCAAATTCTAAACCTGCTTGGAATGCCTGCGCATGCCTTGAACTCACCCATGCCCGGCTCTCTGACCAGATAGCAGCCCTCTCTGAAACTTTAGTGACACATCATAAATATTTGCCTTCTCTGGCCAGACAACAACCCTCTCTGAGACTCTAATGGTCTTCATGAACTCTGATGTAGGGACAGCAAAAAAAATGTAGACTGCCATTGGTGTGATGTTTGTCAGAGTTCTGTTATCTGTAAACCCCCTTTTGTGTAATTTTCTGGGCTATTAAGCTGCCTGTAGGAAAGCTGGGGTTGCTGTCTTTTTCCAGCCGTTTTGTGAGGGAGAGGTAGCACAGCCAGTGGAAATAATAAGCTTAATTTAATTTGATTTTAATTAGAGTCAGTGGTCTTTTCTTGTGTCCTGGTCTAACAGGTAAACACTCCAAAAACATGGAGCTCTGCCAGCCTAAACACTTCTTGAGAAACTTCCTCTGAGTTTGGGCACTTGAAATATATGTTGTTGTAAGGAGCTTTAGCTTCCTTTCTAGTGATACCATCAAAGCTGAGTCTGCATCTATGTGACCTGGAGGACATGGTTTCTTGTATTCTAATGAACATGAGGCAGCAGTGCTGAATTTTCTCTTTGTAGGTAAACTGTGGCCACTGGATACTAAGTGTCTCCCCGTTTGGACTGTGAAGCCATTTGGTCATCCTCCACTTTGTGGTGTTTCTTGCTGCTGTACTGGGAGTTTGGTATATGCTTTATGAAATACAACGAGTTCAACTGAAACCCAGTGTTGAAGAAAGTTCTGTCACTTGTGGTGGGTCAGGGTCTGAAGGAGAATGCACCAACCAGGCTTTTATCTCACAGAGCTTGCCCCCTTGTCCATAGAAATCTGACTCTGAACTTAGCCCAGAAACCTCTCCATATAAAATGATGCCTTTACATAGAAGGGTCTGCTGGCTGCACCATGTCAGTCACAAACCATTTGGAAGGCAATGGCAAATCCTCATTGCCACACCACAGATGTATTATCACACACCCACCCACCACTGCAATAGGCCCACTTCTCAGCAGGCTCCAACTTACTGGCATCTTTGTTCTACACCATTTTCATGAAACCCGGTCAATCATGGCATTCTCTGGTACACTCAAGATCAGCAACAAGACATCTAAAGGTTCTCCAGTGCCACCTGGTTAAGGGAATTTCAAAGATTTCATTGTATTTATCTAGCCATTTTTCATGGATGAAGTTGGAGGCACTGTGGGTTTCAGTTCATTCAGGAAATATTAAATGGTGAGGAAGCTGTTTTCAATGAATTCTCTGGAGAAATCTCACAGGCAAGTCTTCCCATAGAGTGGTCAAAAGGTCACATGAAGCCAGGCCCATTGAGGTCTTTAATGTGACGTCCATGGGTGTTCTGACTGTCAACTATGGCTGCCAAATCTTTCAGAATAAAATCATGTGATATCCTAGCTGAGATTCCAAGGCTCTGTGGAAAGCCACCCTTGTATTTGATCTCAGTTTCCAAGGGAGAATCCCATGCGTGGCCTCCTAAAATCTGAACACAGTTTATGGCAATATTTCTCTGAGATCAGTTCGAGAACTCAGACTATAAGTGGAATCACACCAGAGTTCAAGCCCAGATAGACCCAGTCATCACTTCCAACCACCAAACAAATGACCACAATTAAAACCAAAGCACTCCCACAAGGCCCTCATCTTCTTCCATATAGACACTCATCATAACCTGTGGTTCGAGGTTTCCATGAGGGGCTCAGCCCAATACAGTGTACAAAATAACCTCCCTTGCCCGTCATTTGCCTAAAGTCAGGGTTGCCTGGACACCCTTTCTGAGAACCAGGAGTTATCAAATGAGCCTGCCGTAAATACTGCTCTGATTCTCCAATTTGAGGCCTACTGACTCTCGGGTATAGATTCTTTATGTGAATTGGAATCATGAGAAAACCCAAGCACCTATGGGCTATCCTCTGCAGGGTTTGAAGAACTCATTTGACAAAAAGGATCCCTATTTTCACTTGATGGAGATCAGTAATCTTACAGAGGAAGGCGAGAGACTTCGTCCACAATGACTGCTTTTTTGGCCATTTTGGTTTTGGAAGCACACATGTAATTGTTCGTTAGATCCATCAGGTGCTGAAAATCTATTCAACAACCTCAAACATGGCCAAGAGTCTGATGCAGACACATCCCTTTCCAAAGCAATTAAGCAAAGATCTACAGGTGATGCCCATTAATTTCCATTGAAAACCGTTTTCTTCAGGCTTCAAAAAGGGGTGGCCTGAGGCAAAGACCTTTCGGACATTCAGGGCAACAGAACAATAGGTAAGCAAATGGCCCAAGGCAGGGTTTCTAAAATGATATCTGAGTTTTCTGAGATGATCCCATTCCCTTCAGCTATCCAGTACATAGCCATGTCACAGAGCTTGGAGGTGGTTCATGTCTTGGAAACAAAACCATGAGCCTATTCTGGAGAGTGGCCAGAATTCAAGAAGAAAACAGGAATTTAGGAAGACAGTGGTTGTTGCCCATCCATTAGGCAAGAAAAAATCCATTCATAAATTGGGCAGGATGAATGTTGTGAAGCTTTCTTCTATTCAGGACACATCCATTGATGCATTCTCTTTTCTAATGTCTACAACCAGGGACACAGTGGGATAAACAGACATAAAAACACTCGCATTGTCAAAAGACTTACTAGAAACAGTCCACTCCAATCCTAACAAACCGACTTTCCTACCTATTCTCAGATCATGAGACAAAACCACAAACTCACACCCACACCCAAAAAGTCACCTCCTTCCCCCAAGTAGGTCTATGACTATCCGGAGTGTCCTCTGACTGATGGGCCATAGTATGTTACTCCAAAATGGACTGTCCTATGTCAGATGTGGACTCCTTGGCCAACACTGTGAAGTTGTAAGGTGCCAGTGGTGAGACACTACCTGCTTACTCAGGAAAGTCCCCTCTTCAGACCTTCCTGGCATTTGGCCATCCTCACATCAGTAGTTACCAAGAAAGACTGATTCTGTCCTTGGTAAATCCAAATATGTGAGGCCACTGGGACTGGGACTGGGACTGCCTCTGGGTGCCTGTCTTCCTGGATCCCTAGTTCAGAGAGTTCCATCACCAAGAAAGTGATGTAGGTCACTTCCTTCAGGAACTGAATGAGGTCACTGCCTTGGCAACCACTTTGTCCTAATAGTTGCTTCCAAGTGTCCCAATTGATGGAGGCTGCCCCTACTTCCTGTGACACTTTCACAAGTTTGAATGGTATATCAAACATAGGCACCCGGGAACAGCTCTCCACACAGGCCTGGTATTGTCCATCTTCTCTACATTAAGAAAAGAGAGACTGCTTCAGACACACCCCTTCATCCTGACCAGGTTGTTTGTCGTGGAAGATGACTTTTGCTCTCTCAGGTCCTTCATAGCTTCCTATAGCTTCCCCAGGGTTCATTTCTGCATGGACCTTTTCATTTCTCAGCAGGTGGAAGATTTCTTACATTCCTGTATTGTAAGACCAACTCTGTCCCTGCTTTTCTGTAAAGTTAGATTGAGGGAACAGAGTATGGTTAGGGTTAATAACATGTTTGATTTGGCTTAGGAATCATTCTGCTGGATGAATAATGTTATTGGGAACCTGCAATATTTATTAGAATATATAGAGGGGAAATATATTTATGAAAACCGAAATCTAGGTAAGATTTGAAGCCCAGAAGGGCTTTGGATCCTTGATTGGGATACTTAGGTTTGAATTATGTTCTGCACATGTGTCTCAGATAAATCTATACACAATGGCATAGGACCTTGTACCTTGGATGATTGAATGTCAAAGAGAACATCCAGTCAAAAAAGGATAGTTCGTAGGATTAGGAAGATAGTTGGTAGGATTAGGAAAAAGAGTGAGTATATGATTTGGACAAAAAGTTCTTTAGCAATAGGGTTTTGGGTAGAGAGAAAATGTAAATGTCAGCACATGTGAAGAGTCAGTCACAATGATGAACTGGGAAAATATGTAGGAAAGCAGATATCAATAGAGACATTAGAAAATCAGCAAATGATAAAGTGATTGATAGGATTAGACATTTTCGACAGGCTTGAGTTTGAATAAATAATCTTAGGAAGAAACAAATATGTAGTCACCAATAGGATTGACATTTGAGAGCATTAGGCAACCTGGACATGGGTAATTTTCATAATCCATACTCATATTCCATTTAGGCTTTGGTACAGTCGTAAGTGTGACTTTGCATTTTGTGGCCAGAATATTACTGTGATAAAATGTATATGTAGATCAGGTGACATGAGTATTTGTTGCACCATTTCTGAGAGCAATATTTTGAAGAGATATAAATTAGTATTGGGGGCACAAATAGGTGTACCATGTGTGTATGAATATAGAGAGAATGCATGAATAGACCATACTGTGAATAAATAATATAACTGTTTCCAAATTTAGAAATTGGAATAAATTGATATCCCAAAATACACAGGAAATCTTATATTGATATACATACATTCATTCCAACCAGTTATATATCTAATGGTAATATTAGGGTTGTAGTTTATCATAAAATGTGTGTGAGTTTTGCTTCAAAATTGATTATGGAAATCGAAAATAATGTGTTTGGAAAGAAGTCTCATGAAATAACCAGTCAAAAACAAGGAGGAATACATGTGTTCTGAAGCAGGAAGTGATTGAATGTGTTACAAATGTCTTTCAGTTTGTGAACTTGTGGATGAAATGTATATTCTACGATGTATAAAAACTGAAGAAATAGTAATGTACCAGTGTTGAATTAAAATGAACATCAAAATACACATCATGTCCCATAGAAATCTACTTTCATTGATGTTAAATTGGGTCAGTTACTGTAGAAATATAAGGCTTTGTTTGCACCATTCACTGAAGTGAGTTTTCAGTACTAGGAAATAAATATGTATTTCAGGTGGATGAATATTTCTAAAAACAATCTTATGAAAAGTTGATTATAAAA
This sequence comes from Callospermophilus lateralis, assembly GCF_048772815.1. Classification (NCBI taxonomy): domain Eukaryota; kingdom Metazoa; phylum Chordata; class Mammalia; order Rodentia; family Sciuridae; genus Callospermophilus; species Callospermophilus lateralis. The sequence continues at coordinate 464,644 of NW_027514527.1, read as the reverse complement.
GCACATACATGAACGTGAGTGAATTATTTAGGGAGTGTATAATAAGACACATATATTTCATATTTTGAAAATATATATATCACACAGATACATTAGAAAGTAGCAATATATATGCCAATCAAAATTCATCATGAAATATATATCATTCACAGATCCAAAAATATTAATTTTACTGAACATGGATTTATGTATAATGTTTTTCAACTAAGAAGCTCACTCATAGTTTGAATTTTCAGTTCCAAAAACATTTAGGAGGAGTCATCTCTTCTCATACTTTGTATCTCCCAAGTTAGCCACTTCACAAAAATGTACGTGTGATACCAGGTAGGATTTTATATGTGCATATAAAAATACATGTGCTGAATTGGCTACAGAAAAAGGGAGACAGAAATTCACATATGTGTTAACTTTAAAAACACATGGAGAACCATTTCAACAAAAAATTAACAAGATTTATAACTCTTACCCTATATCATGCAAAAGGCAAGACCAACTATACGCCATGCCTCCTCTCAACCGCTTGTATTTCTATTCTGTTTGGGTTATTTTTCTCCATCATATTAGGATTAGTAGTCAGAGTCTAGTAGGGTATGTGTTAGTATCAGGGATTCAGTATTTTGAATGGAAAATTGAAAAATGAATCCAATGTGTATGTAAATATGTGCTACACCAAAATCTTCCCACTCTCATCCAGAACAATGCCTTGACAACACCTACGGCCCAAGTATGACACAATCAGAGGAGAAAAGTTAGAAAATCCGTGAATACATATCTAGAATGGAATATGATCAGAAGTTCACAACCTTGGAAGTGGTAGAGGAGTTTCCAAAAGTAAGGGACAGGGTAAACCCTCCAAAAACTTGAAGGTCTGCTGGCCTAGAGACTTCTTGAGAAACTGCCTGTGAGGTTGGGCACTTGAAATATATGTTGTTGTCAGGAGCTTTAGCTTCCTTTCTAGTGAGACCATAAAAGCTGGGTCTGCATCAATGTGACCTGGAGGACATGGTTTCTTATTTTCCAATGAACATGAGATAGCAGTGCTGAATTTTCCATTGTAGGTAAACTGTGGCCCCTGGGGGCTGAATGTCTCCCTGTGTGGACGTTGAATCCATATAGTCATCCTCTATTTTCATGGTGTTTCTTGCTGCTGCACTGGGAGTTTGGTATTTGCTTCATGAAATACAAGGAGTTCAACGGGGACACAGTGCAGGAGGGATTTCTGTCACGTGTGGTGGGTCAGGGTCTGCAGGAGAATACAAGAACCAGGCCTCTATCCCACATAGCTTGCCCCGTTGACCATAGCAACCTGATTCTGAACAATGTCCTGAAACCTCTCTATGTAACAAGGTGCCTTTACATATAAGGGTCTGCTGGCTTCACCATGTCAGTCACAAGCCATTTGGAATCCAATGAATGATCTACATGGCCCCACCACAGATGTTTTATCACACACCTGCCCACCATTGCTCTAGGCCCACTACTCAGCAGGATCCAACTTTCTGGCATCTCTGTTAAACACCATTTTCATGAAAACCAGTCAATCAAGGCACTGTCTGGTATACTCATTGTTGGGAAAAGTATAAACGGCAGCCATACCCCAGAGAAAAACCCCAACATGGTGCCTAAGGACTTCTTCTTCCTACCTTCTTTTTTCTACAGTGGTGCCAAATGTTCCCACCCGTGTGAACTCTCCCGCTGGCGCCAATTTGAAATCTCGCTGGTGGGGAACCTTAGCCCCAATAAGAACTAATTCCTGGGCTCCAGAGCTGATATCTGAAAGAACTAACCAATAAACGGTTTGCCTGCCATTTATCTAAGCCCTTCCATCTTCCCCTTAGTTCTATATAAGCACACAGCTTTTTGCAATAAAATTGGAATTCTCCCAGCGAAGTGCCTTTGCGTGGGAAGTTCTTTCATTCTGGTGCCCCATGTGAGGATATGGGTGAGCTCTTTCTAACAAGAGCCCCGTCCCCTGCTCCCCCGGAGACAGCCAGCTTCCTGCACCCACCACAGATCTGATATATGTAAGCCTCCCCTGACCCTGGCTCTGCAACTCCCTTCGGGCTACCACTGGTTTTGTGACCTTGATCTTCCGGCCCACTCTCGACGCCCTGTAGGGGGCAGGAAATTCCTGCCACTAAGACCTTTACTGGTCGCAGTGGACCCTCTGGTGATCCGTTTTCCTTTGGGGCGTGAGGCTTCTGAGTTTACACAAGAGGCTCTGTGGTTTTTTCTCCTCTGCTGCCGCTGCCGCTGCTGGCTAGAGTTGCTGTTTGCTGCGGGGCTGCTGTGTCTGGCTGAAGCTGCCTCTCTGCTCGGGGAAAACTGAACTCCCGTCCTGGAAGTACATTCTGCCGGAACCGGAGTTCTGTTTTCATTACTGACTTTTTCCGCTGCGTTCAAAAACTTTCCTGACGTCAGGTTGCCCGTGGCTCCGAACCCATTGGGTCTCACAGATCGCACTTCACTGGTGACGCCCAGGTAGTGCCCTCTGTATTTCCTCATGACGGCTGGTCATTTTGGGGACGCCCACCTGACCCCCGTTCGCCCTGAGCTTCCTGAAAGCCGTTCCAGCCCGGGTTTTCTCTTTGTCTCTCTCCCTTACTCTTATTCTCTCTCTCTCTCTCTCTCTCTCTCTCTCTCTCTCTCTCTCTCTCTGTCTGTCTTCCTTCTCTCCCTGTGACTATGGGCACCTCTTCATCTGTACCTGAAGCCTCACCTCTCAAATGTCTACTAAAAAATCTGGCCACACTCTCCCTCACACCAGACATCAAGCCCAAACTTCTAATCAAATTCTGTACCCAAGATTGGCCTACATATTTACTGGATAATGGCAATCATTGGCCTCCAGAAGGCTCCTTACATCCAAACTTCATCTGCGACCTTTTTAACTACTGCCAGCATCTGAAAAAGTGGAGTGAGATTCCCTGCATTTAAGGTTTTAGCCTTCTCACACAGCACCCTGTCGCTGCTCCTCCTGCCCTCCCTCTCAGGTCCTCCTTGTTTGCAAACCCTTCTCTTCCCCTACGTCTACTCCTGACTTCACAGATTCTTCCTCATTCAACCCAGCAGATGAACCCCCACCTTATCCCCCAGTCCTATCTGCCCCTTCTCTCCCACTATACCCTCCTCTTCCTCTGCCTGATTCCAGGGATCCTCAGCCTTCCATTTCATCCTCCTCCCCTCCGCCCTCTTCTGCCTGCTCCACCTCCTCCTCTTCCAAACAGACACTCCCTGCCCCTCCCTCTCCTTCCTGTCCGCCTCCTGCCTCTTTCAGTCCTCCTGTTACCAGGTCTAAGGGACTCCTTCCCACCCCCAAGACAATCGCACCCCTTTGTGAGGTAGCTGGTCCCGAGGGTGTCATCAGAGTCCAAGTGCCCTTCTCCATGTCGGACATTACTCAGCTAGAGAGGAAGTTAGGCTCATTCACCACTGACCCCACCACTTACATTCGGGAGTTTCAATGGGTCCTGCAAGCATATAGTCTCACTCATCATGACATCTACATGCTCTTGGCCAATACACTTCTCTCTGAGGAAAGTCAATGGGTCTGGGAGCTAGCCCAAGCCCATGCTGATGAAAATCATAGGACCAATCCTAACCACCCCACAGGCCCTCATGCTGTCCCAGAGCAGGATCCCCTATGGGATTACAACACCCCTGAAGGCTTACAGTCTAGTGACCTTTTTACATCCTGCCTCTTGGCGGGCCTGAAAAAGGCCATCCGCAAGGCTGTTAACTTTAAAAAGGTGCAGGAGGTCATTCAAAGGAAGGAGGAAACACCTTCAGAATTCCTGGATAGACTAACCAAGGCCCTTTAACAGTACACAAACCTCAACCCAGAAACCCCTGATGGCCGTCATGTCTTAATGAAATATGTTCTGGCCCAAAGCTACCCTGACATTAAAGCCAAGCTTAAAAAGCTTGAACAGGGCCCTGCTACTCCTTAGACTAAAATCCTCGCTGTCGCTTTCAAGGTTTTTTATGATAGAGAGGATGAAAGTGAATGCCGTAGGCAGAGGGCTGAAAATGCCAAGTTCCAAATGTTGGCCCAGGTCATTCAGAGAATGCCATCACCACGCCATCCCAATATGACACCCCCGGGAGCTTGCTTCAAATGTGGTAAGGAGGGACATTGGGCCAGGGATTGTCCTTCACTGAGGACACCCTACAACCCCTGCCCAAAATGCCATCAAAGGGGACACTGGGGGGCAGACTGCCCAACAACCCGAAAGGGAGGTTGGTCAGCCGCCAGGCAACCACAGCCTTTCTTGGGCTTAGCAGCGGAGGATTGACGGATCCCTGGGCTTTCCCTCCAGACTATTACCATCAAGAATCAAGAGCCTAGGTTTACCTTCCTGGTGGATGGATGCTTCATTACCTTCCTCTTGGATACTGGTGCCACTTTTTCGGTCTTAAGGGAGTATGGGGTTCTACCACACCCTCAAAAACTCCTATTGTCAGGGTAGGAGGTAAACAGATTTTCCCTCAAACCCCCCCATCATGTTATATGCAGGGATCCCTTTTGTCCTTCACTCACTTCTTTCTCGTTATGAGCCATTGCCCCATTCCCCTTCTGGGAAGGGACATACTCTCACTATTAAAAGTCAGCATTCACATATCACCCCACACCTCTCCTACCTCTCATTTCCTCATGATGTTCCTAGGGGCAGATACACCTCCTTAATGCACTCTCCCATGACTCTCTAAACCAGTTAAGCCTGAGGTTTGGGACACAGCTACACCCCTTATGGCTAAATGCAGTCCTATTCATATTGTCTTACGGGACCCTTCAAGATATATTAGTCAATCACAATATCCACTCACAACCACAGCCCTCCTCGAATTAGAACCCATCATCCAGGATTTATTACGAAAGGGGTATCTTAGGCCTACACACTCTCCTTTCAACACCCCCATTCTGGCACTTAAGAAACCTAAAGTGTCCTACAGGCTGGTTCAAGACCTTCTCCTTGTCAACTCCTCTGTGGTCCCCATCCACCCACTAGTGCCCAACCCTTACACCCTCCTCTCTCAGATCCCTGCCACTACTACCCACTTCTCGGTCCTAGGTTTAAAAGATGCATTCTTTTCTATTCCCTTGTTCTCAGAATCTCAGAATATCTTTGCTTTTACATGGACTGACTCTCACATCCACCATTCTCATCAGCTTTCCTGGACTGTCCTCCCACAGGGATTCAGGGATAGCCCCCATCTCTTTGGCCAAGTTCTTGCCCAGGACCTCACATCCTTTCACCCGACCTGTCCTGACACTATTCTCCTTCCATATGTCAATGACCTTCTTCTATGTAGTCCCTCTGGGAACACTCTCAATCCCACACCGCTCAGCTTCTTAATTTCCTAGCAGACAAGGGATATAGGGAGTCTCCCCACAAGGCCCAGGTTTCCCATTCTTCTGTCACCTCTCTTGGTTTTTGCCTTAGACCCGGGAAAAAGGAAATAACACTGGATAGGAGGCAACTCCTCTCTGATCTTCCAGTGCCCCATATGAAAGCCAAAATACTATCATTCCTAGGATTAGCAGGTTATTTTAGGGCCTGGATCCCAAATTATTCTCTTCTATCCAAACCCCTGTATGACCAAGCAAATGGACCCCCTAGTGAATCTCTTGTCTCCTCCCCCATCTACCACTTCCGCAGGTTTCAGCAACTCCTCTTAAAGGCACCTGCCCTTCACCTTCCTGATCTTTCAAGACCATTTCATCTATATGTCCATGAAAAAGGGGGGCAAGCACTTAGGGTCTTAGGTCGAAACTATGGGCCTACATTTGCACCTGTGGCATATTTTCCAAGAAACTAGACTCTACCATCCGTGGGTGAGCCCCTTGCTTAAGAGCTCTGGTTGCTGGACAAATTTTACACAAAGAAGCCTCTAAGCTGAGTTTTGGGGCACCTTGAACTATCCACTCCCCACATCACTTGAAAGATCTTTCAGCTTATAAGGGCCTTCAAACCCTTCCTCCATCCAGGGTTCTGTCGCTCCTCACTTCCTTTCTGGAAAACCCTAATATTACTTTCCTCCCCTGCTCTGCACTGATCCTTCCCTCACTGCTCCCAATGACTCCCACGTCTAACACACCAACTCATAATTGCTTGGAAACCTTAGAAGATTTCCTCCCCTGTCATTCTTCCATTTCTGAGGAACCACTCACCAAGCCTGACCTTATCTGGTTTACTGACAGCAGTTCCTTTAGGCAGAACGGCACTCATTACTCTGGATATGCTGTAGTTTCAGCCACTGAGATTATAGACGCCAAAGCTTTGCCTTCAGGAACTACCAACCAGCAGATTGAACTTATAGCAGCCACTCGTGCCTGCCTTCTAGCACAAGGCAAATCCCTCACCCTCTATACTGATTCAAAATATGTCTTCCAGATCTTATTATCCAATGCTTCAATATGAAGGGAGCGACGCCTACTTACCACCAAAGGTAATGCGATCACTAATTCGGCTCTTATAACCAATCTGATGGAGGCCTCCCACTTACCCACCCAGTTGGGAGTTGTCCATTGTAGGTCCCATCAGAAGGATGGCTCTCTTATCACTGAGGGCAATGCCAAAGCTGACCAGGCGCCACAAATGCGTGCTACCACTTCCAATTATGGCCCCTATGGGGTACATATTATGGCCACTTTAGACAGCTCATCTGAAGCCCCTACTTCTTCCAGTAAGAACAAGGATCTTTTCAAGTTCCTTCATACTCTACACCATTCCAATTCTCAGTCTTTGACCCTTTTTTTACAGAGCTTCTTCTCCCTCAACCCTTCTGACATAGCCATGATAGAGAATATAGCCTCTAATTGTCAGATCTGTCAGCGGACCAAACCTCATATTCCTTTAAGGCCCAAACCTTTCCCTTTCCACCAAGCCCAGGGACACATTCCCATTGCTGACTGGCAAGTAGACTTCACCAACATGCCCACAGTATGGCACACTAAATACCTCCTTGTCTTTGTGGACACTTTCTCTGTTTGGGTTGAGGCATTTCCCACTTCCAATAAAAAGGCTTCCACTGTAGCTTCAATCTAACTGACAGACATCATCCCTAGGTTTTGTATGCCCACTTCCCTACAATATGACAATGGCCCTGAGATTATTTCTAGGATCACACAAAAGGTCTCTCAAGCCCTCTCCTTCAAGTGGCATTTCCACTGTCCATATTACCCCCAGGCTTCAGGGAAAGTGGAAAGGGTAAATCATACTCTGAAGGAAGTCCTTACCAAATTGACAATGGAATTAAACTTAGACTGGGTCAAAATCCTTCCCTTTGCTTTGCTTCGAATCAGAGCTCTCCCTAAGAAACCATCTTTACTGTCTCCCTTTGAGATAATGTATGGAAGACCTCTTATACCCTCTGGGTTGGTCACTTCACAAGGACCTCTCACCCGAGATTTGTCTTTGCCTCTCTTGTTTCATCTCCGCTCTGAACACTGGAAATGTCAGAACTGGCTTCTTCCGGACCCAGTCTCCACTCCAAACACTCCTCCCTTAACACCTGGGAGTCTAGTCTATTATAATACCCCAGAGGAGAAAGGGACTCTTGCACCAAAATGGGAAAGCCCCTATCCTTTCATTCTCTGTACCCCCACCGCCGCCAAACTCTCCTTACCAGACAACTGTCTCACTCCCTGGATTCCCATTTCTAGGTTGAAACCATATCACCAGGAGGCCCCACCTGCTGACGACAGGACCATGCCAGAGGAACTCCAAGAATCACCTCCTGAAGCTCCCCTTTAATCCTGCTTTCCACACCCATCTCATCCATTTAAGTTGCGGCTCACATGGTGTTCCCTGCAGCCCAATTCCTCTTAAAGAAGGCACAATGAGCTCTCCCAACACCCTAGTCTTCTCTACCTGCTTGTTTTTTGTGCTCTGCTTTTTTTCTGTGCTCTGTTGGGACTTGTCTTTACCCTCCTAACCTACCATGTATTTATTCACTCTTCGGGAACGATACTCAGAACATGGCATGCAGAAGGTCCGCGCAGTGGATGCAACTACTTGCTTCATCCACAACTGCACCTCTATTTCCCTAAAATTGAAACCTTCAAGGACCTTCGTCCCTGGTAGCTGGAACTGGCCTTTCATTTGCTTCCTTTTTAATCAAACCAAAGACTATTGTCATTGGTGGCCTGAGATATATAATGGGTGTCCCTATTGGTCATGCAGGTTCCATGATGAACGTGGTAGCTGTTCTTACCACTCACTTGGCTACTCTGAAGGGTTGACTTCTAGTTACCTAAAGTGGCATAAAGGCTCTTCATCCGATAACAATGGATCGTATACTTCAGATATACCTGACCCCAAGGCCAAACGTTGGGGCTATGTTGAGTTTGCTCTCTATGCTCGGACAACCTCAGCAAGACCCACAGGGTGGATGACTGTTGGCCGCACCCTGATTACGCCACCTAAGGCAACCAATCATGTAGTCGAACACATTAAGGAGTCAGAATCAAAACTGGATAAAGGCCATTGCAACACATGTTTTTTCGTCCTCTGCCTGAGGATCAAAAGAAGTATATTTCCTATATGCTTCCATAATTCTCTCCAGAATCATAGAGGGAGACTCATTAGGACCTTGGATTATCTCTCTTACCATGGCCAAATTAGTCGGCCCTCTGGCGGCCACTCGGAGCCCCGCCATTAGAGCCTTGTGATAAGTGGAAAGATGCTACCAACCTTCAAAGGTGTTGGGATCCCAGTTTGGTCGGTTCATGGGCCCATAAGGATGAAGAGGGAGCATCACAGTGGCTTCTGAGTTTTCTATTTTCCGTAGCTGGCGGGTTTCTTTAGGTGGCCCAGCTTCCACCAGAAAAGGAGGGGCTGCTGCTGCTGCGGAGAAGTCCCTTGGAGGGCTTGGGTCTGGCCCAATTGCCTCTAGTGGCGGAGAGGCTGAGTCAGTGGCGGGAGAATCATCTGGAATGTGTTGGGGGTTGGGGAGCGAGGGCAGAGGATAAGGAGGGGGAGGATTGTCCAGTCTTGTGACTCAGGAAGAATGGGGGGAAGATGGGGAGGGAACGGAAGGTTTGAATGATAGGATCCTGGGGAAGGGGTATATGGCTGTTGATCTGGGTGGCCACGTGGTCCCGGCTGAAAGACAATATCTCTGACTTTTTGGATTAGATTGAAGTAGAAGGATCCTTCTGGGGGCCACCCGACTTTGAGGATGGGCAATTCTGAAGCACAGAGAGTCTGCCAGGTCTGACATTTAACTGAAAAATAATGATTCTTGGCCCTTGAGCGGACATCAGTCCAATGATCAAGGGTCAGGGACAGAAGCGTGAAAGTGCTTTGTCCCATAATGGGAGTTACTCAAAAAGAGACAGTAAAGACACAAACGCAACACAAACAAAGACAAACAGTAAACGTTTAACATGGGTCCAAGACAAATATTAGAACTCAGTAACTGGCAAAACCTGATGGGTTAGACAATAAAGACAGACAGTAAACTCAACATGAGTTCGGGACAATGAACAAAACTGTGTAGCCAGCAAAACCTGATGGGCTGGCAAACCGAATCCTGAAGCAAAATATAACCGAGTTGAGGAAACTAATATTCCTTGATTTCCCTCGTCCTCTGGAGTGTCCCCCAGGGACGTGGCCAGTAGCTCTGTGACACGTCTGCCACCCACTGTCAGAGAGAGCTAATGCTCTTCACCGACAGCCACTTTGCCAAGCCCTAACCTGAAACCCGAAACCAGAAAGAGGCGCCTTTCTTACCCCGAGAGGAGTCCCTTGGGGTCTTTCATCCGCTGCTCCGGATATCTCACCTGGGACCTCCAGATGAAAAGGTGGGGCGAACATCGGAGGAAAAGACCACCAACAGGCTTTCTCATGCAACACCAAAGGGTTTATTGGGGGTATAGGATGCTGGAGCTCAGGGCTCACTTCAGAGGAACAAAGAACAAAGAGCCCCGAGTACCACTTGAGTGGAGTTTATATACATTCTTTAGAGAGGGCAGGGACTTTACATACATCATAGCCTCTTTAGCAAATCATCATATACCGCGGGAAAATCAAATAACAACTCTAAAACATGATTAGCACATTCATTGGTGGGAACAGGTTGGGCAGGGGGTGATTGGTCAGCCGTAAGAAGGGGTATACATTTAAATTGATTGGTGGATGCACTGTGATGTATACGTGGTGAGCTGCATGGTTTCTGGGAAGGGGCTGTTAAGTAACTAGGTCCTCAGGGAAGATTTCAACACACATCTAATGTGCAAATCCGGGAATTGTCTTAACTGCCACAGAAATTTCAGGTGCTGAGTGCAGCTTGGAAACTTTACAAAACCTGGTTCTTTACATTTCAATTTCAATTTCTTTTATTCTTTCAGAACCTTACAGAGGAAGGCGAGAGAGTTCATAGACAATTACTGCTCTTTTGGCCATTTTGGTTTTGGATGCACACAAGGGATCTTTCTTTAGATCCATCTGGTGCTGATAATCTAAGCCACAGCCTCAAACAGGGCCAAGAGGCTGATTAAAACATATCCATTTCCAAAGCAATTACTACTCTGAAGTCAGTTACAGAACTCAGTCGTCTAGGAGAATCACGCCAGTGTTAAAGCCCAGGTGAACACAGTCATCTCTTCCAAAAGCCACACAAGTTACCACAATTAAAATCAAAAAAATCCCACATGGCCCTCATCTACTTCCATATAGTCACTCATCATAATCTCTGGCTGGAGGTTTCCTTAAATGGCACAGCCCAATAGAGTGTCCATAATAAGCTCCCTTCTCCTCATTTACCTAAATTCAGGGTGGCCTGGACACCCTTCCTGTGAACCAGGATTGATCACATAGTTCTGCCATTAATACTGCTCTACTTCTCCAATTTGAGGCCTACTGACTATCAGGTATAGTATGTGATTTGGAGTCATTATTAAACCCAAGCACCTTTGCAGGGATTGGAAGAACTCATTTGACACAAAAAATCCCAATACTCCCTTGATGGAGGTCAAGAACCAAACACAGGAAGGCAAGAGACTTCACCCACAATGACTGATTTTTTGCCATTTTGGTTTTGGATGCACACATTGGTTCTTTCTTTAGATCCATCCGATGCTGATAATCTAAGCCACAGCCTCACACAGGGCCAAGAGGCTGATTCAGACACATCCCTTTCCAAAGTAATTAAGCAAAGAGCCACTGGTGATGCCCATTCCTTTCCATTTTAAAACTGTTTTCTTCAGGCTTCACAAAGGGTGGCCTGAGGCAAAGACCTTCCTGACATTCAGGGCAACAGAACAATAGGAAAGCAAAAGGCCCAAAGCAGGGTTTCTCTACTGAGACTTTCCTGGTCACACTGATATCTGAGTTTTCTGAGATGCTTGCCATTCCCTTCAGCTATGGATTACATGGCCACGTCACAGAGTTTGGAGGTGGTACATATTTTGGACACAAAACCATGAGCCTATTGTGGAGAGTGGCCAGAATTCAGGAAGAAAACAGGAACTTAGGAAGACAGTACATGTTGTCCATCGATAAGGCAACCTGCAGTCCATTCCTAAAATGGGTAGGATGAATGCTGGGAAGCTTTCTACTAGACAGGACACATCCATTGATGCATTCTCTTTTCTAATGTCTACAACCACGGACACAGTGGGATACACAGACATAGAAACACTCGCCTTGTCAAAAGACTTTCTAGAAACATTCCACTCCAAACCAAGCAAGCCGCCTTTCCTACCTATTCTCAGAACATAAGACAAAACCACAAACTCACACCCACACTGAAAAAAGCACCTCCTTCCCCAAAGTAAGTCTGTGACTATCCAGAGTGTCCTCTGACTGGTGGGCCATACTATGTTCCCCAGAAATGGCCTGTCCTGTCTCAGATCTGGTCTCCATGGCCAACTCTGTGAAATATCAGGGGCCCGCGGTGAGCCACTTCTTGCTTTCTCTGGAAAGGCCAGTCTTCAAAATTTCCTGGCATTTGGCCATCCTCATATCAGTAGGTACCAAAAAAGACTTACTCTGTCCTTGGTAAATCCAAACAAGTGATCCCACTGTACTGGGACTGGGACTGGTTCTGGATGCCTGGCTTCCTGGATCCCAAGTTCAGAGAGTTCTATCACCAAGGAAGTGAGGTGAGGTCACTTCCTTCAGAAACTGAATGACGTCACTGCCTTAGCAACCACTTTTTCCGAACAGTTGCTTCCATACTTCCTCTGACACTTTCACAAGTTAGATTGGTATCTCAACCATAGGAACCCGGGAACAGCTCTCCACAAAGGCCTTTGTTGGTCCATCTTTTCTACATTAAGGAGAGAGGGTGAATGAGACACAACCCTTCATCCTTACCAGGTTGTTTTCCATGGAAGATGACTTTTGCTCTCTCACGTTCTTCATAGTTGCCTACATGTTCTCCAGGGATCATTTCTGCATGGACCTTTGAGGTTTTCAGCAGGTGGAAGATCCACTACATTCCTGTATTGTAAGACCAACTCTGTCCCTGCTGTTCTGTAATGTTAGATTGAGGGAACAGTGTATGGTTAGGGTTAATAACATGTGTGATTTGGGTTAGGAATAATTCTGCTGGATGAATAATGGTATTGGGAACCTGCGATATGTATGAGAATATATAGGTGAAATATATGTATGAAAACAGAAGTCTAGGTAAGATTTGAAGCCCAAAAGAGCATTTTGCCCTTGATTGGAATACTTAGATTTGAATTAGGTTCTGCACAGATTTGTCAGATTAATCAATATACAATGGCATAGGACCTTGTACCTTGGATGATTGAATGTCGAAGAGAACATCCAGTCAAAAAGGGATAGTCGGAAGTGAAAGGTTAATAAAATAGGTATTTGTCACTTCCTGGGAAGAATGTTGTGTTTATTCCGAGCATAATGGAGTTGTAAAAAAAAATATGATTAAATTAAAAAGACACCATGAAGAGTGTCAATGAGAGAGTGAGAGGACCAAAAAAAGTGGTTTGAGTCTTGGTTCACATAGTCCCCCTGTTTGACTACTTTTTTATCAACCCTGGCCTGTCCGATAATTATCTCCATATTATTGCTAACTATAAAACCCTGTTTGCTCAACCGTGTAATTTCTTTTCTCTAAGCTCAAATTGGACAAGTTAAACTCATGGTAATACCCCACTAGCAGACATAGAATGTGACACCCCACAATGATCACTTTTATGATTAAAAGTAGCTAGAAGAAGAAGTGGGGAATGAAAGATTAATAAAATAGGTACTTGTCACTTTTTTTTCTGTATGCTTAACAAAACACTGTTGAAATCTTGAGAACTGTTTGCTAATCTTGTTCCCAGAATGTCCTGTCCCCAAATGCCAAACTGCAGAATGTACTTCCTCACCCGGTTGAATGCAAACCGCCCACTCTCCCTCACCCATCAATAAACTTCACTCCCTGCCCTCCCCAAAGAAAGTATATAAGCTCTGCTTAAGCTCTTCTCAGGGCTCTCTGCTCTATTCAAGTGAGCTCCGATCCCCTGAATGCTGACCCCCTATAAACCCTTTGCTGTTGCATGAGATAGTCTTTTGGTGGTCTCTTCCTCCGAAGCTCGCCCAGTGTTTACTTTGATGATTGGGTGTAGAAAAGAACATTCAGTCAAAAAGGGATAGTCGGTAGGATTAGGAAGATAGTTGTTAGGTTTAGGAAGAAGAATGAGTATAGGTTTTGGAAAAAAAATATTCTTTATCAATAGGATTTTGTTTAGAGTGTGAATGTAAATGTTAGCCCACGTGAAGAGTCAGTCACAATAGTGAACCGGAGAAAATATGTAGGAAAACAGATATCAATAGAGATATTATGAAATAAGGCAAAATATAAAGTGGGTGATAGGATTAGACATTTTCAACAGGGTTGAATTTGAATATATGATCTTAGGAAGAAACCAATATGTAGTCACTAATTGGATTGATATTTGAGAGCATTAGGCAACCTGGACATGGCTGTGTTTAGTAATCCATGTTCATTTTCAATTTAGGCTTTGGTACAATAATAAGTGTGAACCTTGCATTTTGTCTGCAGAATATTACTGTGATAAAATGTATATGTAGATCAGGTGACATGAGTAATTTTTCCATCATTTCTGGGAGCAATATTTTGAAGATTAATAAGTTAGTATTGGGGGTACAAAGAGGTGTACCTTGTGTCTACGAATATAGAGCTAATGCATGAATAGACCATACTGTTAATAAATAATATAACTGGTCCACTTTAAACAATGCATTGGATTCATATCTTAAAATATATAAGAAATCTTATATTGATATACATACATTCATTCCAACTAGTTATACATCTAATAGTAAAATTAAGGTTATGGTTTATCATGAAAGGTGTGTGAGTTTTTCTTCAAAAGTGATTATGGAAATCAAAAATAATGTGTTTCGAAAGAAGTCTCATGAAAAGACCAGTCAAGAACCATGAAAAAATACATGTGTTCTGAAGCAGGAAGTGATTGAAAGTGAAACAAATGCCTCTAAATTAGCGAACTTGTGGATGAAATATATATCCTATTATGTGCATAAACTGAAGAAATAGTAATGTACCAGTTTTGAATAAAAATGAACGTCAAAATACACATCATGTCCCATAGGAATCAATTTGCATTGATGTTAACCTGGGTCAGTTACTGTATTAATTTTAGGATTTGTAGGCACCATTCACTGAAGATAGTTTTCAGTACTAGGAAACAAATACATATTTCAGGTGGATGAATATTTCTGATGATAATCTTGTGAAAAGTTGATTATAAATTCACATATATGAATATGAATGAATTTAGGAAATGTATAAAAAGACACATGTATTTCATATTTTGAAAAATCTGGAAAGTTTGTATATATATATATATATATATATATATATATATATATATATATACACACACACACACACATACACACAAACATGCACACAGACATTAAAAATTAGCAATATATATGCCAATTGAAATTCACCATGAAATATATATCATCCACAGATTCAAAAATATTCATTTTACTGAACATGGATTTATGTATAATGTTGTTAAACTAGGAAGCTCACACAGAGTTCGAATTTTAACTTCCAACAGCATTTAGGAGAAGTGATCTCTTCTCACAATGTGTATCTGCCAAGTCAACCACCTCACAAGAATGTACGTGTTGTACCTTGTAGGATTCTATATGTGCATATAAAAATACATGTGCAAATAGGCTACAGAGAAAGGGAGACAGGAATTCACATATTTGTTAACTTTAAAAACACATGGAGAACAATTTCTACAAAAGTTGACTAGATTTATAACTCCTACACTACATAATGCAAAAGGCAAATTCAACTATACACCATGCCTCCTCTGAACTGCTTGTATTTCTATTCTGTTTGGATTATTATTCTCCATCATATTAGGATAAGTAGTCAGAGTCTAGTAGGCTAAGGGTTAGTGTCAGGGATTCAGTATTTCCAATGGAAAATTGGAAAAGGTATCCAATGTGTATGTAATTATGTGCTTTGAAAAATCTTCCCACTCTTATCCAGAACAATGCCTTGACATTACCTTTGCCCCAAGTAAGACACAATTACAAGAGAAGAGTTCGAAAATCTGTGCATATATATATGGAATGCAATATGCTCAGTTGTTCACAAACTTGGAGGTGGTAGAGGAGTTTACAAAAGTAAAGGACAAGGTAAACCCTCCACAAAAATGGAGCTTTGGGGGCCTAAAGACTTCTTGAGAAACTGCCTCTGAGGTTGGGCACTTGAAATATATGTTGTTGTCAGGAGCTTAATCTTCATTTGTGGTGAGACAATTAAAGCTGGATCTGCATCTATGTGACGTGAAGGATCTTGTTTCTTATTTTCCAATGAACATGAGACAGCAGTGCTGAATTCTCTCTTTGTAGGTAAACTGTGGCCACTGGGGGCTATGTGTCTCCCTGTGAGGACTGTGAAACGATTTGATCATCCTCCAATTTTCGTGGTGTTTCTTGCTGCTGTACTGGGAGTTTGGTATTTGCTTCGTGAAATACAAAGATTTCAACTGGGACAAAGTGCTAGAGGGAGTTCTGTCACGTGTGGTGTGTCAGGGTCTGCAAGAGAATGCACCAACCAGGCCTTTATCCCACATAGCTTGGCCCCTTGACCATAGCAACCTGATTCTGAACATTGCCCTGAAAACTCTCCATATAACAGGATGCATTTACATATAAGGGTCTGCTGGCTACACTATGTCAGTCACAAGCTATTTGGAAGCCAATGGAAGGTCCACATGACTCCACCACAGATGTTTTATCACACACCTGCACACCACTACTCTAGGCCCACTACTCAGGAGGCTCCAACATACTGGCATCACTGTTCTTCAACATTTTCATGAAACCCAGTCAATCAAGGCACTGTATTGTATACTCATGATCAGCAACAGGACATCCAAAGTTTCTCCAGTGCCACCTGGTCATGGGAATTTCAAAAATTTGATGGTATTCATCTAGCCATTTTTCAAGGATGAAGTTGGAGGCACTGTGGGTTTCAATTCATTCAGGAACCACTAAATGGTGAGGAAGTTCATTTCAATGAAATCTCTGGACAACACTCACAGGAAAGGCTTCCCAAAGAGTGGCCAAAAGGTCACATGAAGCCAGGCCCATTGAACTGTACAATGTGAGGTCCATGTGTGTTTTGACTCTCAAATATGGCTTCCATGTTTTTCATAATAAAATCATGTGATATCCTGGCTGAGATTCACAGTGCTCTGTGGAAAACCAACCTGGGACTAGATTTCAGATTCCAAGGGTGAATCTCATGCGTGGCCTCCTAAAATCCCAACTCAATTCATGGCAATACTACTCTGAGGTCAGTTCCAGAACTCAGTCTATAAGGGGAATCACCCAAGAGTGAAGCCCTGGTGGACCCAGTCATCTCTTCCAACTGCCACAAAAATGACCACAATTATAACCAAAACACTCCCACATGGCCCTCATTTTCTTCCATATAGATATTCATCATAACTTCTGGCTAGAGGTTTCCATAAGTGGCGCAGCTCAAGACAGTGTCCAATATAAGCTTCTTTGCCCCTCATTTGCCTAAAGTAAGTGTGGCCTGCACACTCTTCCTGTCAACCAGGAGTGATCAAATAGGCCTGCCATTAATACTGCTCTGCTTCTACTATTTGAGGCCTACTGACTGTCAGGTATAGATTCTTATGTGGTTTGTAGTCATGAGACAACACTAGCACATCTGCAGGGCTTTGAAAAACTCATTTTACTCAAGGGTCAATAATCACACTTGATGGAGGTCAGGAACCTAACAGAGGAAGGTGAGAGACTTCATCCACAATGACTGATCTTTTTGAATTTTGTTTATGGATGCACACATGGGATATTTCTTTAGATCCATCAGGAGCTGACAATCTAAGCCCCAGCTTCACCGAGCGCCAAGAGGCTGATTCAACACATCCATTTCCAAAGCAATTAAGCGAAGAGCCACAGGTGATGCCCACTCATTTCCATTTGAATACTGTTTTCTTCAGGCTTCACAAAGGGGTGGCCTGAGCCAACGACTTTCCTTACATTCAGGGCAACAGAAAAATAGGTAAGCAAATGGCCCAAAGCAGGGTTTCTCCACTGAGACTTTCCTGGTATCTGAGTTTCCTGATATCTGAGTTTTCTGACATGCTCCACTTCCCTTCAGCTATCCAGTACATGGCCATGTGACAGAGCTTGGAGGTGCTACATAGCTTGGACACAAAACTTTGAGCCTATTCTGGAGAGTGTCCGGAATTCAGGAAGAAAACAGGAACTTAGAAAGATAGTAGGTTTTGCCCATTGATAAGGCTAGTCGCAGTCCATTCATAAATTGGCAGTATGAATGCTGGGAAGCTTTCTACTAGACAGAACACATCCATGATGCATTCTTTTTCTAATACTAAGACCACGGAGAGAGTGGGATACACAGTAATAGAAACACTCACCTTGTCAGAGGACATACTAGATACAGTCCTCTCCAAACCAAACAAATCTCCTTTCCTACATATTCTCAGAACATGAGACAAAACCACAAACTCACACCCACACTCAAAAAGACACCACCTTTCCCAAAGTAGGTCTGTGACTATCCGGAGTGTCCTATGATGGGTGGGACATACTATATTTCCACGAAATGCACTGTGCTCTCTCAGTTCTGGTCTCCTTGGCCAACTCTGTGAAGTTGTCAAAAGTCACTGGTGAGCCACTACCTTCTTTCTCAGGAAAGGCCCCTCTTCTTAGCTCTCCTAGCATTTGGCCATCCTCACATAACTAGGTACCAAGAAAGACTGACTCTGTCCTTGGTTTACCCAAACAAGTGAGACCACTGGAACTGGGACTGGAACTGGCTGTGGTTGCCTGGCTTCCTGAATCCCAAGTTTAGAGAGTTCCATCACCAAGGAAGTTATGTGAGGTAACTTTCTTCAGGAAGTGAATGAAGTCACTGCCTTGGCAACCACTTTGTCCTAACACTTGCTTCCAAGGGTCCCATGAGATGGAGGGTGCACCTACTTGCTGTGACATTTTCACAAGTTAGAATGGTATATCAACCATAGGCACCTGGGCACAGCTCTCCACACAGGCTTGGTTTGGTGCATCTTCTCTACATTAAGATGAAAGAGGCTGATTCAGACACATCCCTTCACCCTGACCAGGTTGTTTGCGATGGAAGTTGACTTTTCCTCCCTCAGGTCCTTCATTGCTGCCTACATCTTCTCCATGGATCATTTCTGTATTGACCTTTGAGGTTCTCAGCAGGTGGAAGATCCCCTACACTCCTGATTGTAAGACCAACTCTGTCCCTGCTTTTCTGTAAAGTTAGATTGAGGGAACAGTGTATGGTTAGGGTAATAACAGGTTCGATTTGGGTTAGGAATCATTCTGCATGATGAATAATGGCATTGGGAACCTGTGATATTTACAAGAATATACAGGTGAAATATAAGTATGAATACAGAAGTCTAGGTAAGATTTGAAGCCCAGAAGAGCATTGGGTCCTTGATTGGGATACTTAGCTTTGAAATACCTTCTGCACAGATGTCTCAGAAAAATCGATAAACAATGGCATAGGACCTTGTAAATTGGATGATTGAATGTAGAAGAAAACATCCTCTTAAAAAGGGTAGTCGGTGGGATTGGAAAGATAGTCAGTAGGTTTAGGAAGAAGAGTGAGTATAGGATTTGGTCCAAAAGTTCTTTAGCAATAGGGTTTCTCGTAGAGAATGAATGTAAATGTCAGAACATGTGATGAGTCAGTCACAATGATTAACTAGGGAAAATATATAGGGAAGCAGATATCAATAGAGACATGAAGAAATCAGGCAAAGTATAAATTGATTGATAGGATTAGACATTTTCAACATGGTAGATGTTGAATATACAATCTTAGAAAAAAACAAATATTTAGCACCAATAGGATTAACATTTGAGAGCATTAGGCAATCTGGACTTGGATGTTTTTAGTAATCCATGCTCACTTTCCATTTAGGTTTTGGTACAATCATAAGTGTGAACTTTGCATTTTGTGTCCAGAATATTACTGTGATAAAGTGTATATGTAGATCAGGTGACATGAGGATTTCTTCCACCAATTCTGTGGTCAATATTTTGAAGATGTATAAATTAGTATTGGGTGTACAAATAGGTCTACCCTGTGTCTACAAATATAGATAAAATGAATGAATTGACCATACTGTGAATAAATAATATAACTGGTTCCAACTTTAAATTATGGATTGAATTGATATCTGAAAATATACAGGAAATCTTATATTGATATACATACATTCATTACAACCATTTATAGATCTAATGGTAATATTAAGGTTATGGTTTGTCATGAAGAGTGTGTGAGGTTTGCTTCAAAAGCGATTATTGAAATCTAAAATGAAAAGTAGTCTCATGAAAAGACCAGACAAAAAACATGGAGGAATACATGTGTACTGAAGCAGGAAGTGATAGAAAGTGAAACAAATGCCTATAAATTTGAAAACTTGTGAATGAAATATGTATCCTATGATGTGCATAAACTGAAGAAATAGTCATGTAACATTGTTGAATAAAAATGAATGTCATAATACACATCATGTACCATAGTAATCTACTTGCATTGATGTTAAAGTGGGTCAGATACTGTAGAAAAATTAGGACTTCTATGCACCATTCACTGAATTTAGATTTCAGTACTAGGAAACAATATGTATTTGAGGTGGATGAATATTTCTGAGAATAATTTTGTGAACATTTGATTATAAATCCACATACATGAATATGAATGCATTTAGGGATTGTATAATAAGACACATATATTTTATATTCTGAAAAATCTGGAGAGTGTGTGTATATATATATATATATATATATATATATATACACACACACACACACACACACACAGACATTAAAAGGTAGCGATATATATGCCAATCGAAATTTATTATGAAATATATATCTTTCACAGATCCAAAAATATTCATTTTACTGAACATGGATTTATGTATTATCTTGTTCAACTAGGAAGCTCACCCGTAGTTTTAATTTTCAGTTCCAACAACGTTCAGGAGGAGTGATCTCTTTTGACAATTTGTATCTGCCAAGTCAGCCACCTCACAAAAGTGTACATGTGATACCAGGTAGGATTCTATATGTGCATACAAAAATACATGTGCTGAATAGGATACAGATAAAGGGCGACAGGAATTCACGGATTTGTTATCTTTAAAACACATGGAGAACTACTTCAATTTAATATTGACTTGATTTATAACACCTACCCTTTATCATACAAAAGGTAAGTCCAGCTATACACCATGCCTCCTCTGAACTGCTTGTATTTCTATTCTGTTTTGGTTATTTTGCTCCATCAATTTAGGATTGACACAGTCTGGCTGGGCACAATTCAGGAGCCACTTGTCAAAAGCTAACTTTATTTTTAGAACCACACACGCCAAAAAATAGCTCCTCGGGAAAAACACTCAGAGCACAACTGCCACCACCGGCTTCCCACAAGCTCTCAACCTCCCCTCTCCTCCTGCTCTTGAGGTCGATTGGCTGGGTTGTTTGAGCAGAGCCAAAAAAGTCCCCCAAAAAAGCAGCTCCATAATTTGAAAGGGTGGGGAAACAGCCCAATGGGCATCACCGCAGAGGAGCCAATCAGCTAGATGTTGCTGGGGCCGCTGTGAGCCAACCATCAGCTGGCAGTCTGAAAGTTTGCTTTGGCCCCTTGGGCTGTGGCTCTCAACATCTAACCCTCTCTGTTTAAACAACAAGCATGTGGCTTAGGGACCATGCCTGCCTTAGGTTGTCCAATAGTACATATGATTCTTACCCATTATCGAATGAGCTGACCTCAAGGTGTCAGCCTCCTGTCTTAGATTGGTACCATTGTAATTGGATCTTACCCGTCACTGACTACAGGTCCAGTATACATCCACACCTGTGGAGAGGTCTTTGTACCAGCGGGCGGGTGAGGCTCTTTGCCTCATCTCTGTTGGCCCCCTAATTTTAGCTGAACAACCATGACAAGCAGAAGGGAGGAAGATACACCAAGGCAATTGATGGCTCTTTTTGAAAAAATTGTACCACCGATGACATCATCAGAGAAATACCCCAACACTACCACACGTCACTGCACCAACAGATAGTTCACAATGCAGGCAGGTGAGTTCACAATGCATACAAGTGATACATAGTCCAGGCAAGTTCTGCAAGCAGTTCAGTGATGGCTATTGCAGAAGCTGTAGATTGGTTTTATCTTTGACTTCACATGCACTGGGATGAAGATAGAAATTCTGGCAACAATGCCTAAAGAAAGAATTATGTAACATTCCAAAAGGCACTAAAAGAAAACAATTTTCTTAACAATTTACATTGTCTAGAAGAGAATTATTAAATATAATGAAAAGAAAAGGTGGATCCAACATGGCGGCAGGCAGAGAGGCTGCGCTTTTAATGCACTCCCAGTGATGGGGTCATAAAGTCGCAAGGATAACTCTTTGATTCTACCAACGGAGATTCTCCTAGCAAAATTCCACTGAAGGGAGACTGCCCGGGAGCTACAAGAATTTTTTTGAAGCGTCTGTGTGACCCGCACGAGTGGGACCCTGCCACTAGACGCGGAGTTCGAGATTCACCAGCCACAGTCTGTGCACCGCGGGCACAGCTGCAGATCCGTCCACCAGCCCGCAGCCAAAGTGACTGGGTCCTGCTAGACACCGAGACACAGCTTGGCAGGAAGAAGTCTTTAGCCAAGCCTCCACGCGCCAGGAGCTGAGGTGAACTGGGCCGGACCAGTCCCACCCCTCCCCTCGGTCAATCCGGCAAGAAGCCTGGGGCCCACCATAGCAGAGAGGTGACATCATCGGAGTTCGGCCGGCGAAATTCCTTCCCAGCAAATTCCACTTTAGCAGGTGTGTGACTCCCCATACTGATACAAGCAGCCAGGAAACTTCATTGACTTCTCAGGGGTCGTGTCCGTAGGGAAGCAGAGGGGAGCCCAGAACCCAAGGCCCCCATATCACCAGTGGTGACCCCTAAGGTCTTATCCGCCAGTTTACCACAGCACTGAGGATTAAAAGGGGCACTCGGTGGGGCTGCAAGTGTAACTAGATCTCTGGAGAATCACTTCTGGGGAACAGGACCTGGCTGGCAGGCTGACAGGAGGAAGGGGGTTAAGAGCTGGAGAAGTGAAATGGCTCTGGACTGACAAGTCTGAGAGACCCCCAGAAGACGCCCTACAGGGATAGCTCTCGGCAGGTAGAGAGCAGACACTCCGCTTGGAAGGCACAGCTCCGCCTACTGGAAGAGAAGAAGGTGGATCTCTAAGACTTTAATTTTTTTGTTGTTGTTGTTGCTGTTGTTGATATTTTTTTCTCTCCTACTTCTCTCCCTGTTCCTTTCCCCCCTTTTCCTTCTCTCTTTCTATCCCATTTCAAGTTTTATTGTTCTTTTTTCATTCCCCTCTAATCTATCTCTCCCTCTATCCTTTTTTTCTTTTTAAGAGCACCTTCATTCTCCTACCCCCCAACTCTCATTCCAAGCATTACATCTTTCATTGTGTGTAATTGTCTAAATGCAAATAGGTGAATGTCTCGAGTCTGTCTATAAGACTCCTAAATACCTAGCTACTACCAACACCCTGATCCAATTGCCTGGTAGTATCCACCTTCAGTGGAGCAATCTTCTAAAGTAGCCGAGACATACTAACCATTGTACCACCAGAGCACCCAACCTAAACATATAGTCCTAAGAACAAACAGCAAATCATTATATGCATACAGAACCTAGAAGCCTTATATGAATTAAATGAATCAGCTTTAAAGTACAACAAAGCCCAAAATTTTTAGGCATAATCTTCCACCACAAAAGAGAGACAACAGAGATATACAAAGCCAAAACAAATGTATAGGAGAAAGCAGTTACAAAGCAGTCAAACAGAGCTGGAAAGCAACGTGAACAATATGAAAAAACAAGGGAAAAAGGGGTTACAAACAATGCAGGACAATCTAAATATACAGGAGGACCTAGAAGAATCAGAAATATGGACAGGGAAAGAAATCAAGGCATTCCTAATTCAGATGGAACGGAATATTAGAGAAGACATGAGACAGCAAATCCAAGCATTGAAAGTATATTTTGAAGAGGAACTAACCACACAAATTAAATCCGCAAAGAATGAGCTTTATCAGGAGATAGAGGTGTTAAAAAATAATCAAGTTGTAATCATAGAAATGCAAGAAACCGTAAATCAGATTAAAAGCGCTAATGAGAATATTACAAACAGACTAGATCAAGTAGAAGTCAGAACATCAGATAATGAAGACAAAGTATATCAACTTGAAAAGAATATAGTCAACACAGAAAAGATGTGAAATCAAACATATAACACAAAACACAAGTGCACACATAATATAATACATACAACACATGACATAATATTAAAGGCCTTATGACTTTTTACAGGTGAAATCTCCATTGCAATGTCTAAAAACTCTATTGTCCAAAAATAGAACTGATCAGCAAAACATTAACCTAGTTCTGTATGAGCTAAAAAAAACAAAATAAAACTTCATGATATGAGAAAGGGGAATAATAAAATAGATTTGAAAAAAACATTCTGGTTCTGTCACAGATGTAAGAACAGCCAAACTGGAGTTCTGCATATCAGCTCTTATTGATTTGAGCCAAATCATCTTATTTTTGGTCTGTAGAAATCTCTTTAGTTAATCTCTCTGGAATCCAAATTGGCTACTGTTCTCCCTGTGGAAACACAAAAACAGACGCCGGACTCCAGACAATTACTTGGTCAGGACCTTTCCATTGTCCTGTTAGAATATCCTTCCAAAGTACCTTGGGCTTATGTACATTTTTTGGACATATATGCCTTTCTGCAGCACTAAGCCCTGATGAACCCAAATTTAAAAAGTTTAGAGTAAAAGGGTTATTTTAAGTTTACCTTTGGGGAATATATACCCCTTCCCAATTTGTTCTTTTTGCTTTAATATGTACGTTTTAATAGTTTCATGTGCTCTTTCAACTATGCCTTCTCCCTGTGGATTGTATGGGATTCCTGTTATATGAGTAATGCCAAATGATGAGCAAAATTGTTTAAAAGAAGTAGAAGTATAAGCAGGGGCATTATCTGTTTTTAACTCTTTTGGAACGCCCACAGTGGCAAAATTTTGTAAGCAATGAGCTATAACATCTTTAGTTTTTTTCTCCAGCAAGAATGGAGCCCATCAAAAATCCAGAAGAAGTATCAACTGTAACATGCAAATATTTTAATTTTCCAAATTCTGGCAAGTTTCTGACGTTCATCTGCCAAATATGGTTAGGTATCAATCCTCTAGGATTGACTCCAAGATTAACTTGTGGTAAAAAGGTCACACAATTTTGACATTGTTTTATTATTTGTCTAGCTTGTTCCTTAGTTACTTTGAAATGCTTTTGTAAAGTATTAGCATTGACATGAAACTTTTTATGAAAATTTGTAGCTTCTTCTAGTGTATAGAAAATATGTATGAATGTCATGTGTTGTTTTATCTGCTAAATAATTGCCCAAACTAAGGGCTCCAGGCAATCCTGTATGTGTCCTGAAATATCCTATAAAAAACGGATCTTTCCTGTCCCAGATTAGACTTTGTATAGTCGAAAGCAAAGAGAAAATAGTAGAGGAAGGGGAAATCCTTCTACCATCTTCAAGTGATACTATAGCACTAACTATATACTGATTATCGGAAAATAAATTAATTACAGATGCTTTAAGCATCACAAAAGCTTGTAATACTGCATTAAGCTCTACATTTTGAGCTAATTGTTTGGGTACTAAAAATGTAAAAGTTTGATCAGGTGTAAATATTACTGCTGTACCATTATTTGACCCATCAGTGAATATATTTGTAGCATTTATAATAGGTGTTTTTCTTGTCATTTTTGGAAAAATTACATGATGTGATGACCAAAAAGACAATAAAGGATTAGATGGTAAGTGGTTATCAAATGAAACATTAGATTTGCACATGATTATTGCCCAAGAATTTAACTAATTATCTAAATCATCAATTTGATTCATAGTATATGGAGTAATAATTTTATCTTCTTGGGTTGTATTATAGTTATAGTAGAAATATTCAAGTAAAAGAGAAGGTCTCTCAAGCTAGTCAGACAGAGATAAAAATTCAATTAAAAGAGAAGGTCTCTCTAGCTAGTTAGACAGAGGAAAAAATCAAGTGATTGATCCTGATAATGTGTCTGAATCAGCCTCTTGGACCTGTGTGAGGTTGTGGCTTAGATTCTCATCACCTGATGGATCATTCCGTGTGTGAATCCATACCCAAAATGGCCAAAAGAGCAGTCCCTGTGGATGAAGTCTCTTGCCTTCCTTTGTAAGTCTACTGAACTCCATCAAGTGAGAATACGCATCCTTTGTGTCAAATGAGTTCTTCAAAGCCCTGGAGAGTATAGCACATAGGTTCTTGGGTTTTCTCATGACTCCAATTCACATAAAAATATCTATACCTGACAGTCAGTAGGCCTCAAATTGGAGAAGCAGAGGTGTATTAAGGGCAGGCCTATTTGATCACACCTGGTTCACAGGAAGGGTGTCCAGGCCACCATGACTTTAGGCAAAGAAGGGCAAGAAAGCTTATTTTGGACACTGTCTTGGACTTCGCCACTCATGGAAACCTCCAGACAGAGCGTAGTATGAGAGTGTATATATGGAAGAAAATGAGGACCATGTGGGAGTGTTTTGGTTTTAATTGTGGTCATTTGTGTGGTAGTTGGAAGATATGACTGGGTATACCTGGGCTGAACTCTGGTGTGATTCCCCTTAGAGACTGAGTTCTAGAGCTGACTTAGAGAAGTGTTATCATGAAATATGTTGGGATTTTAGTTGGTCACGCATGAGAGTCGCCCTTGGAAACCGAGATCTAGGCCCAGGTTTGCTTTCCACAGAGCACTGGGAATCTAATCCAGGATATCCCATGGTTATATTCTGAAAGACATGGCAGCCATAGTTGAGAGTCAAAACACACATGTACCTCACATTGTAGACAGCAATAGGTCTGGCTTCCTGTGAAATTTTGGCCAC
Source organism: Callospermophilus lateralis (assembly GCF_048772815.1). Classification (NCBI taxonomy): domain Eukaryota; kingdom Metazoa; phylum Chordata; class Mammalia; order Rodentia; family Sciuridae; genus Callospermophilus; species Callospermophilus lateralis. The sequence goes on along the minus strand of NW_027514527.1, from coordinate 438,052 downwards.
TCTTTGGAAGCCTTGTCTGTGAGATTGCTCCAGAGCTTTCATTGAAATGAGCTTCCTCACCATTTAATTGTTCCTGAATGAAGTTAAACACACAGTGCCTCCAACATCATTCTTGTAAAATGGCTAGATAAATACCATAAAATTTTTGAAATTCCCATGACCATGAAAATGGTGTAGAACAGAGATGCCAGTAAGTTGGAGCCTGATGTGAAATGGGCCTAGAAAAGTCGTGTGCAGTTGTGTGATAAAATATCTGTGGTGGGGCAATGTGGATCTGCCATTGGCTTCCAAATGGCTTGTGACTGACATGGTGCACCCAGCAGACCCTTCTATGTAAAGGCATCTTGTTATGTGGAGAGTTTTCAGGGCAATGTTCAGAATCAGATTGCTATGGTTAAGGATGCAAGCTATGTGGGATTGAAGCCTGGTTGGTTCATTATCATGCAGAACCTGACACACCACACGTGACAGAACTCCCTTTAGCACTGTGTCCCAGTTTAACTCCTTGTATTTTGTGAAGCAAATACCAAACTCACATTGCAGCAGCAAGAAACACATCGATAAGTGGAGGATGGCCAGATGGCTTTACAGTCCACACGGAAAGAGTTTGCCCGCAGTGGCCACAGTTTACCTACAAAGAGAGAATTCAGCACTGCTGCCTCATGTTCATTAGAAAATAAGAAACCATGTCCTCCAGGTCACTTAGATACATACCTAGCTTTGATGGTCTCTCTACAAAAAAAGCTAAAACTCCTGACAACAACAAATATTTCAAGTGCCCAAACTCAGAGGCAGTTTCACCAGAAGTCTTTAGTCCAGAAGAGCTCCATTTTTGTGGAGTATTTACCTGTCCCTTACTTTTGAAAACTCCTCTACCACCTTCAAGGTTGTGAACTCTTGAGCATATTACATTCCAGATATGTATTCACAGGTTTTCTAACTCGTCCACTCTAATTGTATTTTACTTGGAGTGAAGGTAAAGTCAAGGCATTGTTCTGGATTAGAGTGGGAAGATTTTTGTGAAGCACATATTTACATACACATTGGATTCATTTTCCTATTTTCAATTCAAAATGCTGAATGCCTGACACTAACGCATACCCTACTAGACTCTGACTACTAATTCTAATATGATGGAGAAAAATAACCCAAACCGAATAGAAATACAAGCAGTTTAGACGAGACATAGTGTATTGCTGGACTTGCCTTTTGCATTATACAGGGTAGGACTTATAAATCTAGTCAATATTTTGTTGAAATAGTTCTCCATGTGTTTTTAAAGTTAACAAATAGATGAATTCCTCTCTGCCTTTCTCTGTAGCCAATTCAGCACATGTTATTTCATATGCACATATTGAATCATACCTGTTATCACATGTACATTCTTGTGAGGTGGCTGACTTTGCAGATACAAATTGGGAGAAGAGATCACTCCACCTAAACACAGTTGGAACTGAAAATTCAACCTATGGGTGAGCTTCGTAGATGAACAAAATGATAAATAAAATCATGTTCAGTATAATGAATATTTTTGGATCAGTGGATGATATACATTTCATGATGAATTTCGATTTCCATATATATTGCTACTTTTTAATGTCTGTGTGTGTGTGTGTGTGTGTGTGTGTGTGTGTACATTCTCCAAGTTTTTCATAATATGAAATATATGGGTCTCAATGTACACTCCCTAAATTTATTCATATTCATGTATGTGGATTTATAATCAAATATTCAAAAGATTATTCTCAGAAATATTCATCCACCTGAAATACATATTTGTTTCCAAGAAATAAAAACTAACTTCTGTGAATGGTGCATACGAATCCTAATATTTCTACAGTAACTGACCCAGTTTAACACCAATGCAAGTAGATAATTATGGAACGTGATGTGTATTTTGATGTTCATTTTTAGTCAACACTTGTACATTACTATTTCTTCAGTTTATGCACATCATAAGATATATATTTCATACACAAGTTAGCAAATTTATTGGCATTTGTTTCACTTTCAATAACTTCATTCTTCAGAACACATGTATTCCTCCATGTTTTTTAACAAGACTTCTTTCTAAACACATTATTTTCGATTTCCATAATCACTTTTGAAGCATAACTCACACACTCTTCATGATGAAATATCACCTTAATATTACCATTAGAAGTATAACTGGTTGGAATGAATGATTTTATATCAACATTAGATTTTCTGTATATTTTCAGATATCAACTCAATCCATTATTTAAAGCGGACCAATTATATTATTTATTCACAGTATGGTCTATTCTTGCATTATCTCTATATTCTTAGACAGATACTACACCACTTTCTACCCCCAATACTCATTTATACGTCTTCAAAATATTGTTCCCAGAAATGGTGGAAGAAATACTCATGTCACCTGATCTACATATACATTTTATCACAGTAATATTCTGGAAAATAAAGCAAAGGTCACACTTATGATTGTACCAAAGCCTAAATTTAAAGTGAGCATGGATTTCTAAAAACATCCATGTCCAGGTTGCCTAATTCTCTCAAATGTCAATCCAATTGTTGACTACATATTTGTTCTTTCTAAGATTATATATTCAAAAACCTGTGAAAATTAATTTCTAATCCTATCACTCACTTTACTTTGCCTGATATCCTCAAATTCTATCTACTACATCGTCATATCTTTCCTTCATAAATCCCAGTTCATAACTTTCATTTGTGCTGACATTTACATTCACTCTCTACCTGAAACCCAATTGCTAAATAACTTTTGGTCCAATCCTATCACTACTCTTTCTGAATCTACCAACTATCTCCAATCCTACTGACTATCCTTTTTGAATGGATCTCTTCGACATTCAATCATTCAAGGTACAAGGTCCGATGCCATCTAAGTCTCTCAATCAAGGGCCCAATCCGTTTCTGGGCTTCAAATATTACTTAGATTTCTGTTTTCATACATATATTTCACCTCTATATTTTTATAAATATCACAGATTTCCAATACCATTATTCATCCAGCAAAATGATTCCTAACCCAAATCGAACATGTAATTAACCCAAACCATATACTATTCCCTCATTCTAACTTTATAAAAGAGCAGAGAAAGTGTTGGTCTTACAATATAGGAATGTAGGGGATATACCACCTGCTGAAAACCTCAAAGGTCCATGCAGAAATAATCCCTGGAGAAGATGTAGGCAGCTATTAAGGACCTGAGAGAGCAAAAGTCATCTTCCATGGAAAACAACCCTGTCTGGAGAGGGGTTGTGTCTGACTGAGTGTCTCTGTTCCTAATGTACAGAAGATGGACCAATCCAGGCCTGTGTGCAGAGCTGTTCTCAGGTGCCTATGGGTGATATAGTATTCTAACTGGTGAGAGGGTCACGGGAAATAGGGGCAGCATCTATCTCATGGGACCCTTGGAAGCAACTGTTAGGAAAAAGTGGTTGCAAAGGCAGTGACCTCATTCAGTTCCTGAAGGAAGTGACCTCATCTCTATTCCTTGGTGATGGAACTCTCTGAACTTGCGATCCAGGATTCCAGGCACCCAGAGCCAGTCCTAGTCCCGGTCCCAGTGGGCTCATTTGTTTGGAATTTGTAAGGACAGAGTCAGTCTTTCTTGGTATCTATTGATGTGAAGATGGCCAAATGCCAGGAAAGCTTTGAAGACTGGCCTTTCCAGAGAAAGCAAGTAGTGGCTCACCACGGGCTCCTGACAATTTCACAGAGTTGGCCAAAGAGACCAGATCTGAGACAGGACAGGCCATTTTGGAGGTACATAGTAAGGCTCACCAGTGAGAGTACACTCCGAATAGTCACAGACCTACTTGGAGGAAGGCGTTGCCTTTGAGGTTTTTGTTGTGTGATTGTGGTTTTATCTCATGTTCTGAGAAAAGGTAAGAAAGGCGGTTTGTTTGGTTTGGAGTGAACTGTTTCTAGTAAGTCGTTTGACAAGGCAAGTGTTTCTATGTCTGTGTATCCCAATGTGTCTGTTTTTGTAGACATTAGAAAAGAGAATGCATCAATGGATGTGTCCTGTCTAGTAGAAAGCTTCCCAGCATCAATCCTGCCCAATTTATGAATGGATTGTGGCTTGCATTATCGAAGGGCAACACCTACAAACTTCCTAAGTTCCCATTTTCTTCCTGAATTCTGGCTACACTCAAGAATAGGCTCATGGTTTTGTGTCCAAGATATTTACCACCTGCAAGCTCTGTGATATGGCCATGTACTGGATAGCTGAAGGGAATGGCGAGCATCTCAGAAAACTCAGATATCAGTGTGACCAGTAAAGTCTCAGTGGAGGAACCCCGCTATGGGCCTTTTGCTTACCTATTGTTCTTTTGCCCTGAATGTCAGGAAGGGCTTTGCCTCACGCCACCCCTTTCTGAAGCCTGAAGAAACCAGTTTTCAAATGGAAATGAGTGGGCATCACCTGTGGCTCTTTGCTTAACTGCTTTGGAAAGGGATGTGTCTGAATCAGTCTCTTGGCCCTGTGTGAGGCTGTGGCTTAGATTACCAACACCTGATGGATGTAAAGAAAGATCCCATGTGTGCATACAAAATCAAAATGGCAAAAATTCGCAGTCATTGTAGATGAAGTCTCTCGCCTTTCTCTGTAAAGTTCCTGACCTCCATCAAGGGGAATAGGGATCCTTTGGGTCAAATGAATTCTTCAAAACCATGCAGAGGCAAATCCATAAGTGCTTCGGTTTTTTCTTGACTCCATTTCACATAAAGAATCTAAACGCCAAAGTCAGAAGGCCTCAAATTGGAGAAGTGGAAAAGTATTAATGGCAGACTTATTTGATCACTCCTGGTTCACAAGAAGGGTGTCCAGGCCACCGTGACTTTAGTCACACACACACACACACACACACACACACACATATATATATATATATATATATATATATATATACACTCTCCAGATTTTTCAAAATATGAAATATGTGTCTTATTTTACACTCACGAAATTCATTCATATTCATATACGTAAATTTATAATCAACTTTCCAAAGATTATTCTTAGAAATATTCATTAACCATAAAAACATATTTCTTTCCTATACTGAAAAGTAACTTGAGTGAATGGTGCACACAAATCCTAATATTTCTACAGTACCTGACCCAGTTTAACATCAATGCAAGTAGATTCCAATCGGACATAATGTGTATTTTGACGTTCATTTTTATTCAACACTGGTAGATTACTATTTCTTCAATTTATGCACATCATAGGATATATATTTCATCCACAAGTTAGAAAATTAATAGGCATTTGTTTCACTATCAATCATTTTCTGCTTCAGAGCACATGCATTCCTCCATGTTTCTCGACTGGTCTTTTCATGAGAAAAGGGATGGACAAGGCAAGGTAAGGCAACTAAGATAGCACCGAAGACACGGAAACAGTCCTATTTGGTTGCAACCGGATTTAGAGGGCATTGCTTCTGTTGTAATCATTTAATCCCCTGCACCCCAAGTTTAAATTGTTTCAGAATTTTGTACCCAACATGGATGGGAGGGGCTCAGAAGTTCACAATCTGCAGAAGTTTATAAAAAGCAGTTTTTGTTTCTGTTTTTTTTTTTTTTTCTCTGTTCTGGGCAAGTTAACGTTTTAAGGATACCGGGAATGGGGCAGAGCTATTTTCTTCTCTTTTTTTTTTCTCTCAGCCAGATGTTACCATGGAGCCCAGTTGGTAACTTCTTTATCTTAGAAATGTAGCCATCTCTGTGAAGCCCCAGCTCAAGGCCAGAGGCCTTGTTTACATATTGCCAGCATTATGACTGACTCTTTCCAAACACATTATTTTCGATTTCCATAATCACTTTTGTAGCAAAACTAACATATCTTCATGATAAACCGTAACCCTAATATTAATATTAGATGTATCATTGGTTGGAATGAATGATTGTATATCAATATAAGATTTCTTATATATTTTCAGATATCTATTCAATCCGTTATTTAATGTGGAACCAGTTATATTATTTATTCACTTATGGTCTATTCATGCATTATCTGTATATTCAATGACACAGTGTACACCTCTTTGTACCCCCAATACCCATTTATATGTCTTCAAAATATTGCTCCCAGAAATGGTGGAAGAAACACTCATGTCACCACATCTACATATATATTTTATCACAGTAGTATTCTGGAGACAAATGTAAAGGTCACACTTTTGATTGTACCAAAGCCTAAATGGAAAGTGAGCATAGATTACAAAAAACATCCATGTCAAAGTTGCCTAATGCTCTCAAATGACAATCCTATTGGTGACTACATATTTGTTTCTTCTTAAGATTATATATTCTAACTCAATTCTGTTGAAAATGTCTAATCGTATCACGCACTTTATACTTTGCCTGATTTCGTAATGTCTTTATTGATATCTGCTTTCCTACATATTTTTCCCACTTCATTATTGTGACAGTTCACATGTGCTGACATTTACATTCACTCTCTAACCGAACCCCTATTGCTAAAGATATTGTTTTCCAAATCCTATACTCACTCTTCTTCCTAAACCTACCGACTATCTTCTTAATCTTACCGACTATCCGTTTATGACTGGATTTTCTCTTCTACATTCAAACATCCAAGTAATGTTCCTGCAAGCGTCGGTGGAAGAGATCACCAAGATAGTGTCTCATGCAACAGCAAGGGGTTAATTGGAGGTCCAGCAAGCTGGGGCTCAGAGCTCACATGAATAGAGCAGAGAGCCCTGAGAACAGCTTAAGCAGAGCTTATATACTTTCCTTGGAGAGGGCAGGGATGGAAATTTATTGATGGGTCAGAGCGAGTGGGTGGTTAGTGTGAAACTGGGTGAGGGAATACATTCTGCAATTTGGCAGTTGGGGACAGCACAATCTGGGAACAAGATTACAAACAGTTCTCAATATTTCAACAGTGTTTTGTTAAGCATACAGAAAAACAGGAAGTTACAAGTACCTTTTTTATTAACCTTTCATTCCCCACTTCTTCTTCTTGCTACTTTTAATCATAAAAGTGATTATTGGGACGTGTCACATTCTATGTCTGCTAGTGGGGTATTACCATAAGTTTAACTTATCCAATTTGAGCTTGGAGAAAAGAAATTACATGGTTGAGCAAACAGGGTTTTATAGTTAGCAATAATATGAGGATTATTATTGGACAGGCCAGGGTTGATAAAAGCGTAGATAAGCAGGGGGACTGTGTGAACCAGACTCAAACCACCCTTTTTGGGCCTCTCTCTCTCGTTGACGCTTTTCAAGGCATCCTTTTATTTTACTCAAAGGTTTTTTTTACAACCTCAGTATGATCGGCATCAAAACAACATTCTTACATCAATGCAGCACAAAGGCCCCCTTCTCTCATGAAGAGGAGGTCCAACTCTCAACTGGAGTGTAAAACAACTTCAGAGAGACATGTAAAAGATTCCTGCAAAGCTGTGATGGAGGTTTCTATTATCTTTAAGTTTTGGTCTCTTGCTGCTTCTATTTGGGTCATTTGTTGTGTACCATGGAGCAGGGCAGTGGTTCCTGTGACTACCACTGCCGCAACTCCAATTCCTAATATGATGGCTAAAGTGAGGCATATATGTTCCCAGTGGAACCGGGTTGTATGCCCCCGTGTTTGAACTTCAAATGAACCTGGGTCATTATAGAGCAATCTGGGAGACATCTTCACCATTACACAATTAATCACATCTGTTGACCATTTCATGAAAACATGAACAATGTTTAAGTATATAGAATTATACTGTTGTAGGGACGGACAAGGCACGGTACTTAAGATAGCACCAAAGACAGGGAAACAGTCCTATTTGGTTGCAACCGGATTCAGAGGGCATTGCTTCTGTTGTAATCAATTAACATCCTGAACCCCAAGTTTAGGTAGTTTCAGAATTTTGTACCCAACATGAAAGAGAAGGGACTCAGAAGTTCACAGTCTGCAGAAATTCACAAAAAGAAGCTTTTTTTTTCTGTTTTTTCCTTTATTGTGGGCAAGTTAACTTTTCAAGGACACCTGGGAGGCAGAGAGCTTTTTTTTTCCTTTTCTTTTATCCCCCTGCCAACTGTTACCATGGAGCCCAGTTTGGAAATTTTTATCTTAGAAATGTAGCCATCTCTGTGAAGCCCCAGCTCAAGGCCAGAGGCCTTGTTAACATATTCTGTGAAAAACTATTAAGGGGGTGTCTAGCTTAGGAGTGCTGATTTTTCCAGCCAGTAGCCAAGTAGAAAAGGGCAACAGAAAAAGAGGAAGTTAATCTACACTGAACTCATTTATAGAGACTCTTTTGCTGAAAGTCCTAAAGTCAGCCATGGTGAAGACTTCTGGAGAAGTTCAGTGAAGATTTTTCTGTGGGCCTGGTACAGAGGGGGAAGACGGGGAAGGCGGGGGGTGAGAGCAGCTCCGTGGATCTGAGAATAAGGAAGGAGAGATGTAAAGGAATAATGGGAAAGGGGTTTGGGATTTTCCTAGCAACATAAATTGAGCAGTAGAATCGGTAGAGCAGAAAGGAAGACGGGAGTGAGTATCCCAAAAAGCCTGTGAGGGACTTTAAATTCTTAGTAACCTGTTTTCAGTGATGACAAAGCAACTTTAAAGGCCATTTTCATTACATCTTCGATAGGTATCTGAGGGCTCTCCTAAGCTGGTTTGAGCTTTGGGTTAAGTGGTAAGAGGACCTGGTGGGACCCGGTGTGGGCACTGACAAGAAAAGAGAGAAGTGAGTGGATGGATGGGTACCTCAGTACCTGCTACCTCAGCAAGAGGGCAATGCTCTGAGAACCGGCGGAGGTTTCGGTTTTTGATCTAGTAATTGGAGAAGAGAAATCAGGTTTGCTGAGGTGGGTCTGACAGCAGAGAGTCTGGAGCAGAAGGCTGAGTTTGAGGAACTATTGGAGAAGCATAGTTCAAGATGTGAGCGAAAGAGGAAAAAGGCCTTCACATAGGGGAATTTCCTTTCACCCTTTTGAGCACTTGCAGAAGTTAAAAAGGTCACACAGAATTTGAGGATCTAGAGACTCCTCTGTTGGCCATCAGTTTGGGTTTTCTAAGTGGTAATATGGCCAATGCTGTGTACTGAATTTGATGAGGATTTTGGGTTCCACCAGGCAGCCCCTGTATGCTCAAATCCCCATGACTTACAGAAGAAGTCGGCTTTTCCCCCACACAGCCGTGGCGGTTTGTGGCTTTGATAGTCTGCCGGGCAAACATACTAATATAGGCTAGCCAACCTGCATCTGGCTTGCCTGTCCCTACAACCATAATGTTTGTTTCCATTATCTATGGTACGGAAAGGATTTAATGGAATTTTAGTGAGATCCTCTTCATCAGGGATATCCTAATAGGAAAGACCTATAGCCAGCTGACAAATGTCTGGGTGGAGAGATGGCCACCAGGTCCCTAAGGGGGCTGTATGCAAGATAGACCATACTTCTTGTCTAGTAGTATTTGTGATCAGCCATCGCTGCTGAAGCAACTGATGAGCGTTAGGACTACGGGTGGCCAAGGAGAGAGTCTATAGCCTTACCCACGTGGCGAATATGCAATTTGAAAGGGTTAACAGTCTTTTCCAGTTTTCAGCCAGAGTCTGGACATGGCACAGGCTTGAGATGAGAGGCATGGATCCAGGAAGTGATTCCCTCTACTTTTACTGCTGTAGGTGTTATAAGTAGCACCTGGAATGGTCCTTTCCAGCGGGGTTCCAGGGATGACACCTGATGTCATCTTATGTAGAGGAAGTCTCTTTCTTGATATCAATGTGGATTCCCCTCGTCCCCAGGTTGGAAGGCAGTGGCCAGCTGTTTCCACAGGTATAGCTGAGTTCTTACAAGAGATTTAAGTATGTCAAGCAAGGGTGTGTGGAAGGGATCCTTAGGTCTTAGAGTCGAGGTTGGGTCTCTTAGTGTAGGAAGGGCCCCATAGAGAATTTCATAGGGGGTGAGGTTACACAAAGAAAGAAAGGGAGTATTTCTTGCATGAAACAGTGCATAAGGCAGAATCATAGTCTAATCTTTTATGCCGGTCTCTAAGCTTAATTTTGTTAAGGTCTCTTTAATGGTTCTATTTATTTTTTTTAAGTGTCCTGAGCTCTGGGGTCTATAAGCACAATGTAACTTCCAATTAATCCCCAGGGTCCTGGCTAACCCCTGATTTACCTGGCCCATGAAGGCTGTTCAATTATCAGACCATATTAAATTAGGCAGGACGTGTCTTTGATAAATATCTTTCAGGATCTTCTTGACCACAATTTGTGCCGGTTTTCTTTTCTTTTTCTTTTTTTTTTTTTGGTGGGAAAGGCTTCAATCCATCCTGAAAATGTATCTACAAAGACTAGGAGATATTTAAGTCCATACCTTGCTGGCTTAATTTCAGTAACGTCCACTTCCCAGAATTGTCCTGGTCTGGTTCCTCATAGGTGCTTTCCTGCAGGAAGCTTGGAAGGGTAAGCATTAACCAATTGACAGAACTGACAGGCTTTTGTTACCCATTCAATTATTTCCTTTCACTGTGAGTGAATTAGTCTAAAACTCTGTTCTTGATCCTACAGTAATGCCGGCAGTTTTTTTGAACCAAGTTGATTGAGTTGATGTACATTTTTAATGTAGTGTAGGGCTTTCTGAAATTGCAGGCTGGGCTCAGTGAAGTTGAGGAGTTCAGTGTCAGTGTTCTTAGATGTTATCAAAAGCTTGCTGGTGCTCAAGGGTCCATTGGAATTGGGCATTCTCATTTAACAGCGGGTATAAAGGAGCAGCTAAGAACACAAACCCAGGTCCATAACCTGCTAAAGCCAGCAGTCCCAAGAAACTCTCTATGTTGTCTCCTGTTAAATGGGGGTGGTATCTGCACAACGGTTTGTTTTCTGGGCTCAGTGAGCCATCATTTACCGCGCCTAAGGAAATACCCCAGGAAGATTACTTCTTGCTTGCAAATTTGGGCCTTTTTGTCCAAAGCTCTCTACCCAAGTTGAGCAAGCTCAGATAATAGTGCTTGGGTCTCAGACTCACAGTTTTCTTTGGTGTTGGCTGCCAGTAGCTGGACATCCACATATTGAAGCAGAATGACTTCGGGGTGCGTAGTTCTGAAGTTGTAGAGATGTCTGTGAAGGGCTTCATCAAAGAGAGTGGGGGAGTTTTTGAACCCCTGTGGAAGTCGAGTCCAAGTTAGTTGACAAGACGTTCCGGTTTCTGGGTCTACCTACTCGAAAGCAAACAGCAACTGACTATCTTTATGCAGAGGCAAGCAAAAGAAAGCATCTTTTAAGTACAGAACAGTATAGCATTTTCACTCGGCCACAGCAAAGAGGTTATTGGGGGTCCAGCATGCTGGGGCTCAGAGCTCACTTGAATAGAGCAGAGAGCCCTGAGAACAGCTTTAACAGAGCTTATATACTTTTCTTGGAGAGGGCAGAATGGGAAATTTATTGATGGGTCAGGGCGAGTGTGCGGTTTGCATGCACCCGGGTGAAGGAGTATATTCTGCAGTTTGGCAGTTGGGGACAGCACATCCTGGGAACAAAATTAGCAAACAGTTCTCAAGATTTCAACAGTGGTTTGTTAAGCATACAGAAAAACAGGAAGTGACAAGTGCCTATTAACCTTTCACCAAAGCAAAATGGAAAGTGAGCATTGATTACTAAAAGCAACCATGTCCAGGTTGCCTAATGCTCTCAAATGTCAATCCTATTGGAGGCAACATATTTCTTTCTTCCTAAGATTATATATTCAACCTCAACCATGTTGAAAATGTCTAACAATATTACATTATACTTTGCCTGATTTCCTAATGTCTCTATTGATATCTGCTTTCCTACATATTTTCCCCAGTTCATCATTGTGACTGACTCTTCATATGTGCTCATATTTATGTTCACTCTCTACCCAAAACCCTATTGCTAATGAAACTTTCGTTCAAATCCTATATTCACTCTTTTTTCTAAACCTACTGACAACCTTCCTAATCCTGCCGACTATTCCTTTTTGACTGGATGTTCTCTAGGACATTTAATCATCCAAGGTACAAGGTCCTTTGCCATTGCACATCGATTTATCTGAGATATCTGTTCAGAACATAATTCAAAGCAAAGTATCTCACTAAAGGGCCCATTGCCCTTCAGGGCTTCAAATCGTACCTAGATTTCAGGTTTCATACTTATATTTCACCTATATATTCTTGTGAATATCGCAGGTTCCCAATACCATTATTCATCCCGCAGAATGTTTCCTAACCCAAATAGAATATGTTATTAACCCTAACCATACACTGTTCCCTCAATCTAACTTCACAAAAGAGCAGGGACAGAGTTGGTCTTACAATACAGGAATGTAGGGGATCTTTCACCTGCTGAGAACCTCAAAGTTTGATGAGAAATGATCCCTAGAGAAGATGTAGCAGCTATGAAGGACCTGAGAGAGCAAAAGTCATCTTCCATGCCAAACCACCTGTTCAGGATGAAGTGATGTGTCTGAATCAGCCTCTCTCCTACTGATATAAAGAAGATGGACCAAACCAACCCTGTGTGGAGAGCTTCTCCTTGGTGTCTACGGTTGATATACCATTCTAACTTCTGAAAGTGTCACAGGAAGTAGGGGCAGCCTCCATCTCAAGGGACCCTTGGAAACAAGTGTTAGGACAAAGTGGTTGCCAAGGCAGTGACCTCATTCCCTTCCTGTTGGAATTGACCTACCTCACTTCTTTGGTGATGTAACTCTCTGAACTTGGGATCCAGGAAGCCAGGCACACAGAGCCAGTCCCAGTCCCATTCCCAGTGGACTTACTTGTTTGGATTTACCAAGGAGAGAGTCTGTCTCTCTTGGTACCTAATGGTTTGAGGATGACAAAATGCAAGTAGAGCTCTGAAGATGGGCCTTTAATGAGAAAGCAGGTAGTGGTCAGCACAGGCTCCATACAACTTCACAGAGATGGACAAGAAGACCAGACCTGAGACAGGACAGGCCATTTTGGGGGAACATAGTATGGACCACCAGTCAGAGGACACTCTGGATAGTCATAGACTTACATGGGGGAAGGAGTTGACTTTTTGATTGTGGGTGTGAGTTTGGGGTTTTGTCTCATGTTCTGAGAATAGGCAGGAAAGGTGGTTTGTTTGGTTTAGAGTGGACTGTTTCTAGAAAGTCCTTTGACAAGGCGACTGTGTCTGTGTCTGTGTATCCCACTGTGTCCTTGGTTGTACATATTAGAAAGCAGAATAGATCAATGGATGTATCCTGTCTAGTAGAAAGCTTCCCAGAATTCATCCTGCCCATTTTAGGAAAGGACTGTTGGTTGCTTTTCGATGGGCAACACCTACTATCTTCCTAAGTTCCTGTTTTCTTCCTGAATTCTGGCCACTCTCCAGAATAGGCTCATGTTTTTTTGTCCAAGATATGTACCACATCCAAGCTCTGTGACATGGCCATGTACTGGATAGCTGAAGGGAATTGCAAGCATCTCACAAAACTCAGAAATCATTGTGACTAGTAAAGTCTCAGTGGAGAAACCCTGCATTGGGATTTGCTGACTTATTGTTCTGTTACCCTGAAGTCAGGAAGGTCTTTGCCTCAGGCCACCCCTTTGTGAATTTTGAAGAAAAATGTTTTCAAATGGAAGTGAATGGGCATCACCTGTGGCTCTTTGCTTAACTGCTTTGGAAAAGTATGTGTCTGAATCAGCCTTGTGGCTCTGTGTGAGGCTGTGGCTTAGATTATCAGCTCCTGATGGATCTAAAGAAAGATGCAATGTGTGCATCCAAAACCAAAATGGCAAAAAGATCAGTCACTGTGGATGAAGTCTCTCGCCTTCCTCTGTAAGTTTCCTGACTTCCACCAAGTGAGAATAGGGATCATTTGGGTCAAATAAGTTCTTTCAAGCGCTGCAAAGTTGCTTTGGTTTCCTAATTACTCCAAATCACATAAGGAATCTAAACCTGAGAGTCAGTAGGCCTCAAATTGGAGAAGCAGAGCAGTATTAAAGGAAGAACTATGTGATCAATCCTAGTTCACAGGAAGGGTGTTCAGGCCACCCTGAGGTTAGGCAAATGAGGGGCAAGGGAGCTTATTTTGGACACTCTCTTGGGCTGCGCCATTCATGAAAACCTCTAGCCAAAGGGTATAATGAGTGTATATATGTAAGAAGTTGAGTGCCATGTGAGAGTGATTTGGTTTTAATTGTGGTCATTTGTGTGGCAGTTGGAAGAGATGACTGGGTCCACCTGGTTTTGAACACTGGTGTGATTCTCCTCAGAGACTGAGTTCTGAAACTGACCTCAGAGAAGTAATTGCTTTGGAAAGAGATGTGTCTTAATCAGGCTCTTGGCCCTGTGTGAGGCTGTGGCTTAGATTATCAGCAACAGACGGATCAAAAAAATGATCCCATGTGTGCATCCAAAACCAATATAGCCAAAAGAGCAGTCATTGTGAATGAAGTCTCTCACCTTCCACTGTAAGGTTCTGAAAGAATAAAAGAAATTGAAATCGAAATGTAATGAACCAGGTTTTGTAAAGTTTCCAAGTTGCACTCAGAACCTGAAATTCCTGTGGCAGTTAAGACAATTCCTGGAACTGCCCATTAGATGTGTGTTGAAATCTTCCCTGACCACCTAGTTACTTAACAACCCCTTCCCAGAAGCCGTGCATCTCACCACGTATACATCTCAGGGCTTCAACCAATCAGTTTAAATGTATACCCCTTCTGAGGGCTGACCAATCACCCCCTGCCCCAACTTTTCCCGCCAATGAATGTGCTAATCATGTTTTAGAGTTGTTATTTCATTTTCCCGTGGTACATGATGATTTTCTAAAGGAGGCTATGATGTATGTAAAGTCCCTGAGCTCTCTAAAGAATGTATATAAACTCTGCTCAAGTTGTTCTCGGGGCTCTTTGTTCTTTGCTCCTCTGAAGGGAGCTCTGAGGCCTAGCATTCTGGACCCCCAATAAACCCTTTGCTGATGCATGAGAAATCCTCTTTGTTGTCTTTTCCTTTGATGTTTGCAGCACCTTTTCATCTGGAGGCCCCAGGTGAGATATCCGGGAGCGGTGAATGGAAGACCTCAAGGGAGTCCTCTCGGGGTAAGTAAGGTGCCTCTTTCTGGTTTCGGGTTTCAGGCTAGGGCGTGGCAAAGTGGCTGTTGGTGAAGAGCATTAGCTCTCTCCTATGGTGTGACAGACGTGTCACAGAGCCAAGATCACGTCCCTGAGGGACACTCCAGAGGACTAGCGAATTCAAGGAATAGTAGTTTCCTCAACTCGGTTATGTTTTGCTTCAGGATTTGATTTGCCAGCCCATCAGGTTTTGCCGGTAACTCAGTTTTGGTCATTGTTCTGAACTCATGTTGAGTTTACTGTCTGTTTTTATTGTCTAACCCATCAATATTTTCCAGTTACTCAGTTCAAATCTTTGTCTTGGACTCATGTTAAACGTTTACTGTTTGTCTTTGTGTTGTGTTTGTGTCTTCAATGTCCCTGTTTGAGTAACTCCCATTATGGGACAAAGCACTTCCTCTTCTCTGTCCCTGACCCTTGATCATTGGACTGACGTCCGCTCAAGGGCCCAGAATCTTTCTTTTTCAGTAAAACACCGTACCTGGCAGACTCTCTGTGCTTCAGAATGGCCCATCCTCGAATTCAGATGGCCCCAGAAGAATCCTTCCACTTTCCTCTAATCCGAAAATTCAGAGATATTGTCATTCAGCCGGGGCCACGTGGCCACCCAGATCAACAGCCATATACTCCTTCCCCCACATTCCTATCATTCAAACTTTCCGCTCCTCTCCCTCTTCCTTCCATTCTCCCTGAGTCACAAGACTGGACACTCCACCCCCTCCTTATTGTCTACTCTCCCTCCCCAACCCCCAACACAGTTCCTGATGATCCTCCCACCCCTGACTCAGCCTCTCCACTGCTAGAGGCTATTGGGCCAGACCCAAGCCCTCCAGGGGACTTCCCCACAGCAGCAGCAACCCCTCCTCCCCTGGAGGAAGATGGGCAACCTAAAAGAACCCACCGGCGATGGATAATAGAAAACTCAGAAGCCCCTGTGATGCTCTCTCTCCATCCCTATGGGCCCATGAACCGACCCAACTGGGACCCCAACACCTTTGAAGGTAGGAAGCATCTGTCCACTTATCGCCGGGCTCTAATAGCGGGTCTCAGAGTGGCCGCCAGAGAGCCGACCAATTTAGCAAAGGTAAGAGAGATTATCCAAGGGCCTAATGAGTCTCCCTCTATGTTTCTGGAGAGAATTATGGAAGCATATAGAAAATATACTCCTTTTGATCCTCAGGCAGATGACCAAAAGGCATTTGTTACAATGGCCTTTATTGAGCAGGCTGCCCAAGATATTAAGAGAAAGTTACAATGTCTAGATGGGTTACAAAATACGACCTT
Organism: Callospermophilus lateralis; assembly: GCF_048772815.1. NCBI lineage: Eukaryota > Metazoa > Chordata > Mammalia > Rodentia > Sciuridae > Callospermophilus > Callospermophilus lateralis. Next base: position 421,667 of record NW_027514527.1, on the reverse strand, counting down.
AAGAGATTTAGACAGAGAAGCTGAGAAAGTATATTATAAGATATATATTATAAGTATATATTATAAGTATATAAGTATATTATAAGAGAGAAACTGAGGAGGACACGGAACAGAGGAGAGAGAAGGAAAGGGAAGAAAAAAAGGATGAAAGGAGCAAAAGGCAGACAAAAGCATTGGCTAAGATTTTCTTCACAGCAGCAAATACGCCAGAAATTAAAAAGCAGGGAGTCAGAAAGGGATACTTGGGCCCACGCCAAAGGCTTTCCCTGGCCTCAGATCAATGTGCCTACTGTAGAGAAAAAGGACACTGAGTCAAAGAGTGCCCCAAAAAGAAGAAGCCACGGCAGCCCGCCATGCTGACTCTAGAAGAGGACTAGGAATGTCAGGACTCGGATCCCCTCCCCGAGCTCAGGGTAACATTTGAAGTGGAGGGGCCTCCAGTGAACTTTGAAGTGGATACAGGAGCAGTATACTCAGCCTTTAAGGCTTCACTGGGCCCCATATCAAATAAATGGTCCCTAGTTCAAGGGGCTAATGGCACTACTTATCGGGCTTGGACAACTAAGAGGATTATGGAAGTAGGAAAATGTAAAGTCCACCACTCTTTCCTAGTAATCCAAGAATGCCCAGCCCCATTGATGCACAGGGATCTGTTTACCAAACTCGGGGCTAGAGTAACCTTTAACCCTGATGGTCCCCAAGTGGATGTTCTAAAACCTTCAGTAAAAACTCCCATAGTCACAGAATTGACTATGTCCATAGAAGATGAACATCAACACTTCGTGCCCCCTAGGACTGATCAAAGAGGCAAACTACAACAGAAATGGATAAAAGATTATCCTAATGCCTGGGCAGAAACTGCTGGGTTAGGTCTAGCCATAAAACAACCTCCAATAGTAGTAGAATTAAAAGCCTCTGCCTCTGCAATCAGTGTTAAACAATATCCTCTAAGCAAAGAAGCTAAGGATGGGATAAGTCACCATATTCAGAAATAATTGGCCCTTGGGGTCCTAAGGCCCTGTCAATCAGCCTGGAATACCCCCCTGCTACCAGTAAGAAAGCCAGTAACTAGGGACTACAGTCCTGTTCAAGACCTAAGAGAGATCAACAACAGAGTGCAGGACATTCACCCCACAGTAACCAATCCATATAATTTGCTTAGCACTCTGAATCTGGACCGGGAATGCTACACTGTGCTGGACTTAAAAGATGCTTACTTCTGCTTGCCCCTACATAAGGACAGTCAGTTGCTGTTTGCTTTCGAGTGGATAGACCCAGAAACTGGAACATCTGGCCAAGTAACCTGGACTAGACTCCCACAGGGGTTCAAACCCCCCCCACACTCTCTTTGATGAAGCCCTCCACAGGGACATAAACGACTTCAGAACTGCACACCCCGAAGTCACACTACTCCAATATGTGGATGATCTGCTACTGGCAGCGGACACCAAGGAAAACTATGAGTCTGGGACCCAAGCACTATTATCCGAGCTTGCTCGGCTTGGATATAGGGCTTCTGCCAAAAGGCCCAAATTTGTCAGCAAGAAGTAATCTTCCTGGGTTATTCTCTTAGGGGTGGCAAATGATGGCTAACTGAGAACAGAAAACAAACCATTGTGCAGATACCACCCCCATCTAATAAGAGACAACTCAGAGAGTTTCTTGGGACTGCTGGATTTTGCAGGTGATGGATTCCTGGGTTCGCCTCTCTGGCTGCCCCTTTATACCCGCTGATAAAGTGGAATGCCCAATTCCAATGGACCCCTGAGCACCAACAAGCTTTTGATAATGTCAAAAAAAGGTGCTGCTATCTGCTCCGGCCTTAGCACTCCCAGATATAGATAAACCCTTCACTCTCTACATCGAGAAAAAGAAAGGAATAGCATGGGGAGTGTTCACTTAGACTTTGGGACTTTGGAAAAGGCCGGTAGCATTCTTATCAAAAAAACTGGACCCAGTGGCTACTGGGTGGCCCCGTTGCTTAAGAGCTATAGCAGCGGCAGCGCTTCTAATAAAAGATGCTCATTAATGAACGTTGGGACAGAAGCTATCCATTATAGCCCCCCATGCCCTGGAGAGCATCATCTGTCAACCTCCAGATAGGTGGCTATCAAACTCCAGAATAAACTACTACCAGAGCCTCTGGATTAGCAAAGACAGAATAACTCTTAGACCTTCTGCTCCACTCAACCTGGCTGCCAGAAGAATCATCAGGACCTGTCACTCATGAGTGTCAACACATACTGGCAGAGGAAACCAGTATAGGACGAGACTTGAAGGATCCAGCCACTGCCTCACCCTGAAGTCGTATGGTTTACGAAAGAGAGCAGCTTCCTCCAAGATGGTATGTGGTGGGCTGGAGCAGCAGTAGTTAGCAAAACTAATGTCATCTGATCCTCTGGTCTCCCAGAAGAGACATCAGTCCAAATGGCAGAACTGATTGCCCTTACGAAAGCATTGGAACTAGCAACAGGCAAAAGGGCCACCATATACACTGATAGCCACTATGCATTTGGCAATGCTAATGTGCACAGGGCTATTTACCAGCAAAGGGGGCTATTAACCTCCACTGGGAAAAAAATAAAGAACAAAGTTGAGATTCTCCACCTTCTCTCAGCAGTGAAGGGCACTAAGGAACTAGCTATAGTGCACTGTCCAGGGCACCAGAAGGGAAACGACCTCGTTGCAGTTAAAAACAGAAGGGCAGATGAGGAAGCTTAATTGGCAGCCCTAAACGGAGTGACTCTGTTAACTTTTTCCACACCAGGGGGATCAACATTCAGGAGACTTGGCCACACTGGAACATTCAGGCAACTTATCATCTGAGGAGACAGATGCAGAACTCTGGGACCCTACAGAGCCAAGTTTACAATTTCAAAAAGCCCACCTTTATGTCAAAGACGTACACTAGCTCACCCACTTAAGCTCAAAGAAGTTATAGGCACACTTAAAGGACCGAAGAAAGGATTTTTTATTGACTGACTTACAGAGGAAAGAAATAGCTTAGAAGGTGACTAGAGCTTGTCAAGTCTGCCAATTAGTTAATGCTTACCCATCCAAGCTTCCTGCAGGGAAGCGCTTACGAGGAACCAGACCAGGACAATTTTGGGAAGTGGACTTTTCCTGAAATTAAGCCAGGAAGGTATGGACTTAAATATCCCCTAGTCTTTGTAGATACTCTTTCAGGATTGGTTGAAGACTTCCCCATGAAGAAAGAAACGGCTCAGACGGTGCTCAAAAAGATTCTAGAAGACATTTTTCCAAGGTTTGGCCTGCCTAAGGTAATAGGGTCCAATAATGGACCGGCATTTGTTGCCCAGGTAAGTCAGGGATTCACCAGGACCCTGAAGATTAATTGGAAGTTACATTGTGCTTATAGATGACAGAGCTCAGGACAGGTAGAAAAAATGATTAGAACCATCAAAGAGAATTTAAAGAAATTAAGCTTGGAGACCTGCATAAAAAAATTGGACTATGCTCCTACCTTAAGCACTGTTTCGTGCAAAAAGTACACCCTCTGCCTCTTTGTGTAAACTCACCACTTATGAAATTCTCTATGGTGCCCCTCCTTTAATAAGGGACCTAACCCCAACTCTGAGACTTAATGATTCCTTTCACACCCCCTTGCTTGACAGACTTAAAGCCCTTGAACAAACACAGCACCCAGCGATACCTGTGGAAACAGTTGGCCAGTGCTTATCAGCCTGGAGACGAGGGAACCCCACATCGATATCAAGTGGGAGTCTTCGTCTACGTGAGACGGCATCAGGTATCATCCCTGGAACGCCGCTGGAAAGGACAATACCAGGTGCTGCTTATAACACTTACAGTGGTGAAAGTGGATGGAATCACTTCCTGGATCCATGCCACCCATCTCAAGCCTGCGCCCTGTCCAGCCTCCGGCTGGAAACTGGAACAGACTGGTAACCCTCTCAAGTTGCGTGTCCGTCGTGTGGGTAAGGCTATGGATTCTTCCCCTGACCACCAGCAGTCCTAATCACCATCAGCCTGTTCAGCAACAATGGCAGCTATAAATCCTACTGGGCAAGTAGTGTGGTCTATTTCACATACAGCCCTCTTATGGACTTGGTGGCCATCTCTCTACCTGGACATTTGTCAGCTTGACATAGGCCTCTCTGACTGGGATCTCCCTGACATAGAGGACTTCACACAGATCCCACTCAAACCCAAACCAGGGCAACATAGACCACCTTACCCCATGAATTATGGATATCATCTTCCCCAGTTCAGGTGTAAACTAGCCAGTCTTGATTTTTATGTGTGCCCAGCTGATTTCTTAAGTCGCAAACAGGCCCAAACCTGTGGAGGACCCAGTGACTTTTATTTAAGATCTTGGGGTTGTGAACAAACGGGAGCTACATGGTTGAACCCAAACTCCGCAGACAGTATCATTCAGGTAGGAAAAAATGACACCTGGATTGATCCCAAGAAATGTGCCACTAGCCAAGTTGTGTCAAAATCTCGCTGAGGAAAGAATAGTCTATGTTACCCCCTCAATATAACTTTCACTTCCAAAAAAAGGGGCTACCTCAGAACAACATGGTCTATGGGAAATACATGGGAAATGCGATTCTATATTTATGGCCCTCGTTATGACTTTGGTCACTGGTTCACCATCCTGCTTAAAAAAGAAGAAAATCCCACAGCAATAGGGCCCAATCCCCTCAAGCCAGGAATTAAGCCTCCAAAACCTCCCATGCCTAGATCTACCAGAACCCCTCAACCATCTCATACTTCCCAGTTTCCATCTTTGCCTACTTCCCCAGTCCAGAGTACAGCTGACTCCTGCCCCTGGGAACTAATTAAAGGAACCTTAATTGTACTGAACTCCACACAGTCAGAACTCCTTGCATTTCAACCCATGTATTTGACAGCTTTGTAAATTATTGTTTAATGGTGCAGATACTTCCCAGGGTGGTTTATTATGATGCAGAATCATTTTAAGGTCTACTAGGGGGACAAACAACCTGATTTTGCTGGCATCCAGTGTCCCTTACTATAGCCATCCTATTGAGGATAGGAGCTGCTGCAGGAGTGGGTACAGGAACAGCTGCTATGATCCATGGGTCACAACAAATGGCCTGATTAGAAACAGCAATAGATCAAGACTGGAATACATTAGAGACCTCCATCACAGTGCTGTAGGAATCCTTAAACTCTCTCTCTGAAGTTGTTTTACAGGACAGGCGAGGATTAGACCTCCTCTTCATGAGGGAGTAGGGCCTCTGTGCTGCACTGAGAGAAGAATGTTGTTTTTATGCTGACCATACTGGAGTTGTAAAAGAATCCATGAGTAAATTGAGAAAATGCCTTGAAGAGCGCCAGAGAGAAAGGGAGATTCAACAAGGGTGGTTTGAGTCATGGTTTACCCAGTCCCCCTGGTTAACTCCACTCCTATCAGGCTTAGCTTGACCCCTGATCATCCTTATGGTGTTGCTAACTTTGGGACCTTGTTTGCTTAACCGCATAGTTTCATTTCTCCAGGCTCAAATTGGGCAGGAAAAACTCATGGTAATCAGACAGAAATACGCTCCACTGGCAGAAATAGAGTGTGAGACCCCGCAATAATTATGATTCATTACATTTAAGATTAAATGTAGTAAGAAAAAGGAGTGGGAAATGAAAGAATAAAAGAAATTAAAATTGAAACATAAAGAACCAGGTTTTGTAAAGTTTCCAAGCTGCACTCAGAACCTGAAATTCCTGTGGCAGTTAAGACAATTCCCGGAACTGCCAATTAGATGTGTGTTGAAATCTTCCCTGACCACCTAGTTGCTAAACAACCCCTTCCCAGAAACCGTGCAGCTCATCACGTATACATCTCAGGGCTTCAACCAATCAGTTTAAACGTATACCCCTTCTCAGGGCTAACCAATCACCCCCTGTCCGACCTCTTCCTGCCAATGAATGTGCTAATCATGTTTTTGGGTTGTTATTTGATTTTCCCGTGGTATGTTGATTTGCTAAAGGAGGCTATGATGTATGCAAAGTCCCTGCCCTCTCTAAAGAATGTAAATAAACTCTGCTCAAGTTGTTTTTGGGGCTCTTTGTTCTTTGCTCCTCTGAAGTTAGCTCTGAGCCGCAGCATGCTGGACGCCCAATAAACCTTTTGCTGTGGCATGAGACCGTCTCTTGGTGGTCTTTTCCTCCGACTTTTGACCGACCTTTTTACCTATGAAGGACCTGAGAGAGCAAAAGTCAAATCCATGTCAACTTCCATGTCAAACATCCTGGTCAGAATGAAGGAATGTGTCTGAATCAGCCTCTCTCTTCTTAATGTAGATTAAATGGACCAAACCAGGCCTGTGTACAGAGCTGTTCCCAGATGCCTATGGTTGATATACCATTCTAACTTGTGAAAGTGTCACAGGAAGTAGGGGCAGCCTCCATCTCATGGGACCTTTGGAAGCAACTGTTAGAACAAAGTGGTTTTCCATCACAGTGACCTCATTCAGTTCCTGAAGGAAGTGACCTACCACACTTCCTTGGTGATGGAACTTTCTGAACTTGGGATCCAGGAAGCCATGCACCCAGAGCAAGTCTTAGTTTCAGTCCCAGTGGTCTCAATTGTTTGAATTTACCAAAGACAGAGTCAGTGTTTCTTGGTACCTACTTATGTGATGATGGCCAAATTTCAGGAGAGCTCTGAAGAGTGGCTTTTTCTGAGAAAGCAGGTAGTGGCTCAACCATGGCTCCTGACAACTTCTAAAAGTTTGAAAAGAAGACCAGATCTGAGATTGGACAGGCCATTTCGTGGGAACATATTATGGCTCACCAGTCAGAGGACACTCAGGATAGTCACAGCCATACTTGGGGGAAGGAGGTGCCGTTGTGGGTGTCGGTGTGAGTTTGTGGTTTTGTCTCATGTTCTGAGAATAGGTAGGAATGGCGGTTTGTAGGTTTGGACTGGAAAGTTTCTAGAAAGTCGTTTGACAACACGAGTGTTTCTATGTCTGTGTATCCCACTGTATCCGTGGTTGTAGACATTTGAAATGCGAATGCATCAATGGTTGTGTCCTGTCTAGTATAAAGCTTCCCAGCATTCTTCCCACCCAATTTAAAAATGGAGTGCGGCTTGCCTAATGGATGGTGAACAGCTACTATCTTCCTAAGTTCCTCTTTTCTTCCTGAATACTGGCCACTCTCCAGAGTATCCTCATGGTTTTATTTCCAAGATATGTACCACGTCCAAGCTCTGTTACATGACCATGTACTGGATAGCTGAAGGGAATGCGAGCATCTCAGAAAACTCAGATATCAGTGTGACCAGTAATGTCTCAGTGGAGAAACCCTGCTTTGGGCCATTTTCTTACTTATGATTCTATTACCCTTAATGTCAGGAAGGTCTTTGCCTCAGGCCACCCTTTTGTGAAGCCTGAAGAAAACAGTTTTCAAATGGAAATGAATGGGCATCACCTGTGGCTCTTTGCTTAATTGCTTTCGAAAAGGATGTGTCTGAAACAGCCACTTGGCCCGGTGGGGTGGCAGTGGCTTAGATTCTCAGCACCTGATGGATCTAAAGAAAGTTTCCAAGTGTGCATCCAAAACCAAAATGGCCAAAAGAGCAGTCATTGTGGATGAAGTCTCTCACTTTCCTCTGTAAGCTTCCTGAGCTAAATCAAGTGAGAATAGGGATCATTTGGGTCAAATCATTTCTTCAAATCCCTGCAGAGCCTAGCCGATAGGGGCTTGGGTTTTCTATGATACCAATTCACATAAAGAATCTATACCAGACAGTCATTAGGCCTCAAATTGGAGAAGCAGATCAGATATAGGACAGGCCTATTTGATCACTCTTGGTTCACAGCAAGGGTGTCCAGGCCACCCAGACTTTAGGCAAATGAGGGGCAAGGGTGCTTATTTTGAACAGTGTATTGGGCTGTGCCCTTCATGGAAACCTCCAGCCAGAGTTTATGATGAGTGTCTATGTGGAAGAAGATGAGGAGCATGTGGGAGTGTTTTAGTTTTAATTGTGGTCATTTGTGTGGTGGTTGTAAGAGATGCCTGGGTCCACCTGGGCTTGAACTCTGGTGTGATTCCTCTTAGAGAATGCGTTATGGAACTGACTTCAGAGAAGTATCGCCATGAATTGTGTTGGGATTTTAGGAGGCCACACATGAGAGTCGCCCTTGGACACCGAGATCTAAGCCCAGAGTGGCTTTCCACAGAGCACTGGGAATCTCAGCCAGGATATCACATGATTTTTTTTCTGAAAGACTTGGAAGCCATAGTTGAGAGTCAAAACACACATGGACCTTACATTGTAGACCTCAATGGGGCTGGCTTCATGTGACCTTTTGGCCAGTCTTTGGGAACCCTTGCCTGTGAGAGTTCTCTAGATTATTCATTGAAATGTGCTTCCTCTAAATTTAATGGTTCCTTAATGAATTGAAACCCACAGTTTCTCCAACTTCGTCTTTGAAAATGGCTAGATAAATACCATGAAATTTTTGAACTTCCCATGGCCACCTGCCACTGGAGAACCTTTGGATGTACAGTTGCTGATTCTGAGTGTACCAGACAGTGCCTTGATTGACTGGGTTTTATGAAAATGGTGTAGAACAGAGATGCCAGTATGTTGGGGCCTGCTGAGTAGTGGGCCAAAAGCTGTTGTGTGCAGCTGTGTGATAAAACATCTGTGGTCGGGACATGTGATTCTGCCATTGACTTCCAAATGACTTGTGGCTGACATGTTACAGACAGGAATCACTTATATGTCTGAAACCTCTCCATAAAAGGCATTTTGTTATATGGAGACGTTTCAGGGCAATGTTCAGAATCAGGTTGCTATGGTCAAAGGGTCAAGCTATGTGGGATAGAAGCCTGGTTGGTGCATTCTCCTGCAGACCCTGACCCACCACACGTGACAGGACTCCCTACATCACTGTGTACCAGTTGAAGTCATTGTATTTCATGAGCTAAATACCAAACTCCCAGTGCAGTAGAAAGAAACACCATGAAAAGTGGAGGATGACCAAGTGGCTTCACAGTCCACATGCGGAGACACTTAGCTTTCAGTGGCCACAGTTTACCTACAGAGAGAAGTCAGCACTGCTTCCTCATGTTCTTTGGAAAAATTGAAACAATATCCTCCAGGTCTCATAGATGTAGACCCAGCTTTGATGGTCTCATTTGAATGGAAGCTAAAGCTTCTGACAACAACATATATGTCGAGTGCCCATCGTCAAAGGCAGTTTCTCAAGAAGTCTTTAGTCCGGCAGAGCTCCAGGTTTGTGTAGTGTTTACCTTTTAGACCAGGTTGCAAGAAAAGACCACTGTCTCCAATTAAAATCAGATTAAAGCAAGCTTATTATTTCCACCACCCTGGCTGCCTCTCCCTCCCAAAACGTTGGGAACAGGAGAGCAGCCCAGCTTTATAGCCCAGAAAGTTACACAAAAGTGGGGTTAAAAATAACAGAATTCTGACAAGCATCACACTAATGGTATTTTACATTTTTGTTTGCTGGCCCCAACATCAGCATTTATGAGGACCATTAGAGCCTCAGAGAGTGTCGTCTGGCCAAGGAAGGCCAATATTTATGAGGTGTCAACAAAGTTTCAGAGAGGGCTGTTTTCTGGTCAGAGAGCCAGGCATGGGTGAGTTCAAGGCACGGGCAGGCTTTCCAAGCAGGTTCAGATCTTGCTGCAATTTATAGTTAAGCCAAAATTATCTTTTCACGGCTTTGTGGCAAGATGGCTGCCAATTTTAATAAAAGATCAGGTTGGGTCAATCATTCCCCCCTTTTCTAATGTGTTTTTTTCATATATTTGATTGGGTAGGAAGAGCACTGTGGGAATTTTAATCCCTCAGGTAATAGTCTCCCGATTTTTTGAACTCACCCAAAAACAGGTCTCCCTGATTTTACCTGACTTAATTAATTACTTATATTGATATTCTATTTATTTTTGTCTCCATTGTTGTAAGAAGAGAGGCGTCACTCATTTAGACTTCTTCTGAGCTGAGAGAGGGTGACGTGAGGGGGCACCGCCTGAGGGACATTAGTCGCCTTTTAGAAGTCAGTTAGGTTTGAAGTCTGGATGGGGAAGAACAGGTAGTAAAGTCATCTGGGAATGGGTTCTTCTATGAGAGAAACAAAAAAACATGAGTACTTAATAAATGTTGCAGCAGCTGGAACATGTCACTGTATAGAAGTTCCCTCACCAGTCTTTAATATCCCCAGTTATCAGGACTGTCAACTTAATATTTAACTTTTAGTGTTACATTTGTCCCTCCCCATAAGATTCAGTTTAATAATTTAATGTCATCTGATCTTGCAAAATATTTTTACTAGTATGACCTCTGTGTCTAATAGAGAAACCTTTAATTCTCTTACTCATTGCTGGATAATCATACTAACAAATACCAAGCCTATGTGTTTAGGTTAAGAATATCTGTAGGCCTTCAACTAAAAACTTCTGCCACTGGCAGATAATCTTGATAGCCTCTTTTTATAGTTATCAGGCATTCCTGTCTGAGAATCCTTCTTTGTAGCCTCCAGTCTTACTTATTTTGGGAGGCTAACATAAAGTGTATACCTTAAAATATTATTATTACTATTATTATATAAAATGCCCAGAAATGGCTGTAATTTGTTTTTAACTGTCTTTTCTAAGTGTTTAAGATGAAGCAGTCAAACTGACTTTTGTTTCTATCTATTCTGAACAGTCAGCTGAGATTTTATGGGAGTCATTCCTGGGGAAACTTGAGAGCAGCTTCTCAGTTCTGCTAGTGCCATTTGCGCTAGGTGGGTCCAGGTCTTGCTTGACCATGTGGCTTCCCTCGGAAGCATCAGGGATGTTTCCCTTCTCTGATGACTCTCCTCTTCTTAGCAAATGCACTGATTGGCTTTCTGTTCTCCAGTGGTCTCATTAATCTCCCTGATCAGGAGGTTATGCGGTTCAGAGTTGCAAAGCTCTTTAGAGAAGTCCGCTGTTCCCTGGATACAGACTGACTCAGAGGGCAAGAGCCAAATATTGGTTTTCTTGTCCCTTTTCATATAACTTTAATTTTAAATCCTAATCTTAAACATCCATCAAATAAATTTTAACAGACTTATATAAAGAATACTGGGCTTTAAAGTCTATAATTTAAAATTATTTATCTTTTTATTATTTGGGATCTGTATTATTCTGTCTGTCTTGTAGGTGATGGCTAATTATCTTAAATTAACCAATGTTGTGTTCTTAAAGCAACACTGCTGTAAAACACTAACAGGGAATCTTTATATCACCCATAAGGAAATTACAAAATAAAATTAACAACAGTAAACAAACTTAGTTCGTGTAATAGCTACCCTAAAATTTTTGGCTGAGTTATACATTATATCCTCTGTTTGAGATGCTAGTAATGTTGACAGGAAAAAAAAAAACTTTTGAAAATAACTTTAAATGAAATAACATCTGACCTACTGCTTTCGCAGTCATTCTCACATAATAAGATGGGACACAGAGCCTTATCTCAGGTAAGGCAGGGCTCTTTATTAATCTTAAGTGTTTTAATTCTAAAGCTAATCTTTGTTTTTTAAATATCATTTTACAAAGTTTACATAAATTATTTGAGGTCACATGAACATTAGCTAACACCGTATGATATAGCTTTTAAAACATGAATTAAAAAATGGCTGAAAGTTTTTAACCTTTACATAGATTAGGCTCTCATTAACTTAAAATACATTTAAATTGTTCCCCAATATAAAAAGTAACATAAAAGTTTACATATCTTATTGACAACAGGTAAATAAATCCTATATATATATATATGTATATATATATATATATATATATATATATATATATATATATGTATATATATATATATAATTTACCATACAACTTCAGAACACCACCTTGATATAATGCTCTTTTAAAGTTTCTACCTTACAGACTTGTATACCTGGAAGATATGAGCACATTAATAGCATCACAATTGCATTGATGTTTCTACATTAACCAAGTTTAGCTTTTAAAGAAATGGCAGTACAGTGCTCTAAAATAACAGTTCTTATTTAATCAGTTGTTTAATTTTTATGGTTGCTTGCTCTAGAAAAATAAAACTTAATAACCACAATGTTATGGGTAAAATTATGTTTTGAGAAATTTTTGTCCCTTTAACACATGACTGATTTTTACAATCTTATACAGACTTTAGGACAAACTTATACAGACCTTAGTAAATCAATCAGATATCTAACAAAAGTACTCATGAATGAGTAATCCCATATCAAATTTACTTTACTTATTTATCAAAATATTAGACAAATGTATTGAACAGTGTACCATTTTTTGTTGAAGAAAAAGTTCTAGAACCAAGGCATATTAGGCCTTTTGTCGGCATTAATATTTTATTAGATTTTTAACACCTAGAAAAACTTGTAAGGTTAAATTTAAAGACATTTATTTTTATCTGTTTATCCAATTTAAATTGCACCAATTAAATCATGAGAATTTAAGATCTTTGGATCCACGTTTTAAAATTTGTTTATATGAGTGCTTTTTTTATGAGTGCTCCTTATATGTGTTAATTTGTATAACATATATATGATATAGGGATATATGTATATATAGACATACAACACTAACAAAAGTGTGCACACATAATAATAGTAAAGGCCTTGTAGCTTTTTGCAGTTGAAATCTCCATTGCAATGTTTCAAAAACTCCACTGTTGGTCAAAGATAGAGCTGATCAGAAAAACATTAACCTAGGTCTGTAGGATCAAAATCATGAGCTCAAAAAAAGAATACAGAATCTAAGGAAAAAAGTAAGAGTCCTAGAAAAAATATGACTGGCCAGTAATTAGTAAATACCATACAATTTACCTTTTTTCCTGCCTTAGGCCTCAGATCAGTCTCCTACTGAGCTTGCAGGCTTCTTTCATTTGCATTTCAACAAAAGTCCTTGCTGAGGTCTGAAAGGAGCAGGGTAAAACTGCTATTCTGAGCAGACACCTCAGGCCTAAGGCATTTTAACCATAATTTTGAGGTTCGGATGTTGAAAATTATGATACAATTTTAAGATGAAATTCACAAAATTTTATATCTTTACATCTTGTTTTGTCAACAGATACCATAATATGATTTACTATCCTTGTCCAAATTAATGCACTGGTACACACTGTGATATTTTCTCAGTCTACCCAATTCAAAATTGGTGAAAAATAAAACTGAATGTTTGGGAAGTTACTTGCCAACTTGGAAGTAGAGTGCTTTAGTTTTCCATCCTAAGCATTTAAGTTATCTGGCATGAATTATCTGAAATCATAAACTAAACAATTACCTAAACCCGACTTTTAACTGCAAGATTGAGCAATGCTACAAAAACCCATCCAGATACCAGATTGTTACAATAAAACACCATCATTTAGACACACATTGAACTAATATCATTCCCAAGAAACAATTTATAATATCAGCACATTATTGCACATGTCTTAAAGGGCCAGAAACAAAGACACAAGACAGACAGAAAGGAGCTCCAGACTATGGCTGACAGACAGAAGCCTTAAAAACAGAGCAGATAAGAGAAAAATCTCCTACACCAGTGGCAGGATACATGTCCTCACAAGGGGATCAGATGTTTTCACAGACGGCAACCTGAAATGTAATATCAAGGGTTTCCATGGTGACTTTACTGCATTTAGTGTCTCCTTTTTCTTTTTCTTTTTTTTAAGAAGACAGAGGTGGCATAATCCTTACAGTGCAGGGAACGAAGGAAGGAATTCCCTGAAGCAACAGGGCTTTGGTAGATCCTGGGAGTCCCTCAGTCCCTCCTTTTACTTATAGGATTAACTCCTCTGGTTTGGTTCCACCCCAATCTCGCTCCATCTCCTAACATTTCAGTAGTCAGCTCTCAAAAAGTTCCAGGGTCGGGGGGTTATCAAAATTTGTAACTTAAATTTTGGTTTCTGACCTTGAAGCGAATTAATACCTATTTAATAATGAGGACAGGGTTTGAGAAAAATAAAAAGGGAGGTTTACTGCTTTGCTAACAAAGCAGAGACACAGGGGACTCTGCCCAAAGGTTGTGACTCTCTTGAACTGGAGCAACAAGGGGTTTTAAAGGAGTTTCCATTGTTAACCTGGGAGATACTCTGTTCTTTGGTGGCCAGCAGGCATTGCCCTCTGCAGTGGGTGAGTTCCAGGCTGCCAGCTAGGGGCTTCTCTCATCCTGCTTAACAAAGGGGGGTAAACTTCAACACAGTTTTTTAGAACACAGTCCAAAGGGTGTAAGGCTTACTTGCTTTATTACCCATTTTTACGTCCAATATCTTTAAGTTTTTACCACAGAAATCACACAACAAAATGCACAAAAACAAACAAACAAGAAAACATATAGAACACAGAACAAAACACAAAGAAACAGAAACCTGGTGAAGATACAGAAAAACAGAGGAGCAATGAAATGTCTTGCTGAAGCTCCGGGGTAGGATCTCCTGCGTGCCCGGCTGCACCTTTCTACCCTTTCAGAGAAATTCCATACAGAACAGAACAGAGGACAGAACAATTCTTGTTACTGTCCTGGACAGGAGTACATGTGAGCCTCCCCAGGCCACCTCTCTGTCATCAGAAGACATCTCCCTTAACCGGATATCAGATGTTATAAAGGCACCACATACCTATGGAGGCCTCCTCCACCAGGTGCTTGCTAATAGTTTTAGTGCGATGGTTCACTGCAGTGCTCCCTGGACCAAATGCTCACTCCAAGGCTTTGGAACTTGGCTCTCCAGCCCTGAGCCCTGGAGGAAAGGCCAGCGTCAGAATTTCCAGCAGTCTGGTCTTATGATCTGGTAACGTCATCTCGCTGGGGAACTCCAAAATGTTAGACCAGGATGCAAGAAAATACCACTGACTCCAATTAAAATCAAATTAAGGCAAGCTTATTAGTTCAACCGGCTAGGCTGACTCTCCTTCTCAAAACGGCTGGAAAAAGACAGCATCCCCACCTTTCCTACACCCCAGCTTTATAGCCCAAAAAGTTACACAAAAAGGGAGTATCAGAAAACAGAACTTTGACAAGCATCACACTAATTGTAGTTTACATTTTTTATTTGCTGGCCCCAGCATCAGAAATTATGAGGACCATTAGAGCCTCAGAGAGGGTCGTTGTCTGGCCAGGGAAGGCCAATATTTATGAGGTTTCAGTAAGGTTTCAGAGAGGGCTGTGATCTGGTCAGTAAGACAGGCATGGGTGAGTTCAAGGCATGGGCAGGCATTCCAAGCAGGTTCAGAATTTGCAGTAATTTATAGTAAAGCAAAAATTATCTTTCCATGGCTTTGTGGCAAGATGGCTCCCAATATTAATGAAAGATCAGGTTGAGTGATCACCCCTGTCCCTTCCTTTTGGAAACTCCTCTACCACCTCCAAGGTTGTGAACTCCTGAGCATTTTCCATTCCAGATAAGTATTCACAGAATGTCTAACTCTTCTCCTCTAATTGTGTCTTACTTGGGGCAAAGGTAATGTCAAAGCATTGTTCTGGATGAGAGTGGGAAGATTATTGTATATCACATATTTGCATACACATTGGATTCATTTTCCAATTTTCCATTTGAAATACTGAATTCCTGGCACTAACCCATACCCTACTAGACTCTGACTAATAATCCTAATATGATGGTGAAACATAACCCAAGCAGAATAGAAATACAAGCCGTTCAGAGGAGGCATGGTGTGTAGTTGGAATTGCCTTTTGCATTATATAGTATAGGAGCTATAAATCTAGTCAATTTTTTGTTGAAATAATTCTACATGTGTTTTTAAAGTTAACAAAAATGGGAATCCTGTCTCCCTTTCTCTGTAGCACATGTATTTTTATATGCACATAGAGAATCCTACCTGGTATCACACGTACATACTTGTGAGGTGGCTGAATTGGCAGATACAAATTGTGAGAAGAGATCACTACTCCTAAACGCTGTTCAAACTGAAAATTCAACCTATGGGTGAGCTTCCTAGTTCAATAACATTATACATAAATCCATGTTCAGTAAAATGAATATTTTTGCATCTGTGGATTATATATATTTCATGATGAATTTCGATTGGCATATATATTGCTACTTTTTTTCTTTTTTTGGTTGTTCAAAACGTTACAAAGCTCTTGACATATCATATTTCATACATTAGATTCAAGTGGGTTATGAACTCCCATTTTTACCCCAAATAAAGATTGCAGAATCACATTGGTTACATATCCACATTTTTACATAATGCCCTATTAGTTAATGTTGTATTCTGCTACCTTTCGTATACTCTATGATCCCCCCTCTTTCCCCCTCCCATCTTCTCTCTCTACCCCATCTACTGTAATTAATTTCTCTCCTTGTTTATTTTCCCATTCCCTTCACAACCTGTTATGTGTAATTTTGTATAACAATGAGGGTCTCCCTTCATTACCATGCAATTTCCCTTTTCTCTCCCTTTCCCTCCCACCTCATGTCTCTGTTAATGTAAATCTTTTCTTCCTGCTCTCCCTCCCTGCTCTGTTCTTAGTTGCTCTCATTATATCCAAGAAGACATTTGGTATTTGTTTTTTAGGGATTGGCTAGTTTCACTAAGCATAATCTGCTCTATTACCATCCATTTCCCTGAAAATTCCATGATTTTGTCATATTTTAGTGCTGCGTAATACTCCATGGTGTATAAATGCCACATTTGTTATCCATTCATCTATTGAAGGGCATCTAGGTTGGGTCCACAGTGCAGCAATTGTGAATTGTACTGCTAAGAACATCGATGTGGCAGTATCCCAGAGTTACACTATTTTAAGGTCTTCAGGAAATAGTCCAAGAAGGGCAATAGCTGGGTCAAATTGTGGTTCCATTCCAAGCTTTCCCAGGAATCTCCATACTGCTTTTCAAATTGGCCGCACCAGTTTGCGGAACAGCTCTCCTCATAGGCCTCATTTGGTCCATCTTCTCTACATTAAGAAGAGAGAGGCTTACTCAGACACAACCCTTCATCTTGACCAGGTTGTTTGCCAGGTTGTTTTGGTCTTTCAGGTCTTTCATAGCTGCCTACATCTTCTCCAGAGATCAAATATGCATGGACCTTTGAGTTTCTCAGTAGGTGGCAGATCCCCTACATTGCTGTATTGCAAGACGAACCCTGTCCCTTCTCTTTTGTAAAGTTAGATTGAGGGAACAGTGTATGGTTAGGGTTAATAACATGTTCAATTTGGGTTCGGAATCATTCTGATTGATGAATAATGGTATTGGGAACCTGCGATATTTATAAAACTATAGAGGTGAAATATAAGTATAAAAACAGAAATCTAGGTAAGATTTGTAGCCCAGAAGGGAATGAGGCCCTTTATTGGGATACTTAGCTTTTAATTATGTTCTGCACGTTTGTCTCAGATAAATTGATAATCAATGGCATAGGACCTTGTACCTTGGAAGATTGATTGTAGAAGAGAACATCCACTCAAATTTGGATAGTCGGTAGGATTAGGAAGAGAGTCGGTAGGTTTAGGAAGAAGAGTGAGTATAAAATTTGGATCAAATGTTCTTTAGCAATACGGTTTCATTTACACAGTGAATGTAAATGTCAGCACATGCGAAGAGTCAGTCACAATGATGAACTGCAGAAAATATAGGAAAGAAGATATCAATAGAGACATTACAAAATCAGGCAATTGTAAAGTGAATGATAGGTTTACACATTTTCAACAGGATCGAGATTGAATACATAATTTTAGGAAGAAACAAATATGTAGTCACCAACAGAAATGACATTTGAAAGCATTATGCAAACTGGAAATGGATGTTTTTAGTAATCCATATTCAACTTCCATTTAGGATTTGGTGCAATCATAAGTGTGACCTTTGCATTTTGTGCCCAGAAAATTATTGTGATAAAATATATATGTAGATCATGTGACATGAGTATTTTTTCCACCATTTCTGTGAGCAATATTTTAAGACATATAAATTAGTATTGGGGGTACAAAGTGGTGTACCCTGTGTCTATGAATATAGAGATAATGCATGAATAGAACATACTGTAAATAAATAATATAACTGATTCCACTTTAAATAATGGATTGAATTGTTATCTGAAAATATATAAGAAATCATATATTGACATACAATCAATAATTCCAACCAGTTATATATCTAATTGTCATCTTAGGGTTATTGTTTATCATGAAGTGTGTGTGAGTTTTGCTTAAAAAGTGATTATGGAAGTCGAAAATAATGTGTTTGGAAAGAAGTCTCATGAAATTACCAGTCAAGAAATATGGAGGAATCCATGTGTTCTGAAGCAGGAAGTGATTGAAAGTGAAACAAATGCCTATAAATTTGCTAAATTGTCGATGAAATATATATCCTGTGATGTGCATAAACTGAGGAAATAGTATGTACCAGTGTTGAATAAAAATGAACGTCAAAGTACACATCATTTACCATTGGAATCTACTTGCATTGATGTTAAACTGGGTCAGTTACTGTAAAAATATTAGGATTCGCGTGCATCACTCACCGAAGTTAGTTTTCTTTTTTTTTAATTTTTATTTATGCTTGTTCAAAACATTACATAGTTCTTGATACATCATATTTGTCACTTTGATTCAAGTGGGTTATGAACTCCCATTTTTACTCCGTTTACAGATTGCAGAATCACATCAGTTACACATGCATTGATTCACATATTGCCATACTAGTGTCTGTTGTATTCTGCTGCCTTACCTATCCTCTACTATCCCCCCTCCCCTCCCCTCTCCTCCCCTCTTCTCTCTCTACCCCCTCTACAGTAATAAATTTCTCCCCCTTGTATTATTTTTCCCTTTCTTCTTGTATGTAATTTTGTATAACCCTGAGGGTCTCCTTCCATTTCCATGCAATATCCCTTCTCTCTCCCTTTCCCTCCCACCTCTCATCCCTGTTTTAATGTTAATCTTCTTCTCATCCTCTTCATACCTATTCTGTTCTTAGTTAATCTCCTTATATCAAAGAAGACATTTGGCATTTGTTTTGAAGGGATTGGGTAGCTTCACTTAGCATAATCTGCTCTAGTGCCATCCATTTCCCTGCAAATTCTATGATTTTGTCATTTTTTAATGCAGAGTAATACTACATTCTGTATAAATGCCACATTTTTTAATCCATTCATCTATTGAAGGGCATATAGGTTGGTTCCACAGTCTTGCTATTGTGAATTGTGCTGCTATGTACATCGATGTAGCAGTTTCCCTGCAGCATGCTCTTTTTAGGTCTTTAGGGAATTGACCGAGAAGGGGAATAGCTGGGTCAAATGGTGGTTTCATTCCCAGCTTTCCAAGAAATCTCCATACTGCTTTCCAAATTGGATGCACCAATTTGCAGTCTCACCAGCAATGTACAAGTGTACCTGTTTCCCCACATTCTCACCAACACTTGTTGTTTGACTTCATAATGGCTGCCAATCTTACTGGAGTGAGATGGTATCTTAGGGTGGTTTTGATTCACCTTTCTCTGACTACTGGAGATGGTGAGCATTTTTTCATGTACTTGTTGATTATATGTCCTCTTCTGAGATGTCTGTTGAGGTCCTCGGCCCATTTGTTGATTGGGTTATTTGTTATCTTATTGTTTAATTTTTTGAGTTCTTTGTATACTCTGGATATTAGGGCTCTATCTGAAGTGTGAGGAGTAAAGATTTGTTCCCAGAATTTAGGCTCCCTATTTACCTCTCTTATTGTTTCTTTTGCTGAGAAAAAACTTTTTGCTTTGAGTAAGTCCCATGTGTTGATTCTAGTTATTAACTCTTGTTATTAACTCTTGTGCTATGGATGTCCTATTGAGGAATTTGAAGCCCGACCCCACAGTATGTAGATCGTAGCCAACTTTTTCTTCTATCAGACGCCATGTCTCTGTTTTGATATCAAGGCCCTTGATCCATTTTGAGTGAACTTTTGTGCATGCAAGAGAAAGGGATTCAGTTTCATTTTGTTACATATGGATTTCCAGTTTTTCCAGCACCATTTGTTGAAGATGCTATCCTTCCTCCATTGCATGCTTTTAGCTCCTTTATCAAATAGAAGATTGTTGTAGCATTGTGGATTAATCTCTGTGTCCTCCATTCTGTACCATTGGTCCACCCGCCTGTTTTGGTACCAGTACCATGGTGTCATTGTTACTATTGCTCTGAAATTTAGTTTGAAATCTGGTATCGCTATACCGCCTGATTCACACATCCTGGTTAGAATTGCTTTTGCTATTCTGGATCTTTTATTATTCCATATGAATTTCATGATTGCTTTCTCTATTTCTACAAGAAATGCCGTTAGGATTTTGATTGGCATTACATTAAACCTATAGAGAACTTTTAGGAATATCACCATTTTGATGATATTAGTTCTCCCTATCCATGAACAGTGTATATTTTTCCATCTTCTAAGATCTTATTCTACTTCTCTTTTTAGGGTTCTGTAGTTTGCATTGTATAAATCTTTCACCTCTTTTGTTAGGTTGATTCCCAAGGATTTTAGTTTTATTTTTTGAGGATATTGTGAATGGAGTGTTTTTTTTTTCTCATTTCCGTTTCAGAAGTTTTGTCACTGATATACAGAAATGCCTTTGACTTATGAATGTTGATTTTATATCCTGCCACATTGCTGAAATAATTTCTAACTTCTAGTAGTTTTTTTTGTAGACCTTTTTGGGTCTTCTATATATTGAATCATATCAGCTGCAAGTAGTGATAATTTAAGTTATTCTTTTCCTATTTTCATGCCTTTTATTTCTTTCATCTGTCTAATTGCTCTGGCCAGTGTTTCGAGAACTATATTGAATAGAAGTGGTGGTAGAGGACATCTCTGTCTTGTTCCAGATTTTAGAGGGAATGCTTCAATTTTTCTTCATTCAGAATAATGCTAGCCTGAGGCTTAACATAGATAGCTTTTACAATGTCGAGGTAAATTCCTGTTATCTCTAGTTTTTCAAATGTTTTGAACATAAAGGGATGCTAAGGGTCTATCCTTCTTATTTATTTTTTGCAGAACCAAGCTTTAGTTTTGTAATTTTTTCAATAGTTTCTTTTGTTTCAATTTTGTTGTTTTCCGCTCTGATTTTAGTTATTTCTTGCCTTCTGCTACATTTGCTGTTGTTTTGCTCTTCCTTTTCTAGGGCTTTGAGATGAAGTGTGAGCTCATTTATTTGTTGTTCTTTCCTATTTTTGAGGAATGACGTCAAGGTGGTGAATTTCCCTCTTAAAACACCTTTCATTGTGTCCCATAGACTCCGATATGTTGTTTCTGTATTTTCATTTATCTTGAAGAATTTTTTGATTTTCTCATTTATGTCTTCTGTAACACATTAATCATTCAGTAACATGTTGTTCATTTTCAATGTGATGTAGGATTTTTCCTTCCTTCTTTTTCATTGGTTTCCAGATTCATTCCATTATAATCCAATAAAATTCATGGTATTAAGTCCACCCTTTATATTTACTGAAGGTTGCTCTATGGCATAATATATGGTCTATTTTTTAGAAGGATCCATGTGCTGCTAAAAAATATTATATCCACTTGATGATGGTTGATATATTCTATATATGTCAGTTAAGTCTATGTTATTGATTGTGATATTGAGTTCTATAGTTTCTTTATTCAACTTTTATTTGGAGGATCTGTCCAATGGTGAGAGAGGTGTGTTGAAGTCACCCATAATTATTGTGTTGTGGGCTATTTGATTCTTGAACTTGAGGAGAATTTGTTTTATGAACGTCACAGCACCATTTAATGGTGCGTAAATACTGATAATTTTTATGTCTTGTTGGTGAATGGTTCCTTTTAACAGTATATAATTTCCTTCATTATCCCTTTTGATTAAATTAGTCTTGAAGTCGATTTAATTCGATTTGAGGATGGCCACCACTCCTTGCTTATGAGGACCGTGTGCATGGTATATTTTTTCCCAACCTTTCACCTTCAGCCTGTGTATGTCTTTTCCATTCAGATATGTCTCCTGGAGGCAACATATTGTTGGATTTGTTTTTTGAATCCAAGTTACAAGCCTATGTTGCTTTATTGGAGAGATTAAGCCATTAATGTTTAGTGTAACTATTGATATATGGTTTCTACTGCCAGCCATGTTTGAATATTTATCGCTTTTTAAAATTTACTTTGTTTCTCCATGATTAGCTTTTCCCCCGCCCTCTGTCATTACTGAGGCACTTCCCACTGATGGTTTTGGTTGTTGTTTTTCATTTCTTTCTCGTGTAGTGTTTTGCTCAAGACACTTTGCAATGGTGGTTTTCTGGCTGCAAATTCTTTTACCTTTGTTTATCATAAAAGATTTTTATTTCGTTGTCGTACCTGAAGCTGAATTTTGCTGGATACAGAATTCTTGTTTGGCATCCATTGTCTTTCAATGTTTGAAATACGTTGTTCCAGGATCCTCTCACTTTCAGTGTCTGTGATGAAAAATAGGTTGCTAACCTTATTGGTTTACCCCTGAATGTAATCTTCCTCCTTTCTCTTGAAGCTTTTAAAGTTTTCTCTTTGTTCTGTATATTGGATAGCTTCATAACAATGTGTCTTGGCGTTGGTCTACTGTGATTTTGTGTGCTCTGTGTCCTGTAAGCATCTTCAATTTGTATATCCATTTCCTTTTTTATTTCTGGAAAATTTTCATTCCCATAGTTTGAATCTCTGTACCTTCCTCTATCCAGATGACTCATAAGTTTGGTTTTTTTATGTTATACCATATCTCTTGGATGTTTTTCTCGTGATTTTTTACCAGCCTTTCTGTGTTGGCTAGACTCTTTTCAAGATGATATATTTTGTCTTCATTATGTGACATTCTGTCTTCTACTTGCTCCACACAGTTAGTGATACTCTCAATTGAGTTTTTAATTTGGTTTATCGTTTCCTTCATTTCTAGAAATATTCTTTAAATATTTATAATCTCTATCTCCTGATAAAGAAGATTAACTTCTTCTTTTATCTGTTTATGTAATTCATTTTCAATGTGTTCTTTCACTGTATTTATTTGCTCTCTCGTATCCTCTTTAAGGTTCCATTTCATCTGTCTAAGGTATTCCTTGAGTTCTTTATATGACCATTTTTCTGATAATTCTAGGTCCTCCTGAATATTTAGGTTATCCTTCATTGTTTGTACTCCTTTTCTTTCTTGCTTTTTGATGCTGCTCATGTTACTTCTTGTTCTGTTTGAGTGCTGAGTTACTTCTTATTCTTATAAATTTATTTGAAGCTTGGGAGGAAAGATATTAGAAGGGATGGGAAGAAGTCACTAAAGAGAATGAGAATAGGCAGGTAGAATTCAAGGATGGGGGAATAAGAAAATTGAAAAGAAATGAAAAGACAAAAGAAAAAATTAGAAAATAAAGAAAGAAATAATTTTTTTAAAATAATAATGATAATTAAAAAATGAAAATTAAAATTTAAAATAATAATAATAGTAAAATTAAAAAAATAAAAACATTAAAATAAGTTAAAGAACAACACAAAAAATTTAAATGAAAGAAAAAAAATAAAAATAAAATAATAATAATAATAATAATACATGCAGTCATAGAGTTCAATTAACTTCTCTTCCAGTAGGTGGAGCTGTGCTCACTGGGCCAAGCTTCTCCTCTCAATAGGTGGGAACCAATCACTGTGCAGCAGCTCTTCCTCCCAGACTGGGCGGGTCTCTAATCCTGAGTGCCTAGGACCTTCTCTAGTGTTTCCTCAAGCCAGGCTCCGCTCAACTGTGACGCTCACCACAATACTTGCTACACGTCAGGTCTCTGCTCCTGGTAGCCCTGTTTTCATCACCGCTTGGCACTCTCTCCCTGTTTGCCTCCCTCAGACACTAAGTTTATAGAGCTTGGGGCTGGGAACCCCCAGCGAATTTGCTTGCTCTCTGGTATCCATGCCCACATTAGCTGGTGTAAGAGACCTCAGTTGTCAGCACTAGTAGGAGCGGTAGCCAGGAATTCCACGCCACAAGTCCCACAGCACACATGATTCCCTCGGTCTGGCCATCTTTCTCACGGGAGACCTGGGAGGGCCCCTTAAGGGAGAGCTGGGAGGGGCCGTTAATGTTTCCCCGCTGTGTGGAGAGAGATGCATAGGGAATTACACACCTGTCGTACTGGTTTCAATGAAGTTATCTCCTCTGCCCATGACATCAGTTCTCTTCCACGGTGGTATCCCATGCAAATGGTGACCATTCGTTCCTTTTGCCAGGTGACCAATGCAATGGATGGGTCCTGACTGTGTCTCCAAAGCCCCATTTCAATCCAGTGGCCTTTTACCTCTGTAAATTCAGAAGGGCCGACCAGTTATTTCAGAGGGAACGTTAGTTCTGAGTCACAAGAAGCAGGCAAATCTGAGCTTCTATGCAGCCGATCCGGGCTCTGTGTGTTTTCTCAGGGGCCCAGACTGTTCGCACCAGATCCACGTCAGGTCAGCATTGCCTAGTGATTCTGAACAAACAGCATTTAGACAGTTTACGACTCCCTATGCCTGCGCAGCTAATGAGGTCAGATACTTGATTTCTCCATGTCCGCCACCATGTTGGATCTCTTATATTGCTACTTTTTAATGTCTGTGCGTGTGCGTGTGTGTGTGTGTGTGTGTATATATATATATATATATATATATATATATATATATATATATATATATATGATTTCTTATATATTTTTAGATATCAATTCAATTCATTATTTGAAATGGAACCAGTTATATTATTTATTCACAGGATGGTCTATTCATGCATTATCTCTATATTCATAGACACAGGGTACACCTCTGTGTACCCCTAACACTAATGTATATGTCTTCAAAATATTGCTCCCAGAAATGGTGGAAGAAATACTCATGTCACCTGATCCACATATATATTTTATCACAGTAAAATTCTGAACAAAAAATGTAAAGGTCACACTTATGATTGTACCGAAGCCTAAAAGAAAAGTGAAAATGTTTAACTAAAAACATCCATGTGAAGGTTGCCTAATGCTCTCAAATGTCAATCCTATTGGTGACAACATATTTGTTTCTTCCAATGATTATATATACAAATTAAACCCTGTTGAAAATGTCTAATCCTATAACTCACTTTATACTTTGCCTGATTTCATAATGTCTCTATTGATAACTGCTTTCCTACTTATTTTCCCCAGTTCATCATTGTGACTGACTCTTCATATGTGCTGACATTTTCATTCATTCTCTAACCGAAACCCTATTGCTAAAGAACTTTTGGTCCAAATACTATACTCACTCTTCTTCCTAAACCTACCGACTATCTTCCTAATCCTACCGACTATCCATTTTTTTACTGGATGTTCTCTTCTACATTAAATCTACCAAGGTACAAGGTCCTGTGCTTCAAATCATACCTAGATTTCTGTTTCCATACTTATATTTCACCTCTATGTTCTTTTAATTATCACAAGTTCCCAATACCATTATTCATCGCACAGAATGATTCCTAACCCAAATTGAACCTGTTATTAACCCTAAACATACACTGTTCCCTCAATCTCATTTTACAGAAGAGCAGCGACAGAGTTGTTCTTAAAATACAGGGAATTAGGGGACCTTCCACCTGCTGAAAACCTCAAAGGTCCATGCAGAAATGATACCTGGAGAAGTTGTAGGGAGGTATGAAAGACCTGAGAGAGCAAAAGTCCTATTCCATGGCAAACAACCTGGTCAGGATAAAGGGATGTGTCTGAATCAGCCTCTCTCTACTTATGTTAGAGAAGATGGACTAAACCAGACCTGTGTGGAGAGCTGTTCCCAGGTGCCTATGGTTGATATACCATTCTAACTTGTGCAAGTGTTCCAGGAAGTAGGAGCAGCCTCCATCTCATGGGACCCTTGGAAGCAAGTGTTAGGACAAACTGGTTGCCAAGGCAGTGACCTCATTCATTCAATTCCAAAGAAAGTGACATACCTCATTTCCTTGGTGATGGAACTCTATGATCTTTGTATCCTAGTGGCCAGGCACCCAGACGCTATCCCATTCCCAGTCACAGTGGTCTCACTTGTTTGAATTTACCAAGGACAGAGTCAGTATTTCTTGGTACCTACTAATGTGAGGATGGCCAAATGCCAGGAGAGCACTGAAGAGGTACCTTTTCTGAGAAAGCCAGTAGTGGCTCACCACTATTTCCTGACAACTTCACAGAGTTAGCCAAGGAAACCAGACCTGAGAGAGGACAGACTATTTCGAAGGAATATAGTATGGCCGAGCAGTTAGAGGACACTCCAGATAGTCACAGATCTACATGGGGGAAGGAGGTGCCATTATGGGAGTGGGTGTGGGTTTGTGGTTTTGCCTCATGTTCTAACAAAAGGTAGGAATGGCGGTTTGTTTGGATTGAAGTGGACTGTTTCGAGTAAGTCATTTGACAAGGTGAGTGTTTCTATGTTTGTGTATCCGACTATGTCCATTGTTGTAGACATTAGAAAAGAGAATGCATTAATGGATGTGTCCTGTCTAGTATAAATCTTACCATAATTCATCCTGCTCAATTTATGAATGGACTGCACCTTGTCTTATCGATGGGCAACACCTGCTATCATCCTAAGTTCCTGTTTTCTTCCTGAATTCTGGCCAGTCTCCAGAATAGGCTCAGGGATTTGTGTCCAAGATATGTACCACCTCCAAGCTCTGTGACATGGCCATATACTGGATAGCTGAAGAGAATGGAGATCATCTCAGAAAACTCAGATATCAGTGTGACCAGGAAAGTCTCAGTGGAGAAACCCTGCTTTGGGCCTTTTGCTTACCTTATGTTCTGTTGCCCTGAATGTCAGGAAGGTCTTTGCCTCAGGCCACCCCTTTGTGAAGCCTGAAGAAAACAGTTTTAAATTTGAAATGAATAGGCATCACCTGTGGCTCTTTGCTTAATTGCTTTGGAAAGGGATGTGTCTGAATTAGCCTCTTGGCCTTGTATGTGGCTGTGATTTTTATTCTCAGCACATGATGGATCCAAAGAATGATCGCATGTGCGCATCCAAAACCAAAATGGAAAAAAGATCAGTCATTGTGGATGAAGTCTCTCGCCTTCTTCTGTTAGGTTCCTGACATCCATCAAGTGAGAATACTGATCCTTTGGGTCAAATGAGTTCTTGAAATCTCTGCCGAGGTGCTTGGCTTTTCTCATGACTCTATTTCACATAAATATTCCATACCTGAAAGTCAGTAGGCCTCAAATTGGAGAAACAGAGCAGCATGAACGGCAGGCTTAGTTGACCACTCCTGGTTCATATTAAGAGTGTCCAGGCCACCCTGACTTTAGGCAAATGAGGGGCAAGTGAGATTATTTTGGACACTACCAATGGCTGCACCCCTCATGGAAACCTCCAGCCAGAGGTCATGATGAGTGAATATATGGAAGAAGATGAGGGCCATGTGGGAGAGTTTTGGTTTTAATTGTGGTCATTTGTGTGGCGGTTGGAAGAAATGTCTGGGTCCACCTGGGCTTGAACTCTGGTGTGATTCCCCATAGAGACTTAGTTCTGGAACTCACCTCAGAGAAGTATTGCCATGAATTGTTTTGGGATTTTAGGAGGCCACGCATGAGAGTTGCCCTTGGAAACTGAGATCTGGCTTTCCACAGAGCACTGGGAATCTCAGCCAGCATATCACATGATATAATTGTGAAAAACTTGCAGCCATAGTTGAGAGTCAAAACACACATGGACCTCACATTTTACACCTCAATGTGCCTGGCTTCATGTGACCTTTTCCCCACTCTTTGGGAAGCCTTGCCTGTGAGAGTTCTCCAGAGTTTTCATTTAAATTAGCTTCCTCAACATTTAGTGGTTCCTGAATGAATTGAAACCCAGAGTTTCTCCAACTTCATCCTTGAAAAATGGCTTGATAAATACCATGAATTTTTGGAAGTTCCCACAACCAGGTGGCACTGGAGAACATTTGGATGTCCTGTTGCTGATCATGAGTATACCAGACAATGCCTTGATTGACTGGGTTTCATGAAAATGGTGTAGAACAGAGATGCCAGTAAGTTGGAGCCTGCTGAGTAGTGGGCCTAGAGCAGTGGTGGGCAGGTGTGTGATGAAACATCAGTGGTAGGGCCATGAGGATCTACCATTGGATTCCAAATGGCTTGTGACTGACATGGTGCAGCCAGCAGTCCCTTATATGTAAAGGCATCTTGTTATATGGTGAGGTTTCAGGTCAATGTTATGAATCAGGTTGATATGGACGAGGGGGCAATGGGGCAAGCTAGGAGGGATAGAAGCCTGGTTGGTGCATTCTCCTGCAGACCCTGACCCAACACACGTGACAGAACTCCCTCCAGCAATATGTCCCAGTTGAGCTCCTGGTATTTCGTGAAGCAAATACCAAACTCCCAGTGCTGCAGGAAAAACACCACAAAAAGTGTAGGAGGACCAAATGGCTTCGCAGTCAACACGGAGGGACACTTAGTCCTCAGTGGTCACAGTTTACCTACAAAGAGAGGATTCAGCATTGCTGCCTCATCTTCATTGGAAAATAAGAAACCATGTCCTTCAGGTCACATAGATGCAGAACCAGCTTTGATGGTCTCACTACTAAAGTAGCCAAATCTCCTGACAACAACATATATTTCAAGTGCCCAAAATCAGAGGCAGTTTCTCAAAAAGTTTTTAGGCTCTCAGAGCTCCCTGTTTGTGTTGTGTTTACCCTATCCCTTACTTTTGGAAACTCCTCTACCACCTCCATGGTTATGAACTCTTGAGCATTTTCCATTCCAGATATGTATTCACTGATTTTCTAACTCTTCTCCTCTAATTATGTTTTACCTGGGGTGAAGGTAATGTCAAGGCATTTTTCTGGATGAGAGTGAGAGGATATCAGACCTTCACAGATATTTGTGAAGCACATATTTGCTTACACATTGAATTCATTTTCCAATTTTCCTTTTGAAATACTGAATCCCTGACACTAACCCATACCTACTAGAATCAGACAACTCATCCTAATATAATGGAGAAAAATAACCCAAACAGAATAGAAATTCAAGCAGTTCAGAGGAGGCATCTTGTATAGTTGGACTTGCCTTTTGCATTATATAAGGTAGGAGTTATAAATCTAGTCAATTTTTATTTGAAATAGTTCTCCATGTGTTTTTAAAGATAACAAATGTGTGAAATCCTGTTTCCCTTTCTCTGTAGCCAATTCACACATGTATATTTATATGCACATATAGAATCCTACCAGGAATCCCACGTACATTTTTGTGAGGTTTCTCACTTCGCAGATTCAAATTGTGAGAAGAGATCACTCCTCTTAAACGCTGTTAGAACTGAAGATTCAAACTATAGGGGAGCTTTCTAGTAGAACAACATTATACATATACTCATGTTCAGTAAAATAATTATTTTTGCATCTGTGGATGATATATATTTCCTGATGAATTTTGATTTTCATATATATTGCTGCTTTTTAATGTCTGTCTGTAGTTTGTATGTGTGTGTGTGTGTGTATATATACACACACACACACACTATTCAGATTTTTCAATATATAAAATATATGTGTCTTATATACACTTTCTAAATTCATTCATGTTCATGTATATGGATTTATAATCAACTTTTCACAAGATTATTTTCCGAAATATTCATCCACCTGAAATACATATTTGTTTCCTAGTACTGAAAACAAACTTCAGTGAATGGTGCCTACAAATTCTAATAATTTTACAGTAACTGACCCAGTTTACCACCAATGCAAGTAGATTCCTATGGGACATGATATGTAATTTGAGGTTCATTTGTATTCAACACTGGTACATTATTATTTCTTCAGTTTTTGCACATCATACGATATATATTTCATCCACAAGTTCACAAATTTACAGGCATTTGTTTCAACTTTAATCAATTCCTGTTTCAGAACACAAGTATTATCAGGGTTTCTGAACTCGTCTTTTCATGACGCTTCTTTCCAAACAAGTTATTTTCGATTTCCATAATCACTGGTGAAGTAAAACTCACACCCTTCGTGATAAACCAAAACACTAATATTACCATTATATGTATACCATTTTGGAAAGAATGATTGTATATCAATATAACATTTCCTGTAATTTTTCAGATATCAGTTCAATCCATTATTTATAGTTGAAACAAGTTATATTATTTATTCACAGTATGTTCTATTCATGCTTTATCTTTATATTCATAGACACAGTGTACACCTCTTTGGACCCCCAATACTAATTTTACGTCTTCAATATATTGCTACCAGAAATGGTGGAAGAAATACTTATGTCACCTGATCTACATATACATTTTATCACAATAGTATTCTGAAAAAAAATGTAAAGGTCACACTTATGACTGTACCAAAGCCTAAAAGGAAAGTGAACATGGATTAATAGAAACATCCATGTCCATGCTGCCTAATGCTCTCAAATGTCAATCCTATTGGTGACAACATATTTGTTTCTTCCTAAGATTATATATTCAAACTCAACCCTGTTGAAAATGTCTAATCCTATCACTCACTTTATATTTTGCCTGATGCAATAATGTCTCTATTGATATCTGCATTTCTACATATTTTCCCAGTTTATCATAGTGACTGACTCTTCATATGTGCCGACATTTACATTCACTCTCTAACCGAAACCATATTGCTAAAGAACTTTTGGTCTAAATCCTATAATCGCTCTTCTTCCTAAACCTACCGACAATCTTTCTAAACCTACTGACTATCCCTTTTTACTGGATGTTCTCTTCTACGTTCAATCATCCAAGGTACAAGGTCCTATGCCATTGTATATTGAATTATCTGAGACATCTTTAGAGAACATAAATCAAGCTAAGTATCCCAATCAAGGGCCCAATGCCCTTCTGGGTTTCAAATTATACCTAGATTTTTATTTTCATACTTATATTTCACCTCTACATTCTTGTAAATCTCACAGGTTGCCAATACCATTATTCATCGCACAGAATGATTCCTAACCCAAATTGAACCTGTTATTAACCCTAAACATACACTGTTCCCTCAATCTCATTTTACAGAAGAACAGGGACGGAGTTGTTCTTACAATACAGGAAAGTAGGGGACCTTCCACCTGCTGAAAACCTCAAAGGTCCATACAGAAATGATACCCGGAAAAGTTATAGGCAGCTATGAAGGACCTGAGAGAGCAAAATTCATCTTCCATGGCAAACAACCTGGTCAGGATGAAGGGATGTGTCTTAATCAGCCTCTCTCTTCTTATTGTAGAGAAGATGGACCAAATCAGGCCTGTGTGGAAAGCTGTTCATGGGTGCCTATGGTTGATATACCATTCTAACTTGTGAAAGTGTCACAGGAAGTAGGGGCAGCCTCCATCTCATGGGACCCTTGGAAGCAACTGTTAGGAAAAAGGGGTGCCAAGGCAGTGGCCTCATTCAGTTCCAAAGAAAGTGACATATCTAATTTCCTTGGTGATGGAACTCTCTGAACTTGCTATCCAAGAACCAAGACACCGAGAGGCAATCCCAGTCCAAGTCCCTGTGGGCTCACTTGATTGGATTTTCCAAGGACAGAGTCAGTCTTTCTCGGTACCTAATGATATGAGTATAGCCAAATACCAGGAGAGCACTGAAGAGGTACTTTTCCTGAGAAAGCAGGTAGTGGCTCGCCACTTTTTCCTGACAACTTTACAGAGTTGGTCAAGGAAAGCAGATCTGATAGAGGACACGCCATTTCGGGGGAACATAATATGGCCCACCAGTCAGAGTTAACTCCGGAGAGTCACAGAACTACTTGAGGGAAGGAGGTGCCTTTGTGAGTGTGGGTTTGTTGTTTTGTCTCATATTCTGAGAATAGGTAGGGAAGGCGGTTTGTTTGATTTGGAGTGAACTGTTTCTAGTAAGTCGTTTGACAAAATGAGTGTTTCTATGTCTGTGTATCCCACTGTGTCCGTGGTTGTAGACATGAGAAAAGAGAATGCAACAATGGATGTGTCCTGTCTAGTAGAAAGCTTCCCATTATGCATCCTGCCTAATTTATGAATGGAGTGCGGCTTGCCTTATGGATGAGCAATACCTATTACCTTCCTAAGTCCCTGTTTTCTTCTGAATTCTGGCCACTCTCCAGAATAGGTTCATGGTTTTGTGTCCAAGATATGCAACAACTCCAAGGTCTGTGACATGGCCATGTACAGGATAGCTGAAGGGAATGGCCAGCATCTCAGAAAACTCAGATATCAGTGTGACCAGGAAAGTCTCAGTGGATATACCCTGCTTTTGGCCTTTTGCTTACCTATTGTTCTGTTGCCCTGAATATCAGGAAGGTCTTTGCCTCAGGCCACCCCTTTGTGAAGCCTGAAGGAAACAGTTTTCAAATGGAAATGAATGGGCATCACTTGTGGCTCTTTCTTAGTTGCTTTGGAAAGGGATGTGTCTTAATTAGACTCTTGGCCTTGTATGTGGCTGTGACTTTGATTCTCAGCAGCTGATGGATCTAAAAATGATCCCATGTGTGCATCCAAAACCATAATTGCCAAAAGATCAGTCATTGTGGATGAAGTCTCTCGTCTTCCTCTGTTAGGTTCCTGACCTCCATCAAGTGAGAATAGGTATTCCTTGGGTCAAATGAGTTCTTCAAATCACTGCAGAGGTGCTTAGGTTTTCGTATGACTCCAAATCACATAAAGAATCTATACTTGAAAGTCAGTAGGCCTCAAATTGGAGAAACAGAGCAGTATTAACGGGAGGCTTATTTGATCACTCCTGGTTCACAGAAAGGGTGTCCAGGCCAACATGACTTTAGGCAAATGAGGGGCAAGGGAGTTTATTTGGACACTGTCTTTGGGTGAGCCCTTCATGGAAACCTCCAGACAGAGGTTACGATGAGTGACTATATGGAAGAAGATGAGGACCATGTTTGAGTGTTTTGTTTTTAATTGTGGTCATTTGTGTGGTGGTTGTAAGAAATATCTTGGTCCACCTGGGCTTGAACTCTGTTGGGATTTCCCTTAAAGACTGCGTTCTGGAACTGAACTCAGAGAAGTATTGCAATGAATAGAAATACAAGCAGTTTAGAGGAGGCATGGTGTATATTTGGACTTGCCTTTTGCATGATACAGAGTAGGAGTTAAATCTAGTCAATTTTTTGTTGAAATAGTTCTCCATGTGTTTTTAAAGTTAAAAAATTGTGAATTCCTGTCTCCCTTTCTCTGTAGCCTATTCAGCACATATATTTTTATATGGATATATAGAATCATACCTGGTACCACACATACATTCTTGTGAGGTGGATGAGTTGGCAGATACAAATTGTGAAAAGAGATCACTCCTAATTAACCGTGTTGGAACTGAATATTCAACCAATGGGTGAGCTTGCTAGTTGAACAACATTATACATAAATCCATGTTCAGTAAAATGAATATTTTTGGATCTTTTTATGATATATATTTTATGAAAATTTTGATTGACATATATTTTGCTATTTTTTTTCTGTGTGTGTGTGTGTGTGTGTGTTTTGTGTCATTCGCCTGTTCTGTAAAACAACTTCAGAGAGAGAGGTTAAAAATTCATGCAAAGCTCTGATGGAGGTATCTAATATCTTAGTTTTGGTCTATTGCTTCTTCTAATTGGGTCATTTGTTGTGTCCCATGGACGAGGGCAGTGGTTCCTGTGCCCACCCCTGAAGCAACTCCTATTCCGAATAGGATGGCTAAAGTGAGGGATATATGTCCCCAGTGGAAACGGGTTGTATGCCCCTCTATTTCATTTTCAAATGAACCTGCATCATGACAGAGCACTCTGGGAAACATCTGCACCATTACACAATTAATCACATCTGTTGACAATTTCTTTAAAACATAAACAATGTTTAATTATATACAATTATGCTGTTGTAGGGACGGACAAGGCAAGGTACCTAAGATAGCAACGAAGACAGGGAAACCGTCCTATTTGGTTGCAACCAGATTCAGAGGGCATTGCTTCTGTTGTAATCAATTATTCTCCTGAAACTCAAGTTTAGGTAGTTTCAGAATTTTGTACCCAACATGTAAGGGAAGGGGCTCAGAAGTTCACAGTCTTCAGAAGTTCAAAAAAGCCGTTGTTGTTTCTGTTTTTTACCTCAGTTCTGGGCAAGTAAACTTTTCAAGGACACCTGGGAGGGAAAGAGCTTTTTCCTACCTTTCTTATTTTTCGCCCCTGACAGCTGTTACCATGGAGCCCTGATGGTAACTTCTTTATCTTAGAAATATAGCCATCTCTGTAAAGCCCCAGCTCATGGCCAGAGGCCTTGTTCATTATTTTGTGGAAAACAAGTAATGGGGTGTCTAGCATAGAGGTGTTTATTTTTTTAGCCAGTGGCCAAGTAGAACAAGGCAACACTAAAAGAGGAAGTTTATCTACATTGAACTCTTTTATAGGGACTCTTTTGCTGAAAGTCCTAAAGTCAGCCATGGTGAAGACTTCTGTAGAAAGTCAGTTAAGAATTTTCTGTAGGCCTGGTACAGAAGGGGAAGACAGGGAAGGTGGGGCTGACAGCAGCTCCGAGGATCTGAGAATAAGGAAGGAGAGATGTAAAAGAATAATGGGAAAGGGGTTTGGGATTTTCCTAGCAACAAAAACTTGAGCTGTAGAACAGGTAGAGCAGAGGGGAAGACAAGAGTGAGTATCCCAAAATGCATGTGAGGGACTTTAAATTTTTAGTAAACTGTTTTCAGTGATGACAAAGCAACTATAAAGGCCATTTTCATTACATCTTTGATAGAAGTCTGAGGGCTCTCCTCAGCTAGTTTCAGCTTTGTGTTAGCTGGTAAGAGGACCTGGTGGGACCCGGGGCGGGCACGGACAGGAGAAGAGAGGAGTGAGTCGGTGGATGGGAACCTGAGTACCTGCTACTTCAGCAAGATGGCGATGGTCTGAGAACCAGCAGAGATTTGGGTTTTTGATCTAATAATTGGAGGGGAGAAATCAGGTTGCTGAGGTGAGAGTGACAGCAGAGACTCTGGAGCACAAGGCTGAAGGTGAGGATTGATTGGATAAGCATAGTTCAGGATATGAGTGAAGGATGGAAAAGGCATGCCCATAGGGGAATCTCCTTTCACCCTTTTGAGCACTTGCAGAAGTTAAAAAGGTCACACAGGGCTGGGGATGTGGCTCATTTGTAGCACGCTCGCTTGGCATGCGTGCGGCCCGGGTTCGATCCTCAGCACCACATACAAACAAAGATGTCGTGTCCAGCAAAAAACTAAAAAATAAATATTAAAAATTCTCTCTGTCTCTCTCTCTCTCACCTCTCTCTTTAAAAAAAATGGTCACGCAGAATTTGAGGATCAAGAGACCCCTCTGGGGGCCATCGGTTTTGGTTATCTAATTGGTAATATGGCCAATGCTGTGTACTGAATTTGATCAGGAGTTTGTGTTCCATCAGGCAGCCCCTGTATGCTCACATCCCCATGACGTACAGCAAAAGTCTGCCAGGCATTCTGGGATTACTAAAAAGGAGTGATGGATTTTTCCTTTCCCCAGGTCCATGATCCTCTTAGTTATACAAGTCCGATATTTACTGCCATTAGCCCCTTGAACTAGAGACCTTTTATTTGATAGAGGGCCCAATGGGGCCTTAAGGGCTGAGTTTATTGCCCCTGTATCCACTTCAAAGTTTACTGGTGTCTCCTCCACTTCAAAAGATACGCTGGGCTCAGGGAGGGGATCTGAGCCCCAACTTTCGTAGTCATGCTGAAGAGTCAGAAAGGCTGGCTGGCGTGGCTGCCTCTTTCTAGGGAACTCTTGAACCCAGTGTCCTCTTTCTTTACAGTAGGCACATTGATCTGAGGTCAGGGGTGGCCTCTGGCGTGGGACCAGGTATCCCTTCCTGTCTCCCTGTTTCTTAATTTCTGGCCTTTTTGTTATTGTGACCGGGACCTTAGTCAACTCCTTAGTCTGTCTTTTGTTTCTTTTATCCTCCTTTTGCTCCCTTCTCTTCCTCAGTTTCTCTCTTATAGTATACTTTCTCGGCTTCTCTGACTAAATCTCTCAAAGTCATATCTTGTAATCCATCTAAGCATTGTAACTTTCTTTAAATATCCAAGGCAGCATGCCCAATAAAGGCCATTGTGACAGATGATTTTTGATCCTCTGCATGAGGATCGAAAGGAGTATATCTCCTATATGCCTCCGTAATTCTCTCTAGAAACATAGAGGAAGATTCATCAGGCCCGCAGGCGTGGTACCCACGTCACCCCAAATGGAGTAGGGAAAGAGCAGTGCCACTGCCTGCTCCCGGATCAGGCCCAGCCACCAGCTGGTGTGGTAGTCACGTCACCCAAATTGTGGTAGGGGCCAAGCAGGCTGCCCCCCGCGCCCGCCACAAAAGCAGACCTGTGACTGACCTTCGGAACAGGCCCAGAGGCCTGCCACCATGGTAGACATGACACCCCAATTGGAGTAGTGGCAGAGAAGAGCTTTCTCCCGCGCCCAGTACAAGCACAACGGCCCACCGGCGTGGTAGTCACGTCAACCCAATTGGAGTAGGGGCAGAGCAGAGTCTTTGCCCGCACCCGGAACAGGCCCAGCGATCTGCCAGCATGGTAGTCACGACACCCCAATTGCAGTAGGGCCAAAGCAGAGCCACCACCCGCTCCCGCAAGGTAGGCAGACCTGCAACTGACTGGCGGAACAGGACTAGCGGCCTGCAAGCACAGCAGACACATCAACCCATTTGGTTCTTTGAAAAAATAAAAAAAAATCTACAGACCCTTAGCCATGCTAACGAAGACAAAAAGAGAGAGAACTCAAATTACTAGCATACAGGATGAAAAAGACAATATCATAACAGATATTTCAGATATACAGAAGATAATCCGAAATTATTTTGAATCTTTGTACTCTAATAAAATAGAAGACAGTGAAGGCATCGATAAATTTCTTAAGTCATATGATCTGCCCAGATTGAGTCAGGAGGATATAGACAACCTAAACAGACCAATATCAATTGAGGAAATAGAAAAAAACATCAAAACACTACCAAGTAAGAAAAGCCCAGGACCTGATGGGTATACAGCAGAGTTTTACAAAACCTTTAAAGGGGAACTAATACCAATACTTTTCAAGCTATTTCAGGAAATTGAAAAAGAGGGAGAACTTCCAAATTCATTCAATGAGGTCAACATCACTCTGATTCCTACACCAGACAAAGACACTTCAAAGAATGAAAACTACAGACCAATATCTCTAATGAGCCTAGAGGCAAAAATCCTCAATTAAATTCTGGCAAATCAGATACAAAAGCATATCAAAAAAATTGTGCACCATGATCAAGTAGGATTCATCCGTGGGATGCAAGGCTGGTTCAATATACAGAAATCAATAAATGTTATTCATCACATCAATAGACTTAAAAATAAGAACCATATGATCATCTCGATAGATGCAGAAAAAGCATTCGACAAAGTACAGCATCCCTTTATGTTCAAAATTCTAGAAAAACTAGGGATAACAGGAACATACCTCAATATTGTAAAAGCAATCTATGCTAAGTCTCAGGCTAGCATACTTCTGAATGGAGAAAAATTGAAGGCATTCCCCCTAAAATCTGGAACAAGACAGGTATGCCCTCTTTCACCACTTCTGTTCAACATAGTTCTCGAAACACTGGCCAGAGCAATTAGAGAGATGAAAGAAATTAAAGGCATATAAATAGGAAAAGAAGAACTTAAATTATCACTATTGCAGATGACATGATTCTATTCCTAGCAGACCCAAAAGGGTCTACAAAGAAACTAATAGAGCAAATAAATGAATTCATCAAAGTGGCAGGATATAAAATCAACACTCATAAATCAAAGACATTCCTGAATATCAGTGACAAATCCTCTGAAACGGAAATGAGGACAACCACTCCATTCACAATATACTAAAAAAAAAATAATAATAATTGGGAATCAACCTAACAAAAGAGGTGCAAGTTTTATACAAGGAAAACTACAGAAACCTAAAGAGAAAAATAGAGGAAGATATTAGAAGATGTAAAAATGTACCCTGTTCATAGATAGACAGAACTAACATCATCAAAATGGCGATATTACTAAAAGTTCTCTATAGGTTTAGTGCAATGCCAATCAAAACCCAACGGCATTTCTTGTAGAAATAGAGAAAGCAATCATGAAATTCATATGGAAAAATAAAAGACCCAGAATAGCAAAAACAACACTAAGCAGGAAGTGTGAATCAGTCGGTATAGGGATACCAGACTTCAAACTATACTGCAGAACAATAGTAACAAAAATAGCATGGTACTGGTACCAAAACAGGTGGGTGGACCAATGGTACAGAATAAAGGACACAGAAACCAATCCAAAAAATACAACTATCTTACATTTGATAAAGGGGCTAAAAGCATGCAATGGATGAATGATAGCATCTTCAACAAATGGTGCTGGGAAACCTGGAAATCCATATGTAACAAAAAGAAACTGAATCCCTTTCTCTCGCCATGCACAAAAGTTAACTCAAAATGGATCAAGGAGCTTGATATCAAATCAGACATGGTGTCTGATAGAAGACAAAGTTGGCTACGATCTACATACTGTGGGGTCGCCTCCAAATTCCTCAATAGGACACCCATAGCACAAGCGTTAATAACTAGAATCAACACATGGGACTTACTCAAACTAAAAAGGTTTTTTCTCAGCAAAAGAAACAGTAAGAGAGGAAAATAGGGAGCCCACATCCTGGGAACAAATCTTTCCTCCTAACACTTCAGATAGAGCACTAATATCCAGAGTATACAAAGAACTCAAAAAATTAGTCAATAAGATAACAAATAACCCAAACAACAAATGGGCCAAGAACCTGAACAGACACTTCTCAGAGGAGGACATAAAATCAATCAACAAGTACATGAAAAAATGGTCACCATCTCCAGCAGTCAGAGAAATGTGAATCAAAACCACCCTAAGATACCATCTCACTCCAGTAAGATTGGCAGCCATTATGAAGTCAAACAATCACAAGTGCTGGCGAGGATCTGGGGAAACAGGTACACTTGTATATTTCTGGTGGGACTGCAAATTGGTGCAGGCAAATGGGAAAGCAGTATGGAGATTTCTTGGAAAGCTGGGAACGGAACCACCATTTGACCCAGTTATTCCCCTTCTCGGTCTAAAACCTAAAGACCTAAAAAGAGCATGCTACAGGGACACTGCTACATCGATGTTCATAGCAGCACAATTCACAATAGCAAGACTGTGGAACCAACCTAGATGCCCTTCAATAGAAGAATGAATGAAAAAAATGTGGCATTTATACACAATGGAGTATTACTCGGCACTAAAAAACGACAGAATCATAGAATTTTCAGGGAAATGGATGGCATTAGAACAGATTATGCTAAGTGAAGCTAGCCAATCCCTAAAAAACAAATGCCAAATGTCTTCTTTGATATAAGGAGAGTAACTAAGAACAGAGTAGGGACGAGGAGCATGAGAAGAAGATTAACATTAAACAGGGATGAGAGGTGGAAGGGAAAGGGAGAGAGAAGAGAAACTGCATGAAAATGGAAGGAGAACCTCAGGGTTATACAAAATTACATACAAGAGGAAGTGAGGGGAAAGGGAAAAATAATACAAGGGGGAGAAATTTATTACTGTATAGGGGGTAGAGAGAGAAGAGGAGAGGAGACTGGAGGGGAGGGGGGATAGTAGAGGATAGGAAAGGCAGCAGAATACAACAGACACTAGTATGGCAATATATGAATCAATGGATGTGTAACTGATGTGATTCTGCAATCTGTATACGGGGCAAAAATGGGAGTTCATAACCCACATAAATCAAAGTGTGAAATATTATTTATCAAGAACTATGTAATGTTTTGAACAACCATATATAAAAATTTAAAAAAAGAGATAACTAAATTCGGTGAATAATGCACGAGAATCCTAATATTTCTACAGTTTAAAATCAATGCCAGTAGATTCCTATGGGACATGATGTGTATTTTGACGTTCATTTTTATTCAACAATGGTACATTACTATTTCATGAGTTTATGCACATCATAGGATATATATTTCATCCACAAATTAGCAAATTTATAGGCATTTGATTGAATTTCAATCGCTTCCTGCTTTACAATATATGCATTCCTCCAGGTTTCCTGAAAGGTCTTTTCATGAGACTTCTTTCCAAACATATTATTTTCGATTTCCATAATCACTTTTGAAGCAAAACTCACACACTGTTCATGATAAACCAAAACACTAATATTACCATTAGATGTATAATTGGTGGGAATGAATGATTGTATATCAATATAAGATTTCCTGTAATTTTCCAGATATCAGTTCAATCCATTATTTAATGTTTGAACAAGTTATATTATTTATTCAGAGTATTGTCTATTCATGCTTTATCTCTATATTCATAGACACAGGGTGCACCTCTTTGTACCCCCAATACTAATTTTACGTCTTCAATATATTGTTTCCAGAAATGGTGGACGAAATACTCATGTCACCTGATCTACATATACATTTTTTCACAGTAATATTCTGGACAAATAATGTAATGGTCACGGTTATGATTGCACGAAGGACTAAATGAAAAGTGAACATGGATTACTAAAAACATCTATGTCCAGGTTGCCTAATGCTCTTAACTGTCAATCCTATTGGTGACTACATATTTTTTTCTTCAAAAGATTATGTATTCAAACTCAACCCTGTTGAAAATGTCTAATCCTATCACTCACTTTATACTTTGCCTGATTTCATAATGTCTCTATTGATATCTGCATTTCTACATTTTTTCCCAGCTCATCATAGTGACTGACTCTTCATATGTGCTGACATTTACATTCACTCTCTAACCGAAACCCTATTGTTAAAGAACTTTTGTCCAAATCAAATACTCACTCTTCTTCCTAAACCTACCGACTAGCTTC
The DNA here is from genome assembly GCF_048772815.1 of Callospermophilus lateralis. Classification (NCBI taxonomy): domain Eukaryota; kingdom Metazoa; phylum Chordata; class Mammalia; order Rodentia; family Sciuridae; genus Callospermophilus; species Callospermophilus lateralis. The sequence continues at coordinate 380,785 of NW_027514527.1, read as the reverse complement.
ATAATCTTACTGACTATCCCTTTTTGACTGGATGTTCTCTTCTACATTCAATCATCCAAGGTACAAAGTCCTATGCCATTGTGTATTGAATTAACTGAGACATCTTTGCAGAACATAATTCAAAGCTAATTATCCCAATCAAGGGCTCAATGCCCTTCTGGGCTTCAAATCATACCTAGATTTCTGTTCTCATACTTATATTTAACCTCCATATTCTTTTAAATATCGAAGGTCCCCAACACTATTATTCATCACACAGAATGATTCCTAACACAAATCGAACCTGTTATTAACCCGAAACATACACTGTTCCCTCAATCTCATTTTACAGAAGAGCAGGGACAGAGTTGTTCTTACAATACAGGAAAGAAGGGGACAGTCCACCTGCTGAGAACCTCAAAGGTCCATGCAGAAATGATACCTGGACAAGTTGTAGGCAGGTATAAAGGACCTGAGTGAGCAAAACTCATCTTCCATGGCAAAACACCTGGTCAGGATGAAGGGATGTGTCTTAATCAGCCTCTCTCTTCTTATTGTAGAGAAGACTGACAAAACCAGACCTGTGTGTAGAGCTGTTCCTGGGTGCCTATCGTTGATATTTCATTCTAACTTGTGAAAGTGTCACAGGAAGTAGGGGCCGGCTCCATCTCATGGGACCCTTGGAAGCAACTGTTAGGGAAAAGTGGTTGCCAAGGCAGTGACCTCATTCAGTTCCAAAGAAAGTGACATACCTCATTATTTGGTGATGGAACTCTCTGAACTTGGTATCCAAGAAGCCAGGCACCCAGAGGCAGTCCCAGTTCCAGTCCCAGTGGACTCGCTTGTTTGGATTTTCCAAGGACAAAATCAATCTTTCTTGGTACCTACTGATGTGAGGATGGCCAAATGCCAGAAGATCTCTGAAGAGGGACCTTTCCTGAGAAAGCAGGTAGTGGCTCACCACTTTTTCCTGACAACTTCACAGAGTTGGCCATGGAAACCAGATCTGAAAGAGGACAGGCCATTTTGGGAGAACATAGTATGGCTCACCAGTCATAGGACACTCCTTCTAATCACAGACATACTTGGGGGAAGGAGCTGCCTTTGTGGGAGTGGGTATGGCTTTGTGGTTCTGTCTCATGTTCTGAGAATAGGTAGGAAAGGCGTTTTTTATTTGTTGTTTTTTTTTTTGTTTTTGGTTTTCAGTGGACTGTTCTAGTAAGTCGTTTGACAAGGCAAGTATTTCCATGTCTGTGTATTCCACTGTGTCCGTTGTTGTAAACATTAGAAAAGAAAATGCATTAATGAATGTGTCCTTTAAAGTATAAATATTCCCAAAATTCATCCTGCCCAATATATGAATGAACTGCAGATTGTCTTATCGAAGGGAAACACCTGCTATCTTCCCAAGTTAATGTTTTCTTCCTGTATTCTGGCCAGTCTCCAGAATAGGCTCATGGTTTTGTGTCCACGATATGTACCACCTCCAAGCTCTGTGACATGGTCATGTACTGGATAGCTGAAAAGAATGGCGAGCATCTCAGAAAACTCAGATATCAGTGTGACCAAGAAACTCTCAGTGGAGAGACCCTGCTTTGGACCTTTTGCTTAAGTACTGTTTTGTTACACTGAATATCTGGAAGGTCTTTGCTTCAGGGCACCCCGTTGTGAAGCCTGAAGAATATAGTTTTGAAATGGAAATGAATAGGCATCACCTGTGGCTCTTTGCTTAATTGCTTTGGAAATGGATGTGGCTGAATTAGCCTCTTGGCCTTCTTTGTGGCTGTGATTTAGATTCTCAGCACATGATGGATATAAAGAATGATCCCATGTGTGCGTCCAAAACTATAATGGCAAAAAATCAGTCATTGTGGATGAAGTCTCTCGTCTTCCTCTGTTAGGTTCCTGACCTCCATCAAGTGTGAATAGGGATTCTTTGGGTCAAATGAGTTCTTCAAAGCCCTGATGAGGTGCTTGGGTTTTCGCATGACTCAAATCACATATAGAATCTTTACCTGAAAGTCAGTAGGCCTCAAATTGTAGAAACAGAGCAGTATTAACGGCAGGCTTATTTGATCACTTCTGGTTCACAGGAGGGCTGTCAAGGCCACCCTGACTTTAGGCAAATGAGGGGCAAGCGAGCTTTTTTTGGACACAGTCTTGGGCTGTGCCCCTGATGGAAAACTCCAGCCAGAGGTTACGATGAGTGACTATATGGAAGAAGATGAGGGCCATGTGGGAATGTTTTGGTTTTAATTTTGGCCATTTGTTTGGCGGTTGGAAGAAATGACTGGGTCCACTTGGGCTTGAACTTTGGTGTGATTCCCCTTAGAGACTGAGTTGTGAAACTGAACTCAGAGAAGTATTGCCATGAATTTTGTTTGGATTTTAGGATGCCACGCATGTGAGTCGCCCTTGTAAACTGAGATCTAGGGCCAGGGTGGCTTTCCACAGAGCACTGGGAATCTCTGCCAGGATATCACATGATTTTATTCTCAAAGACATGGCAGCCATATTTGAGAGTCGAAAAATACATAGGACTCACATTGTAGACTTTAATGGGCCTGGCATCATGTGACCATTTTGGCACTCTTTCAGAAGCCTTGCCTGTGAGAGTTCTCCAGAGCTTTTATTGAATTGAGCTTCCTCAACATTTAATGGTTACTGAATGAATTGAAAGCCACAGTGCCTCCAACTTCATCCTTGAAAAATGGCTAGATAAATACCATGAAAATTTTGAAATTCCCATGACCAGGTGGCACTGGAGAACCTTTGGATGTCCTATTGCTGATCAAGAGTATACCAGACAGTGCCTTGATTGACTGGGTTTCATGAAAATGGTGTAGTACAGAGATGCCAGTAAGTTAGAGCCTGCTGAGTAGTGGGCCTAGAGCAGTTTTGGGCAGGTGTGTGATAAATCACCAGTGGTAGGGTCATGAGGATCTACCATTGTATTCCAAATGGCATGTTACTTACATGGTGCAGCCAGCAGACCCTTATATGTAAAGGCATCTTGTTATATGGAGAGGTTTCAGGGCAATGTTCAGAATTAGGTTGATATGGACAAGGGGGCAATGGGGCAAGCTATGAGGGATAGAAGCCTGGTTGGTGCATTCTCCTGCATACCCTGGCACACCACACGTGACAGAACTCCCTCCAGCATTGTGTCCCAGTTTAGCTCCTTGTATGTCATGAAGCAAATACCAAACTCCGAGTGCAGTAGCAAAAACACGACAAAAAGTGGACCAGGACCAAATGGCTTCACAGTCCACATGGGGAGAAACTTAGTCCCCAGTGGTCACAGTTTACCTACAAAGAGATAATGCAGCACTGCTGCTCATCTTTATTGGAATATAAGAAGCCATGTCCTCCAGGTCACATAAATGCAGACCCAGGTTTGATGGTCTCACGCAAAGAAGTCAAATCTCCTGACAACAACATATTTTTCAAGTGCCCAACCTCACAGAAAGTTTCTCAAAAAGTTTTTAGGCCAGAAGAGCTCCATGTTTGTGGAGTGTTAACCCAGTCCCTTACTTTTGGAAACTCCTCTACCACCTCCAAGATTGTGAACTCCTGAGCATTTCCATTCCAGATATGTATTCACTGATTTTCTAACTCTTCTCCTCCAATTGTGTCTTAATTGGGGCAAAGGGATTGACAAGGCATTGCTCTGGATGAGAGTGGAAGGATATTTATGCAGCACATATTTGCATACACATTGGATTCATTTTTCAATTTTCCTATTGAAATAGTGAATCCCTGACACTAACCCGAACCTATTAGGCTCAGACTACTCAACCTAATAAAAAGGAGAAAAATAACCCAAACAAATATAAATACAAGCAGTTCAGAGGAGGCATGTTGTATATTTGGACTTGCCTTTTGCATTATATAAGGTAGGAGTTATAAATCTAGTCAATTTTTAATTGAAATAGTTCTCCATGTGTTTTTAAAGTTAACAGATATGTGAATTCTTGTTTCCAATTCTCTGTAGCCATTTCACCCATGTATATTTATATACATATATAGAATCCTACCAGGTATCACATGTACATTTTTGGGAGGTGCCTGACTTGGCAGATACAAATTGTGAGAAGAGTTCACTCCTCTTAAACGCTGTTGGAACTGAAAATTCAAATTACAAGCTTCCTAGTAGAACAACATTATACATAAGCTCATGTTCAGTAAAATAAATATTTTTGCATCTGTGGATGATATATATTTAATGATGAATTTTGTTTGGCATATATATTGCTACTTTTTAATGTCTATTTGTGTTTTTTTTGTATATATACATACACTCTGTAGATTTTTCAAAATATGAAATATGTGTCTTATATACACTGTCTTAATTCATTCATGTTCATGTACTTGGATTTATAATCAACTTTTCACAAGATTATTCTCAGACATATTCATTTAACTGAAATACATGTTTGTTTCCTAGTACTGAAAACTAACTTCAGTGAATGGTGCATACAAATCCTAATAATTCTACAGTAACTAACCCAGTCTAACATCAATGCAAGTAGATTCCTATGGCACATGATATGTAATTTGACGTTCATTTGTATTCAACACTGGTACATTACTATTTCTTCAGGGTTTGCACATCATAGGATATACATTTCATCCACAAGTTCACAAATTTATAGGCATTTGTTTCAACTTTAATCACTTATTGCTTCAGAACACATGTATTATCAGGGTTTCTTGACTGGTCTTTTCATGAGAATTCTTTCCAAACACATTATTTTCAATTTCCATAATCACTATTGAAGCAAAACTCACACACTCTTCATGATAAACCAAAACACTAATATTACCATTTGATGTATAATTGGTCGGAATGAATGATTGTATATCAATATAAGATTTCCTGTAATTTTTCAGATATCAGTTCAATACATAATTTAAATTTGGAACAACTTATATTATTTATTCACATTATGGTCTATTCATGCTTTATCTCTATATTCATAGACACAGGGTACACCTCTTTGTACCCCCAAAACTAATTTTATGTCTTCAATATATTGCTCCCAGAAAAGGTGGTAGAAATACTCATGTCACCTGATCTACATAAACATTTTATCACAGTAATATTCGGAACTAAAAATGTGAAGGTCACACTTAAGACTGTACCAAAGCCAAAAGGGAAATTGTACATGGATTACTAAAACATCCATGTCCAGGTTGCCTAATGCTCTCAAATGTCAATCCTATTGGTGACAACATATTTGTTTCTTCATAAGATTATATATTGAAACTCAACCTTGTAGAAAATGTCTAATCCTATCACTCATTTTATACTTTGCATGACTTCATAATGTCTCTATTGATATCTGCTTTTCTACATATTTTCCCAAGCTCATCATAGTGACTCACTCTTCATATGTGCTGACATTAACATTCACCCTCTAACCAAAACCCTATTAGGAAAGAACTTTTGATACAAATCCTATACTCACTCTTCTTCCTAAACCTACCGACTATCTTCTTAATCCTACCTACTATCCCTTTTTGACTGGATGTTCTCTTCTACATTCAATCATCCAAGGTACAAGGTCCTATGCCATTTATTATTGAATTATCTGAGACATCTTTGCAGAACATAATTAAAAGCTAAGTATCCCAGTCAAGGGCCGAATGATTTCTGGCCTTCAAATCTTACTTAGATTTCTGTTTTTGTACATTTATTTCAACTCTATATTCTTATAAATATCGTAGGTACCCAATACCATTATTCATCTCACAGAATGATTCCTAACTGAAATCGAACCTGTTATTAACCCGAAACATACACTGTTCCCTCAATCTCATTTTACAGAAGAGCAGGGAAAGAGTTGTTCTTACAATACAGGAAATTAGGGTACCTTCCACCTGCGAGAACCTCAAAGGTCCATTCAGAAATGATACCTGGAGAAGATTTAGGCAGGTATAAAGGACCTGAGAGAGCAAAAGTCATCTTCCATGGCAAACAACCTGGTCAGGATGAAGGGATGTGTCTGAATCAGCCTCTCTCTTCTTATTGTAGAGAAGATGGACAATACCAGGCCTGGGTGAAGAGCTGTTCCCAGGTTCCTCTGGTTGATATACCATTCTAACTAGTGAAAGTGTCACAAGAAGTAGAGGCCGGCTCCATCTCATGGGACCCTTGGAAGCAACTCTTAGGACAAAGTGTTTGCCAAGGCAGTGACCTCATTCAGTTCCAAAGAAAGTGACATACCTCATTTCCTTGGTGATGGAACTCTCTGAACTTGGTATCCAAGAAGTCAGGCACCCAGAAGCAGTCCCAGTCCCAGTATCAGTGGGCTCACTTGGTTGGATTTAACAAGGACAGAGTCAGTCTTTTTTGGTACCTACTGATGTGAGGAAGGACAAATGGAGGAGAGCTCTGAAGAGGGACCTTTCCTGAGAAAGCAGGTAGTGGCTCACCACTTTTTCCTGACACCTTAACAGAGTTGGCCAAGGAAACCAGATCTGATAGAGGACAGGCCATTTTGGGAGAAGATAGTATGGCCCACAATTCAGAGAACACTTTGGATAGTCACAGACCTACTTGAGGGAAGGAGGTGCCTTTGTGGGAGTGGGTGTGTGTTTGTGGTTCTGTCTCATGTTCTGAGAATAGGTAGGAAAGTCGGTTTTTTCGTTTGCAGTGGACTATTTCTAGTAAGTCGTTTGACGAGACTAGTGTTCCTATATCTGTGTATTTCACTGTGTCCGTTGTTGTAGACATTTGAAAAGATAATGCATTAATATATGTCTAGTCTAGTATAAATCTTCCCATAATTCATCCTGGCCAATTAATGAATGGAATGCAACCTGTCTTATCCATGGGCAACACCTGCTATCTACCTAAGTTCCTGTTTTCTTCCTGAATTCTGGCCATTCTCCAGAATTGGCTCATGGTTTTGTTTCCAAGATATGTACCACCTCCAAGCCCTGTGACATGGCCATGTACTGGATAGCTTAAGAGAATGGCGAGATTCTCAGAAAACTCAGATATCAGTGTGACCAGGAAAGTCTCAGTGGAGAGACCCTACTTTGGATCTTTTGCTTAACTATTGTTCTGTTGCCCTGAATGTCAAATATCAGTGTGACCAGGAAAGTCTCAGAGGAGAGACCCTACTTTGGATCTTTTGCTTAACTATTTTTCTGTTGCCCTGAATGTCTGGAAGGTCTTTGCCTCAGGCCACCCCTCTGTGAAGCCTGAGGAAAACAGTTTTGAAATGGAAATGAATGGGCATCATCTGTGGCTCTTTGCTTAATTGCTTTGGTAAGGGATGTGGCTGAATTAGCCTTTTGGTCTTATGTGTGGCTGTGACTTAGATTCTCAGCTCCTGATGGATCTAAAGAATGATCGCTTGTGTCCATCCAAAACCATAATTGCAAAAAGATCAGTCATTGTGGATGAAGTCACTTGCCTTCCTCTGTTAGGTTCATGACCTCTATCAAGTGAGAATAGAGATTCTTTGGATGAAATGGAGTTCTTCCAAGCCCTGCAGTGGTGCTTGGGTTTTCACATGACTCCAAATGAAATAAAGAATCTATATCTGAAAATCAGTAGGGCTCAAATTGGAGAAACAGAGCAGTATTAAAGGCATGCTTATTTTGTCACTCCTGGTTCACAGGAAGGGTGTCCAGGCCACCCTGACTTTAGGCAAATGAGGGGCAAGCGAGCTTATTTTGGAAACTGTCTTTGGCTGCGCCCCTCATAGAAACCTTCGCCAGAGGTGAGGATGAGTCTCTACATGGAAGAGGATTAGTGTCATGTGGAGGTGTTTTGGTTATAATTTTGGTCATTTGTGTGTCGGTTGGAAAAAATGACTGTGTCCACCTGGGCTTGAACTCTGGTGTGATTCCCCTTAGAGACTGAGTTGTGGAACTAAAGTCAGAGAAATATTGCCATGAATTTTGTTGGAATTTTAGTAGGCCATGCATGAGAGTCGCCATTGGAAACTGAGATCTAGGCCCAGGGTGGCTTTCCACAGAGCACTGGGAATCTCCGCCAGGATATAACATGATTTTATTATTAAAGACTTGGCAGGCTGAGTTGAGAGTCAAAACACACATGGGCCTCACCTTGTAGACCTCAATGGGCCTGGCTTTATGTGGCCTCTTTGGGCACTCTTTCAGAAGCCTTGCCTGTGAGAGTTCTTTAGAGCTATCATTGAAATGAGCTTCCTCACCATTTAATGATTCCTGAATGAATTGAAACCCACAGTGACTCCAACTTCATCTTTGAAAAATGGTTAGATAAATACCATGAAATTTTTGAAATTCCCATGACCAGGTGGCACTGGAAAACTTTTGGATGTCTTGTTGCTGATCATGAGTATACCAGACAGTACCTTGATTTACTGGGTTGCATGAAAATGGTTTAGAACAGAGATGCCAGTAAGTTGGATCCTGCTGAGTAGTGGCCCAGAGCAGTGGTGTGCAGGTGTTTGATAAAACATCAGTGGTAGGGCCATGAGGATCTACCATTGGATTCCAAATGGCTTGTGACTGACATGGTGTAGCCAGCAGACCCTTATATGTAAAGGAATCTTGTTATATGGAGAGGTTTCAGGGCAATGTTCTGAATCATGTTGCTATTGTCAAGGGGGCAAGCTACGTGGGATAAAATACTGTTTGGTGCATTCTCCTCCAGACCCTTCCCCCCACACCTGACAGAACTCCTCCAGTACTCTGTCCCATTTGAACTCGTATTTTGTGAAGCAAATACCAACCTCCCAGAGCAGCAGCAAAAACACCACGAAAATTAGAGGATGGCCAAATGGCTTCACAGTCCACACGAAGAGACAATTAGCCCTCAGAGGCCACAGTTTACCTACAAAGAGAGAATTCAGCACTGTTGCCTCATTTCATTGGAAAGTAAGTAACCATGTCATCCAGATCACATAGATGCAGACCCAGCTTTGATGGTCTCACTACAAAGTAAGCTAAAGCTCCTGACAACAGCATATATTTCAAGTGCTCAACCTCAGAGGCAGATCCTCAAAAATATTTAGGCCAGCAGAGCTCGAGGTTTGTGGAGTGTTTACCCTGTCCATTACTTTTAGAAACTCCTCTACCAACTCCAATGATGTGAAATCGGGAGCATTTTCCAATCCAGATAGGTATTCACAAATTTTTTAACTCTTCTACTCTAATTGTGTTTTTCTTGAGGTGAAGGTAATGTCAAGGCATTGTTCTGGATGAGAGTGGAAAGTTTTTTCTGTAGCATATGTTTGCATACACATTGGATTCAATTTCCTGTTTTCCATTCAAAATACTGAATCCCTGACACTAACCCATACCCTACCAGACTCTGACTACTAATCCTAATATGATGGAGAAAAATAACCCAAACAGAATAGAAATACAAGTAGTTCAGAGGAGGCATGGTGTATAGTTGGACTTCCCTTCTGCATGATACAGAGTAGGAGTTATAAATCTAGTCAATTGTTTGTTGAAATAGTTCTCCATGTATTTTTAAAGTTAACAAACATGTGAATTCCTGTCTCCCTTTCTCTGTAGCCTATTCAGCATGTGTATTTTAATATGGACATATACAATCCTACCTGGTACCACACGTTTGTTCTTGTGATTTGGCTTACTTGGCAGATACAAATTGTGAGACGAGATCACTCCTACTAAACCCTGTTGGTACTGAATATTGAAACAATGGGTGAGCTTCCTAGTTGAACAACATTATACATAAATCCATGTTCAGTAAAATGAATATTTTTGGATCTGTGGATGATATATATTTTATGATGAATTTTGATTGACATATATTGCTACTTTTTTTGTCTGTGTGTACTCTCCAGATTTTTCTAAATATGAAATATATGTGTCTTATGTACACTCCCTAAATTCATTCATGTTCATGTATGTGGATTTATAATCAACTATTCACAAGATTATTCTCAGAAATATTCATCCACCTGAAATTTGCCTAATGCTCTCAAATGTCAATCCTATTGGTGACTACATATTTGTTTCTTCCTAAATTATGTATTCAAACTCAACCCTGTTCAAAATGTCTAATCCTATCACTCACTTTATACTTTGCCTTATTTTGTAATGTCTCTATTTATATCTGCTTTACTTCATGTTTTCCCCAGTTCATCATTGTGACTGACTCTTCACCTGTGCTAACTTTAACAATCACTCTGTAACCGAAACCCTGTAGCTAACGAACTTTTGTTCCAAATCCTATACTCACACTTCTTCCTAAACGTACTATCTTCCTATTTCTATCAACAATCCCTTTTTGACTGGATGTTCTCTTCTACTTTCAATCATTATAGTAAATGTCGGGCGAGCTTCGCAGGAGGAAACCACCAACAGACTATCTCATGCAACAGCAAAGGGTTTATTGAGTGTCCAGCATGCTGGTGCTCAGAGCTCACTTGAATAGAGCAGATAGCCCTGAGAATCGCTTAAGTAGAGCTTATATACTTTACCTGGAGAGGGCAGGGAGGGAAGTTTATTGATGGATCAGGGCGAGTGGGCGATTTGCGTGCAACTGGGTGAGGGAGCACATTCTGCAGTTGGGCAGTTGGGGACAGCACATACTGGGAACAAGATTTGCAAGCATTTCTCAAGATTTCAACAGTGTTTTGTTAAGCATACAGAAAAACAGGAAGTGACAAGTACCTATTTTATTAACCTTTTATTCCCCACTTCTTCTTCTGGCTACTTTTAATCATAAAAATGATCATTGGGGGGTGTCACATTCTATGTATACTAGTGGGGTATTACCATAAGTTTAACTCGTCCAATTTGAGCCTGGAGAAAAGAAATTACACGGTTGAGAAAACAGGGTTTAATAGTTAGCAATAATATGAGGATTATTATTGGACCGGCCAGGGTTGATAAAAACGTAGTTAACCAGGAAGACTGTGTGAACCAAGACTCAAACCACCTTTTTTGGGCCTCTCTGTCTCTTTGATGCTTTTCAAGGAATCTTTTTAATTTACTCTTAGATTTTATTACAACTCCAGTATGCTCGGCATACAAACAACTTTCTTCTCTCAATGCAGCACAGAGGCCCCTTCTCTCATGACAAGGAGGTCCAACCCTCGAGTGGTCTGAAAAACAACTTCAGAGAGAGAGGTAAAAGACTCATGCAAAGCTCTGATGGAGGTTTCTAATATCTTAGTTTTGGTCTATTGCTGTCATTTGTTGGGTCATTTGTTGAGTCCCATGGACAAAGGCAGTGGTTCCCGTGGCCACCAGTGCAGCAATTTCTATTCCTAATATGATGGCTAAGTTGAGGGATATATATTTTCAGTGGAACCGGGTTGAATGCCCCCCTATTTGATCTTCAAATGAACCTGCATTGTGATAGAGCACTCTGGGAAACATCTGCACGATTACACAATTAATCACATCTGTTGACCATTTTATGAAAACATTAACAATGTTTAAGTATATAGAATCATGCTGTAGTAGGGACGGACAAGGCAACTCACCTAAGATAGCACTGAAGACAGGGAAACAGTCCTATTTGGTGGCAACCAGATTCAGAGGGCATTGATTCTGTTGTAATCAAGTAATCCTCTGAAACCCAAGTTTAGGTAGTTTCAGAATTTTGTACCCAACATGTAATGGAAGGGGCTCAGAAGTTCACAGTCTGCAGAAGTTGAAAAAAGCAGTTTTGTTTCTGTTTTTTCCTCGGTTCTGGGCAAGTTAACTTTTCAAGGACACCTGGGAGGGAAAGAGCTTTTTCTTCCCTTTCTTATTTTCCCATTTCCAGCTGTTACCACGGAGCCCAGTTGCTAACTTCGTTAACTTAGAAATGTAGCCATCTCTGTGAAGCCCCATGTCAAGGCCAGAGGCCTTGTTCACATATTTTTGTGAAAAACTAGTAAGGGGGTGTCTTGATTAGGAGTGCTAATTTTTTTAGCCAGTGGCCAAGTAGAACAGGGCAACATGAAAATAGGAAGTTTAACTACATTGAACTTTTTTATAGGGACTCTTTTGCTGAAAGTCCTAAAGTCAGCCATGGTGAAGACTTCTGGAGAAGGTCAGTTAAAGACTTTTCTGTGGGCCTGGTACAGAGGGGAAAGACGGAGAAGGTGGGGCTGAGAGCAGCTCAGAGTATCTGAGAATGAGAAAAGAGAGATGTAAAAAAATAATTGGAAAGTGGTTTGGAATTTTCCTAGCAACAAATATTTGAGCAGTAGAACAGGTAGCGCAAAGAAGAAGATGGTTGTGAGTATCCCAAAACACATGTTAGGGACTTTAAATTCTTAGTAAACTGTTTTCAGTGATGACAAAGCAACTTTAAAGGCCATTTTCATTACATCTTGGATATGGGTCTGAGGGCTCTCCTCAGCTGGTTTGAGCTTTGGGTTAGTTGGTAAGAGGACCTGGTGGGACCCGGTGCGGGCACTGACAGGAGAAGAGAGGAGTGAGTGGGTGGAGGGGTACCTCAGTACCTGCTACGTCAGCAAGGGGGCAATGGTCTGAGAACCAGCAGAGATTTGGATTTTTGATCTAATAATTGTAGTGGAGAAATCAGGTTGCTGAGGTGGGAGTGACAGCAGAGACTCTGGAGCAGAAGGCTGAAGGTGAGGATCTATTGGGTAAGCATAGTTCAGGATGTGAGCGAAGAAGGGAAAAGGCCTCTACATAGTGGAATCTCCTTTTACCCTTTTGAGCACCAGCAGATGTTAAAAAGGTCACACAGGATTTGAGGATCTAGAGTCCCCTCTGGTTGCCATCAGTTTTTGTTTTCTAATTCGTAATATGGCCAATGCTGTGTACTGAATTTAATGCGGAGTTTGGGTTCCATCAGGCAGCCCCTGTATGCTCACATCCCCATGACTTACAGAAGAAGTCGGCTTTTCCCCCACATAGCCATGGCTGTTTATGGCTTTGACAGTCGGCCGGGTAAACACAGTAATCTAGGCTAGCCAACCTGCATCTGGCTCGTGTGTCCCTACATCCATAATGTTTGTTTCCATTATCTATGGTAAGGAAGGGATTTAATGGAATTTTAGTGGGATCCTCTTCATCAGGGATATCCCATTAGGAAAGACCTATAGCCAGCTGACAAATGTCTGGGTGGAGAGATGGTCACCAGGTCCCTAAGTGGGCTGTATGCGAGATAGATTATACTTCTTTTCCAGTAGAATTTGTGATCAGCCAACGCTGCTGAACGGGCTGATGAGGGTTAGGACTACTTGTGGCTGAGGGGAGAGTCTATAGGCTTATCCACATGGTGAATATGCAATTTGAAAGTGTTACCAGTCTTTTCCAGTTTCCAGCCAGAGTGTGGACAGGGCGCAGGCTTGAGATGAGAGGCATGGATCCAGGAAGTGATTCCGTCTACCTTTACCACTGCAGATGTTATAAGTACCACCTGGTATGGTCCTTTCCAGTGGGGTTCCAGGGATGACACCTGATATCATCTTATGTAGATGAATCTCTTACTTGATATCGATGTGGAGTCCCCTCGTCCCCAGTTTGGTAGGCAGTGGCCAGCTTTTTCCACAGGTATCACTGAGATCTTTCAAGAGCTTTAAGTCTGTCAAGCAAGGGGGTGTGAAAGGGATCGTTAGGTCTTAGAGTTGGGCTTTGGTCCATTACTGGAGGAGAGGCACCCTAGATATTCACAGGGGGTGTGGTTACTCAAAGAAACAGAGGGCGTATTTCTTGCACGAAACATTGTATAAGGCATGAGCATAGTCCAATCATTTATGCTGGTCTCTAAGCTTAATTTTGTTGAGGTCTCTTTAATGGTTCTATTCATTCTTTCTACCTGTCCTGAACTCTAGGGTCTGTAAGCACAATAAAACTTCCAATGAATCCCCAGGTTCCTGGCTAACCCCTGACTTACTTGGGCCACGAACGCCGGTGCATTATCAGACCGTATTACCTTTGGCAGGCCGTATCTTTGAAAAATGTCTTTCAGGATCTGCTTGACCACCATTTGCACTGTTTCTTTTTTTTTTTTTCTTTTAGTGGGGAAGGCTTCAATCCATCCTCAAAATGTATCTACAAAGACTAGAAGATATTTATGTCCATACCTTGCTGGCTTAATTTCAGTAAAGTCAACTGCCCAGAATTGTCCTGGTCTGGTTCCTCGTAGGTGCTTTCCTGCAGGAAGCTTGGAAGGATAAGCATTTACCAATTGATGGACTCCACAGGCTTTTTTTACCCATTTAGTTATTTCTTTTTGCTCTGAGTCAGTTAGTGGAAAACTCTGTTCTTGAAACTTCAGAAATACCTGCAGTTTCTTTGAACCAAGGTGAGTGAGTTGATGTGCATTTTCTACTGACATATTTAGAGCTGTGACTATAGGAGTTTTTAGTGAAGGATTTAGAAATTCCACTTGGGGGCCTTCAGGGTTAAAAGTTATTTTGGCCCGGTACTTGGTGAGCAGATCTCTGCCCATCAATGGGGCCAGGCATTCTGTGATTACTAGGAAGGATTGATGGATTTTCCTTTTCCCAGGTCTATGGTCCTCTTAGTTGTCCAAGCCCGATACTTACTGCCATTTGCCCCTTGAACTAGAGACCTTTTATTTGATAGATGGCCCAATGGGGCCTTGAGGGCTGAGTATATTGCCCCTGTATCCACTTCAAAGTTTACTGGGGTCCCCTACACTTCAAAAGTTACCCTGAGCTCCGGGAGGGGATGTTAGCCCCGACTTTTGGAGTCATCCTCAAGAGTCAGAATGGCTGGCAGGAGTGGCTGTCTCTTTCTAGGGAACTCTTTGGCCCAGTGTCCTTTTTTTTTACAGTAGGCACAGTGATCTGAGGCAAGGAGTGGCCTCTGGCGTGGGCCCAGGTATCCCTTCCTGTCTCCCTGTTTCTTACTTTCTGGCCCTTTTGTTGTTGTGACCAGGACCTTAGTCAACGCCTTATTCTGTCTTTTGTTTCTTTTATCCTCACTTTGCTTCATTCTCTTCCTCAGTTTCTCTCTTAAGGTATATTTTCTTGGCTTCTCTGACTAAATCTCTCAAAGTCATATCTTGTAATCCATCTAAGCATTGTAACTTTCTTTTAATATCCAGGGCAGCTTGCCCAATAAAGGCCATCATGACAGATGCCTTTTGATCCTCTGCCTGAGGATCGAAAGGAGTATATCTCCTACTTGCCTCCATAATTCTCTCTAGAAACATAGAGGGAGATTCATCAGGCCTTTGAATAATCTCTATTACCTTGGCCAAATTAGTAGGTCGCCTAGTGGCCACTTGGATGCCCACTATTAGAACCTGGCGATAAGTGGACAGATGCTTTCTAACTTCAATGGTGTTGGTGTCCCAGTTGGGTTGTTTCAAAGGAAAACCAGCTTTGATTAAGTTGGGAAGATGTATCACTCTCCAATCTGGTCGGAGGACATTTTTTTATAGCTTCCAGGAAGATTCTCTTTTGTTCCTCTGTCGTGAAGAGAGTCCCTAGGAATTGTTGACAGTCATCCCAAGTAGGCAAATGTGAAAATATCAATGACTCAACCAGACCTGTGAGCCCTGTGGGGTCCTCGGAAAAAGGGGGATTGTTATATTTCCAGTTATATAGGTCGGAAGAGGAGAAAGGCCAATATTTGTAGGCTTGCATTTCCCCCCCATGGCCTTCGTCAATCAATGGTCTGTAGAGACATAGTGGGAGCATCACAGGAGTTCCAGGGTTTTCAATCATTCACCACCATCAAGTTTCCTTAGCTGGGCTAGCTTCCTCCTGCGGAGGAGGGGCTGTGTGTGCTGCGGGGGAGTTATCTGGAGGGCGCTGGGCCAGCTTATATTCCTCCAGTGGTAGAGAGGCTGAGTCAGCTGCAGGGGAATCACTTAGAGGGTGTTGGTGGTTGGGGGACGAAGGCAGGGTATAATAAGGGGGAAGAGAGTCCAGAAGAGTCAAATCTTTTGACTCAGGGATTACAAAGGGTGGAGGAGGAGGAGGAGCAGAGGGTTTGAGAGATCATGGGGGAAGAAGTAGGAGCAGGGGAAGTGACAAAGAAAGGCTTCACCCATTGAGGAGGAGATTTGCAGAGGTCCAGCAAAGTTAAGATATATGGCTGTTGATCCAGATGGCTATGTGTGCCCGGGTGAAAGACAATATCTCTGACTTCTTAAATTAGTGGGAAGTAGAAAGATCCTTCTAGGGGCCATCCAAATTCAAAGGTGGGCCATTTTGAGGCACAGAGATTCTGAAAGGTCCAGCGTTTAACTAAAAAAGAAAGATTCTGAGCCCTTAAGCGGACTTTGGTCCAGTGATCAAGGGTCAGGGACAGGGGCATTGAAGTGCTGTGTCCCATAATGAAAGATACACAAAGAGTGAATGCAAGACACACGACACAGACAAGACAAGACAATAAAGACATTCAATGGACATCCAAAACTGAGACCAGGACTGAGTAGCCAGCAAAACCCAATGGGCTGGCAATTCCGAATCAGATACAAAATATTACTGAGTCGAAGAGACTATTGTTCCTCGATTTCCCGAGTCTTTGGGAAGTTCCCCAGGGACGTGGCCTGTGGCTCTGTGACACGTCTGTCAGCCACCATCGGAGAGAACTCACGCTCTTCATCGACAGCCATTTTGCCCAGCACTAACCTTAACACTGAAACAAGAAAGAGGTGCCTTACTTAACCCAAGAGGAACCCGTTAGGGTCTTTTGTCCGCCGCTGCCAAAACTCGGTGGAATCTCCATATGTAAAGGTCGGGTGAGCATGGAAGGAAGAGACCACTAACAGACTGTCTTATCCAACAGCAAAGGGTTTATTCTGGGTCCAGCATGCTGGGGCTCGGAG
This sequence comes from Callospermophilus lateralis, assembly GCF_048772815.1. Classification (NCBI taxonomy): domain Eukaryota; kingdom Metazoa; phylum Chordata; class Mammalia; order Rodentia; family Sciuridae; genus Callospermophilus; species Callospermophilus lateralis. The sequence continues at coordinate 364,053 of NW_027514527.1, read as the reverse complement.
CTCACTTGAATAGAGCAGAGAGCCCTGAGAACAGTTTAAGCAGAACATATATATTTTCCTTGGAGAGGGCAGGGAGGGAAGTATACTGATGGGTCAGGGCGAGTGGTCGGTTTGCATGCAACCGGGTGAGGAAGTACATTCTACACTTTGGCAGTTGTGGACAGCACATTCTGGGAACAAGATTAGCAAACAGTTCTCAAGATTTCAACAGTGTTTTGTTAAGCATACAGAAAAACAGTAAGTGACAAGTACCTATTTTATTAACCTTTCACTACCGACTATCCTTTTTGACTGGATGTTCTCTTCTACATTCTATGATCCAAAGTACAAGCTCCTATGCCATTGTATATCAATTTTTTCAAAGCTAAGTATCCCAATCAAGGGCCCAGTGCCCTTCTGGGCTTCAAATGTTACTTAGATTTCTGTTTTTATACATATATTTCACCTATATATTTTTATACATATTGCAGGTTCCCAATACCATTATTTATTCAGCATAATGATTCCTAACCCAAATCAAACATGTTATTAACCCTAACCATACATGGTTCCCTCAATCTAACGTTACAGAAGAGCAGGGACAGAGTTGGTGTTACAATACAGGAATATAGGGAATCTTCCACCTGCTGATAACCTCAAAGGTCCATGCAGATATAATCTCTGGAGAAGATGTAGGCAACTCTGAAGGACCTGAGAGTGCAAAAGTCATCTTCCATGGAAAACAACCTGGTCAGGGTGAAGGGTTCTGTCTGAATCAGCCTCTCCATTCTTAATGTAGAGAAGATGGACCAAATGATACCTGTGTGGAGAGCTGCTCCTGGGTGCCTATGGGTGATATACCATTCTAACTTGTGAAAGGGTCACAGGAAGCAGGGGCAGCCTCCATCTCATGGGAAGCTTGGAAGCAACTCTTAGGACAGATTGGTTGCCAAGGCAGTGAACTCATTCAGTTCCTGACGGAAGTGACCTCACCTCACTTCCTTGGTGATGGAACTCTGTGAACTTGCGATCCAGGAAGCCAGTCAAACATTGACAGCCCCAGTCCCAGTCTCAGTGGTTTTACTTTTTGAATTTCCCAAGGACAGAGTCAGTCTTTCTTGGTACCTATTGATGTTAGGATGGCCAAATGGCAGGAAAACTCTGAAGAGGGGCCTTTCCTGAGAAAACAGGTAGTGGCTCACTGCTGGCTCCTGACAACTTCAGAGACTTGGCAAAGGACACAAAATCTGAGACAGGACAGGCCATTTTGGGGGAACCTAGAATGGCCCACAGTCAGAGGACACTCCAAATAGTCACAACCTACTTGGAGGAAAGAGGTGCCTTTGTGGGTGTGGGTGTGGGTTTGTGGTTTTGGCTCATGTTCTGAGAAGAGGTAGGAAATGAGGTTTGTTTGGTTTGGGGGGAATTGTTTCTAGTAAGTCATTTGACAATGCGAGTGTTTCTGTGTCGCTGTATCCCACTGTGTCCGTGATTGTAGATATTAGAAAAGAGAAAGCATCAATGGATGTGTCCTGTCTTTTAGAAAGCTTACCAGCATTCATGCTGCCCAATTTATAAATAGAATGCGGCTTGCCATAATGATGGGCAACACCTACGATCTTCCTAAGTTCCTGTTTTCTTCCAGAAATCTGGTCACTCTCCATAATAGGCTTATGGTTTTGTATCCAAGATATGTACCACCTCCATGCTCTGTGACATGGCCATGTACTGAATAACTGAAGTGAATGGCGAGCATCTCAGAAAACTCACATACCAGTGTGACCTGTAAAGTCTCATTGGAGAAACCCTGCTTTGGGCCTTTTGCTTACCTATTGTTCTGTTTCCCTGAATGTCAGGAAGGTCTTTGCCTAAGGAAAACGCTTTGTGAAGTCTAAAGAAAACCGTTTTCAAATAAAAAAGAATGGGCATCAGCTGTGGCTCTTTGCTTAATTGCTTTGCAAAGAGATGTGTCTGAATCAGCGTCTTGGCCCTGTGTTAGGCTGTAGCTTAGATTCTCAGCAACTGATGGATCTAAAGAAAGATCCCATGTGTGCATCCAAAACCAAAATAGCAAAAGAGCAGTCATTGTGGATGAAGTCTTTCGCCTTCTTCTGTAAGGTTTCTGACATCAATCAAGTGAGAATAGGGATCCTTTAGGTCAAATGAGTTCTTCAATTCCCTGCAGAGGCTAGCACATAGGTGGTTGGGTTTTCTCATGACTCCAATTCACATAAAGAATCTAAACCCCACAGTCAGTAGGTCTCAAATTTGAGAAGTGGATCAGTATTAACGGCAGGCCTATTTGATCACTCCTGGTTCACAGGAAGGGTGTCCAGGTCACTCAGAATTTAGGTAAATGAGGGGCAAGAAAGCGTATTTTGGACACTGTCTTGGGCTGCATTCCTCATGGAAATCTACAGTCAGAGGTTATGATGAGTGTCTATATGGAAGAAGGTGAGGGCCATGTGGGAGTGTTTTGGTATTAATTGTGGTTATTTTTGTGGCAGTTGAAAGGGATGACTGAGTCCACCTGAGTTTGAACTCTGGTGTGATTCCCTTAGAGACTGAGTACAGGAACTGAACTTAGAGAAGTATTGCCATGAATTGAGTTGGGATTTCAGAAGGCCAAGCATGAGAGTCACCCTTGGAAACTGAGATCTAGGCCCAGGGTGGCTTTCCAGAGACCACTGGGAATCTCAGGCTTGATATCACATGATTTTATTCTTAACGACTTGGCAGTCTTAGTTGAGAGTCAAAACACACATGGACGTTACATTGTAGACCTCAATGGGCCTGGATTTATGTGACCCTTTGGCCAATCTTTGGGAAACCTTGCCTGTGAGAGTTCTCCAGAACTTCATTTGAAATGAACTTCCACAACATTTAATGGTCCCTGAATAAATTGAAACCCACATGCTGCCAACTTCATCCTTGAAAAATTGCTAGATAAATACCATGAAATTTTTGAAATTCCCATGACCAGATGGCACTGGAGAAACTTTGGTTGTCCTGTTGCTGAACATGATTATGCAGGACAGTGACTTGATTGACTGAGTTTCATGAAAATGGTGTATAACAGAGATTCCAGGAAGTTGGACCCTGCTGAGTAGTGGGCCTAGTGCAGTGATGGGCAGGTGTGTGATTAAAAAAAACATCTGTGGTGGGGCCATGTGGATCTGCCATTGGCTTCCAATTGGCTTGTGACTGACATGATGCATCCAGCAGACGCTTCTATGTAAAGGTATCTTGTTATATGGAGAGGTTTCAGGCCAATGTTCAGAATCCGGTTGCTATGGTCAAGGAGGCAAGCTATGTGGAATAGAAGCCTGGTTGGTACATTCTTCTGCAGACCCTGACTCACCACAGGTGACAGAACTCCCTCCAGCACTTTGTCCCAGGTGAATTCCTTGTAATTCGTGAAGCAAATATGAAATTCCCAGTGCAGCAGCAAGCAACACCAGGAAAACTGGAGGATGACCAAATGGCTTCAGAGTCCACAAGAGTAGACTATTAGCCCCCAGTGGCCACAGTTTACCTACAAACAGAAAATTAAATACAGCTTCCTCATGTTTATTGGAAAATAAGAAATCATGTATTCCAGGTCACATAGAAGCATACCCAGATTTGATGGTCTCACTACAAAGGAAGCTGAATCTCCTGACTACAACATATATTTCAAGTGCCCAACCTCAGAGGCAGTTCCTCAAGAAGTCTTTAGTCCAGCAGAGCTCCATGTTTGTGGAGTGTTTACCCTGTCCCTTACTTTTGGAATCTCCTCTACCACCTCCAAGTTTGTGAACTCGTGAGCATATTTGATTCCAGATATGTATTCACAGATTTTCTAACTCTTCTCCTCTAATTGTGTCTAACTTGGGGCCAAGGTAATCTCAAGGCATTGTTATGGATGAGAGTGGGAAGATACTTTTGTAGCATATATTTGCATAAACATTGGAATCATTTTCCAAATTTTCATTCAAAATACTGAATCCCTGACACAAACCCATGCCAACTAGACTCTGACTACTAATTCTAATATGATGGAGAAAATTAACCCAAACAGAATAGAAATACAAGCAGTTCAGAGGAGGAATGGTGTATCATTGGAATTGCCTTTTGCATTATATAGGGTAGGAGTTATAAATCTAGTCAATTTTTTGTTGAAATGGTTCTCCATGTGTTTTTAAAGTTAACAAATATGTGAATTCCTGTCTACCTTTCTCTGTATCCTATTCAGCACATGTAATTTTATATGCACATATAGAATCCTACCTGGTACCACACGTACATTCTTGTGAGGTGGCTGACTTGGCAGACACAAATTGTGAGAAGAGATCACTCCTCCTAAACGCTGTTGAAACTGAAAATTCAAACTATTGATGAGCTTCCTAGTACAATAAAATTATACATGAATCCATGTTCAGTAAAACAAATTTATTTGGATCTGTGGATGACATATATTTCGTGGTGAATTTCAATTGGGATATATTGCTACTTTTTAATGTCTGTTTGTGTGCGTGCGTGTGTGTGTGTGTGTGTGTGTGTGTGTGTGTATGTTTATATATATATACACACACACTCTACAGATTTTTCAAAATATGAAATATATGTGTCTTATTATACACTCCGTAAATTCATTCATATTCATGTATGTGGATTAATAATCAACTTTTCACAAGATTATTCTGAGAAATATTCATCCACCTGAACTACATATTTGATTCCTATTACTGAAAACTAACAGTAAATGGTGCATACAAATCCTAATATTTCTGCAGTAACTGACACAGTTTTATATCAATGCAAGTAGATTCCTATGGGACGTGATGTGTATTTTGTCATTCATTTTTATTCAATACTGGTACATTTCTTTTTCTTCAGTTAATGCACATGATAGGATATATATTTAATTCACTAGTTCAGAAATTTATAGGCATTTTGTTTTACTTTTCATCACTTCCTAATTCAGAAAACATGTTTTCCACAGGGTTTCATGACTGGTCTTTTCATGAGACTTCTTTCACAAAATGCAAAGGTCACACTTATGTTTGTACCGAAGTCTAAATGGAAAGTGAGTATGGATTACTAAAAACATCTATGTCCAGGTTGCCTAATGCTATCAAATGTCAATTTTATTGGTGACTACATATTTGTTTCTTCCTAAGATTATATATTCAACCTCAACACTGTTGAAAATACCTGATCCTATCACGTACTTTATACTTTGCCTGATTTCCTAATGTCTCTATTGATATATGGTTTCCTACATACTTTCCAGAGTTCATCAATGTGACTGGCTCTTCACATGTGTTGATATTTACATTCATTCTCTACCCGAAACCCTACTGTTATAGGACGTTTGGTTCAAATCCTATACTCACTCTGCTTTCTAAACCTATGAATATCTTCCTAATCCTACTGACTATCCTTCTGACTGGATGTTCTTTTTGACATTCAATCATCCAAGGTACAAGGTCCTATGCCATTGTATATCAATTTATCTGAGACATCTGTGCAGAATATAATTCAAAGCTGAGTATTTCAATCAAGGGCCCAATGCACTTCTGGGCGTCAAATCTTACCTAGATTTCTGTGTTCATACTTATATTTCACCTATATATTCTTGTAAATATCGCAGGTTCCCAAAACCTTTATTCATTGCACAGAATGATTCCTAAGCCAAATCAAACTTGTTATTAACCCTAAGCATACACTGTTCCATCAATCTATCTTTACAGTAGAGCAGGGACAGAGTTGGTCTTACAATACAGGTATGTAGGGGATCTTCCACCTGCTGAAATCCTCAAAGGTCCATGCAGAAATGATCCCTGGAGAAGACTTAGGCAGCTATGAAGGACCTGAGAGCACAAAATCATCTTCCATGGCAAAAAAACCGGTCAGGATGAAGTATTGTGTCTGAATCAGTCGCTCTGTTCTTAATGTAGAGAAGATGGACAAAACCAGGCCTGTGTGGAGAGCTGTTCCATGGTGCCTGTGGTTGATATACCATTCTAACTTATGACTGAGTCAGAGAAAGTAGGGGCAGCCTCCATCTCATGGGACCCTTGTAAACAACTGTTAGGACAAAGTGGTTGCCAAGGTATTGACCTCATTCAGTTCCTGAAGGAAGTGACCTACCTCACTTCCTTGGTGATGGAACTCTCTGAACTTGGGATCCAGGAAGCCAGCCACCCAGAGCCAGTGCCAGTCCCATTCCCAGTGGGCACACTTGTTTGAATTTTCCAAGGACAGAGTCAGTCTTTCTTGGTACCTCCTGATGTGAGGATGACCAAATGCTAGGAGAACTCTGAAGAGGGGCCTTTCCTGAGGAAGCAGGTAGTGGCTCATTGCTGGCTCCTGACAACTTAACAGAGTTGGCAAAAGGGACCTGATCTGATAAAGGACAGGCCATTTTGGGGGAACATAGTATGGTCCACCAGTCAGAGGACACTCCGGATAGTCACAGACCTTGTTGTGGGAATGAGGTGCCTTAGTGGGTGTGGGTGTGAGTTCGTGGTTTTGTCTCATGTTCTGAGAATAGGTAGCAAAGGTTGTTTGTTTGGTTTGGAGTCGACTGTTTCTAGTAAGTCATTTGAGAAGGCGAGTTTTTCTATGTCTGTGTATCCACTGTGTCCGTGGTTGTAGTTATTAGAAAAGCGAATACATCAATGGAGGTGTCCTGACTAGTAGGAAGCTTCCAGGCATTTATTCTGCCCTTTTTATGAATGGACTGCGGCTTGCCTTATGGATAGACAACACCTACTATCTTCCTAAGTTCCTGTTCACCTCCTGATTTCTGGCCTCTCTCCAGAATAGGCTCATGGTTTTGTGTCCAAGATATGTACCACCTCCAAACTCTGTGACATAGCCATGTACTGGATAGCTGAAGGGAATGGGAACATCTCAGAAACCTCAGAGATCAGTGTAACCAGAAAAGTCTCAGTGGAGAAACCCTGCTTTGGGCAATTTGCTTACCTATGGTTCCCTTGCCCTGAATGTTAGGAATGTCTTTGCCTCAGGCCACCCCTTTGTGGAGCCTGAAGAAAACAGTTTTCAAATTAAAATGAATGGGCATCACCTGTGGCTCTTTGCTTAATTACTTTGGAAAGGGATGTGTCTGAATCAGCCTCTTGGCCCTGTGTGAGGTTGTGGCTTTGATTCTCAGAACCTGATAGATCTAAAGAAAAATCCCATGTGTGCATCCAAAACCAAAATTGCCAAAAGAGCAGTCATTGCTGATGAAGTCTTTCGCCTCCCTCTGTAAGTTTCCTGACCTCTATCAAGTGAGAATAGGGAAGATACACCAAGTCAATTGATGGCTCCTATTGGAAAAATTCTATCACTGATGACAGCATCAGCATAAGTACCCCAACACTGCCACAATTCGCTGCACCAGCAGATAGTTCACAATGCATACAAGTGAGTTCACAATGCATACAAGTGATACATAATCCAGGCAAGTTCTACAAGCAGTTCAGTGATGGCTATTGCAGAATCTGTAGATTGATTTTATCTTTGTCTTCACCGGCACTGGGATGAAGATAGGAATTCTGGCAATAATGGCTAAAGAAAAAATTCTGTAACATTCCTGAAGGCACTAAAAGAAAACAATTTTCTTAACAATTTACGTTATCTTGAAGAGAATAATTAAATATAATGAAAAGGAAAAGTGAAAGTAAACAAACACGTCTGTTAACCTCCTATTTTTTCACATATTAAAACAATCCTGAACAGTTGTTTACCCAATTTAAATTAAACAATTTAATTCACGTGAATAAAAAAAATGGATATATTATTTCATTAGCACTCATCATATGTGATATATGGACATACGCACATTCAAATATATAACACAAAACACAAGTGTGCACACATAATAAATACATACAACACATAATATAATAGTAAAGGCCTTATAACATTTTACATGTGAAATCATCATTGCAATGTTTAAAAACTCTACAGTCAAAAAATAGAACTGATAAGCAAAACATTAACCTAGGTCTGTATGAGCTCAAAAAAACAAAAGAGAACTTCATGATTTGAGAAAGGGCAATAATAAAATAGATATTGAAAAAAGCATCCCTGTTCTGTCGCAGATGTAAGGATAGCCAAACTGGAGTTTTGGATATCAGCTGTTATGGATTTGAGCCAAATCATCTTATTTTGGTCTATCGAAATCGCTTCAGTTAATCTCTCTGGAATCCAAATCGGCTGCTGTTCTCCCTGTGGAAACACATAAACAGACCCCCGACTCCAGGCAATCACTGGGTCGGGATCTTAGTTAATCTCTCTGGAATCCAAATCGGCTGCTGTTCTTCCTGTGGAAACCCACAAACAGACCTCCAACTCCAGAAAATTAATGGGTCAGGACCTTTCCATTGTCCTGTTAGAATATCCTTCCAAAGTACCTCGGGCTTATACACATTTTTTGGACACTTATGCCTTTCTGCAGCACTAAGTCCTGAAAATCCAAATTTAAAAAGTTTAGAGTAAAAAGGGTTATTTTAAGTTTATCTTTGGGGAATTTATATCCCTTCCCAATTCTGTCTTCTTACTTTAATGAGTACATTTTAATAGTGTGATGTGCTCTTTCAACTATGGCTTGTCCCTGTGGATTGTATGGGTTTCCTGATATATGAGTAATGCCAAATGATGAGCAAAATGGTTTAAAAGAGGTAGAAGTATAACCGGGGGCATTATCAGTTTTTAACTGCTTTGGAATGACCACAGTGGCAAAATTTTGTAAGCAATGAGCTATAACATCTTTAGTTTTTTTCCCCCATGAAGGGAGCCCATCAAAAATCCAGAAGAAGTATCAACTGTAACATGCAAATATTTTAATTTTCCAAATTCTGGCAAGTGTGTGACATCCATCTGCCATATATGGTAAGGTATCAATCCTCTACGATTGACTCTAAGATTAAAATGTGGTAAAATGGTCACACAATTTTGACATTGTTTTATTATTTGTCTAGCTTGTTCCTTAGTTATTTTAAAATGCTTTTGTAAAGTATTAGCATTGATAATGAACTTTTTATGAAAATTTATAACTTCTTCTAGTGTACAGAAAATATGTATGTATGTCATGTGTAGTTTTACCTGCTAAATCATTGCCCAAACTAAGGGCTCCAGGCAATCCTGTATGTGCCCAGATATGTCCTATTAAGAATGGATATTTTCTGTCCCAGATTAGACTTTGTATACTGGAAAGGAAAGAGAAAACAGTAGAGGAAGGGGAAATCCTACCAGCATCTTCAAGAGATACTATAGCATTAACTATATACTGACTATTGGAAAATAAATTAAACACAGAATCTTTAAACATCACAAAAGCTTATAATACTGCATTAAGCTCTACCTTTTGAGCTGATTTTTGGGGTGCTAAAAATGTAAAAATTTGATCAGGTGTAACTTTTGCTGCTGTACCATTATTTGACCCATCAGTGAATATATTTGGAGCATTCATGATAGGAGTTTTCTTGTAATTTTTGGAAAAATTACAGGATGCAATGACCCAAAAGACAATAAAAGATTAGATGGTAAGTGGTTATCAAATAAAACATTAGATTTACACATGATTATTGCCCAAGTATTTAACTCATTAGCTAATTCATCAATTTGATTCATAGTGTATGGAGTAATAATTTTATTGGGAGAAATTCCAAACACTCCCTTTGCTGCTTTTATTCCTATGAGTATTAATTGTCCCTCAGCCTCAGGATACCTAGTAATAATAGTGTTAGAAGAATAAGATAAATGTATCCATAATAATGGACCTTCTTGCCAAAATACTCCTGTAGGAATATTTTTTGTTGGTAGTACAATAAATAATAAAGGCATTATTTTATCAAATCTATCCAAATGCATATTTCCCATATATGTTTCAATGATTTTTAATGCCTTTATTGCTTCAGGCGTAAACATTCTGGGTGAATTTGGATCAGATGGACCTTTTAGGATATCAAATATAGGTCCCAACTGTCCTGTTGGTATACCTAGATAAGGCCTTATCCAATTAATGTCTCCTAATAACTTCTGAAAGTCATTAATTGATTTGAGTTGATCTACTCGTATTTGAATTTTTGGTGGACTGACCATGGTTGAGGATAATAGAACTCCTAAATAATTAATTGGAAAATTTAATTGTATTTTATCAATTGATATCCCTAGATTATAATTTTTTAATAAGTTTGTAAGTGTGGCATAACATTCTAGCAATGGGTTTTTAACTTGTGTGCTAATAACACATCATCCATATTGTGAAATATTTGTAGTTCAGGATTTTGATTTCTAAGTGGCTGGATTACTTTGTTAACATAAATATGACAAATAGTTGGGCTGTTAGCCATCCCTTGAGGGAGTACTTTCCACTCATACCTCTGATCAGGACCTTCATGATTCAGTGCAGGGATAGTAAATGCAAAACTTGGACTATCCTCAAGAAGAATTGGGAATGAAAAAAAAAAAAATCTTTAATATGTATAACTAAAACATACCAAGTTTTTGGCAAAGCAGACAATTGAGGAATCCTTGATTGAGCAGGTCCCAAAATAACCATCTCATTATTAATGGCTCTTAAATCTTGCAATAATCTCCATTTACCAGATTTCTTTTTGATGACAGAAATGAAAGTATAATGGGGAGATACAGAAGGTTGTATATGTTCTTCCGCTAATTGTTGTTTGACCAGGAACTGGGCTGCTTGTATCTTTTCTTTAGTCAGGGTCCACTGAAGAAGCCATACTGGTCTTTCTGATTTCCAAGTAATTTTTATTGTCTCAGTGGCCCTTTCTGAAAATCCAACCCATGTCTGTCTGTTGCTTGGTCTATTAGTATTGGCGCTGCTATACCTTGTTCTTGTTTTTCTAATCTTTTTCCTTTCCTAAAACCTTCTCTAGCCATAATAGTGTGTACATTTTGATTGATGTTATTTGTTAATGTCAAACCTAATTGATCTAGGACATCTCATCCCAATAAATTTACGGGAAGATTATCCAATACATATGGCTGTATAGTTCCTTCACATTCTTCAGGATCCTTCCAATCCAATACCATTGCACTTCTATGGGGATTAGTTGCCACTCCTAGGTCTCAAAATGTTTGAGTGTATTGTTGTAATGGCCAATGTTTTGGCCATTCTTGATGAGAGACAATGCTAACATCTGCACCTGTATCAAGTAGCCCATTGAATTCGTGTCTTTGAATATTTAGTTTTAGCCTGGGGCGAGAATCTAAATTTAAAGAAAGCATAACCAAATCTACACCTGTGGAGCCTAATCCCTTGGAACCTCTTTCTACAGCACGACTGGAAAATTTATCATGCAGACTGAGTATTATTAGTAACTGTGCTATTCTATCTCCTGGTGAAATTACTGATATGTCCTTTGGAGAACTGGCTATAAATTTTATTTCACCTTCATAATCGGGATCAATTACCCAAGGACTTATCATAAGTCCTTTTAGATTAGAAGAGCTGCGTCCCAATAATAAGCCTACTGTTCCTTTGAGAAGAGGTCCTTTCACCATGTGTGAATGATTTGAACCCCCATCTCTACAGTTAGTACTGATCTGATGGAGGTGCAGATGTCTAACCCTGCGCTCCCTCTGATTTGTCTGATGAGGCGTCTGATGCACAATGTGTCCTGGGCACTACACTGATGGGGTTGCTGGGTTCCTCCAGTGCTCCGTATATTTGTGGTTTTGGGCCCCAGAGCATTGGGCTCCCCTGTCCATTTTTTGGCAATGGAGCCCGGTGCCTTTCTCCATGATATCGTGGATAAACAGCTAGTCCTTGTTCGTTTTTGATAATGAAGTACCCTCTATGGTGGTTTGAGAACGGCATTCATTAGCCCAATGTCTCCCTCTACGGCATCGTGGGCAAATACCCAGTATTCTACTCCTTTGGTACCTATTTTTGTTAAACCCTCTTCCTATGGAGCAATTCCTTTTAAAATGCCCTGTTTGTTCACAATTGTAGCATGTTCCTGGCCTTGCATCTAAAGCCTGTTTAATGCAGCTGCCACAAATTGCCCTTGTTCATTGATGTCTCTGGCATCTAAAGCCTGTTTTACTGCAGCTGCCATGACTTCCTCTTATTCATTAATGTCTTTACATAATTTAATATATGTGTTTAAATCTTCATGTTTCTATGGTCTAGTGATATCTCTGCACCTACGATTCGCTTGGTCATAAGCCAGTTTTTTATTAATGGCATTGCTTGTTCTGTATTCCCCAAAACTCTGGTAGCTGTTTGAATAAGCCTATCTACAAATTCAGTGTAAGATTCATTAGCTCCTTGTATTACCTTAGATAATTGACCTTGTAAACCTCCATGTCCTTGTAAAGTCTTCCATGCCCTAACCGCCTCTGCAGCAATTTGTGCGTATACGCCAGGATCATATGCAATTTGTTGCTGCTGGTCCTCATAAGGTCCCTTTCCTAACAACATATCTAGATTTCTCTGAGGATAACCAGCTTCTGCATTTCACCTAGCCGTCTCCTTGCAAAATTCCTCATTGGCAACCTTCCATAAAAGGTATTGACCTCCATTTAGCACAGCTTTACACATATTAGCCCAATCTACTGGCATCATATTCAAGTTGTTAATGGATTCGACCAAGCTTACAATGAAGGGTACTTGAGGACCATAGGTTGTTACAGCCCCTTTTAGCTGCTTCACTATTTTGAAATTTAAAGCATGGTGAATTCGCTGCCCTCCTACCTCAAATACAGGGCATGTTAATACTTGAGATCCTGTCTCAGGAACCGAACTATCAACTGCGGGGTTTGGGGGCCTCCTAGCATATGGAGGTGGCCTTGTTATTTGGACATTTACATACTCTGGTGATAGAAAGGTGTTAGTAACAGTCTCCTGTAGAGGAGGCGCTGTTGGTTGGACACTTACGCCCTTTAGTTATTGAAAGTTGTTAGTAGCAGTCTCCTTTTGTAACTTTGCCCCTGATGGCTTTTTCTGACCTAAGCTTTGTTCCTCTATCTTTGTCTGATCTGAAGTCTTTGGACTAAGCAAACCAGATATAAACGTCCTCAATGGCAATGTGACAACTGTCAGAGTCCCTGGGCTGTTCTTTTCCCCCCTTTTAAATCTTCACCATGATGGTTCCATTATGGTATATTTAATAACTCCTTAAAAATCCATGGGCTACATTTTTGTATTGTATCAACGTATGCCCTGACTGTCCTTGACTTTACTGAGGTGCCTCCTTCCTCTAACAATTTACTTAACACTCTTTCAGTTTGTTTTTTTACTAATTTCTGATCCTGTATTTCTACTATAATACAACCCAACAAGACGATGCCAAACAAAACCGAGACAGAATAAAATAAAAAGGGAACAACAAAAAGTCATTATAGCCTTTATATCCTACTGACATGTGCATCCGTCCTTTCTCCCTATCTGTTCCTCAGAAGTAAATAATTTTTTTCTCAGATGTGAGCGGTTTTTCATCCATCTCACTCATCTCCATGGACAGGCAACAAAAGTGAAGCAAAACAAAAGAGGAATCTTAAAATGGCTACCGATCCTCTCGCCCTTCCCTCAGGGGCTAGCAGTTTACCTTATCACTTACCCTCAGTGGCTCCCCGTGCGAGCTACCAAATGCTGCAGTCTGGCTGGGCACGATTCAAGAGCGACTTTTCAAAAGAAACAAAGTTTACTTTTAGAACCACACACGCCAAGCAAAACAGCTCCTTAGGAAAAACCCTCAGAGCCCAACTGCCACCACTGGCTTCCTTGCAAAGTTTCTGTCACACCCACAAGCCTCTCCACCTCCCACAATCCTCCTGCTCTTGAGGCCATATGGCTGGGTCAGGTGGGTGGAGCCAAAAAAGTCCCACAATGAGCAGCTCTGTGGTCTGAAAGGGCAGGGAAACTGCCCAATGTGCATCATCGCAGAGGAGCCAATCAGCTTGATGTTGCTGGGGCTGCTGTGAGCCAATCATCAGCTGGCAGTCGGAAAGAGCGGGGAAAAAGCTCAATGAGCATCTCCATTGTGCATCACCACAGAGGAGCCAATCAGCTAGATGTTGCTGGGGCCGCTGTGAGCCAATAATCATCTCGCAGGGGAATGTTGCTGGTAACTGGAAGTTTGATGGGGCCCCTTAAGCTGTGGCTCTCAACAAATTGGTGTCTCCTTTCTCTGTAGACTATTCAGCACATGTATTTTTATATGCACATATAGAATCCTACCTGTTATCAAACGTACATTTTTGTGAGGTTGCTGACTAGGCATGTACAAGTTATGAGAAGAGATCACTCCTCTTAAACACTGTTGGAATTGAGAATTCAACCTATGGGTGAGCTTGTTATTAGAACAACATTATATATAGATCCATTTTCAGTGAAATCAATATTTTTGCACCTGTGGATGTTACATATTTCATGATGAATTTCAATTGGCAAATATATTGCTAGTTTAAATGTCTGTCTCTGTGTGTGTGTGTGTGTGTGTGTGTGTGTGTGTGTGTATATATATATATATATATATATATATATATATATATATACTCTCCAAATTTTTCAAAATATGAAATATATGAATCTTATTATACACTCCTTAAAATCATTCATATTTATGTATGTGGATTTATGATCAACTTTTCACAAGATTATTCTCAGAAATATTCATCCACCTTAAATACAGATTTGTTTCCTAGTACTGAAGACTAACTTCAGTGAATGGTGCACACAAATCCTAATATTTCTACAGTAAAACCAAGTTCAACATCAATGCAAGCATTTTCCTATGGGACATGATGTGTATTTTGCGGTTCATTTTTATTAAACAGTGGTACATTACTATTTCTTCAGTTTATGCACATCATATGATATATCTTTCATCCACAAGTTCACAAATTTATAGGCATTTGTTTCAATTTCAATCACCTCCTGCTTCAGAACACATATATTCCTCCAGTGTTCTTGACTGGTCTTGTCATGAGACTTCTTTCCAAACACATTATTTTTGATTTTCATAATCATATTTGAAGCAAAACTCACACACTCTTCATGATAAACCATAACCCTAATATTACCGTTAGATGTATACCTGGTTGTAGTGAATGTATGAATATCAGTTTAAGATTTCCAGTATATTTTCAGATATCAAATCAATCCACTATTTAAAGTTGGAACCAGTTATATTATTTATTCACAGTATCGTCTATTCATACATTATTTCTATATCCATTGACACAGGGTACTCCACTTTGTTCCCCCAATATTTATACGTCTTCAAAATATTGCTCCCAGTAATGGTGGAAGAAATGCTCATGTCACCTGATCTACATATAAATTTTAACACAGTAATATTCTGGACACAGAAAGCAAAAGTCACTCTTATGATTGTAGCAAAGCCTAAAAGGAAAGTGAGCATGGATTACTAAAAATATCCATGTCCCGGTTGCTTAATGCTCTAAAATGTAAATCCTATTGATAAATCCTATGTATTTGTTTCTTTCTAAGATTATATATTCAAACTCAACCCTGTTGAAAATGTCTAATCCTATCC
The DNA here is from genome assembly GCF_048772815.1 of Callospermophilus lateralis. NCBI lineage: Eukaryota > Metazoa > Chordata > Mammalia > Rodentia > Sciuridae > Callospermophilus > Callospermophilus lateralis. Next base: position 348,547 of record NW_027514527.1, on the reverse strand, counting down.
CTCACTTTATACATTGCCTGATTTGTTAATGTCTCTATTGATATCTGCTTTCCTACATATTTTCCCCATTTCATCATTGTGTCTGACTCTTCACATGTGCTGATATTTACATTCACTCTCTTATTGAAAACCAATTGCTAAAGAACGTTTGGTCCAAATCCTATACTCATTGTTGTTTCTAAACCTAGAGACTATCGTCCTAAACCTACGGACTTTCCCTTTGTGACTGGATGTTCTCTTCAACTTTCAATCATCCAAGGTACAAGGTCCTATGTCATTGTATATCGATTTATCTGAGACATCTGTGCAGAACATAATTCAAAGCTAAGTAACCCACTCAAGGGCCCAATGCCCATCTGAGATTCAAATCTTGCCTAGATTTCTGTTTTCATACTTTTATTTTACCTATATATTCTTGTAATTATTGCAGATTCCCAGTACGAATATTCATCCTGCAGAATGATTCCTAACCCAAATCGAACGTGTTATTAACCCTAACCATACACTGTTCCCTCAATCTAACTTTACAGAAGAGCAGGGACAGTGTGACCAGGAAAGTCTCAGTGCAGAAACCCTGCTTTGGGCCTTTTGCTTACCTATTTTTCTGTTGCCCTGAATGTCAGGAAGTTCTTTACCTCAGGCTAACCCTTTGTAAAGCCTGAAGAAAACAGTTTTCAAATGGAAATGAATGGGCATCACCTATGGCTCTTTGCTAAATTTCTTTGGAAAGGGATGTGTCTGAATCAGCATCTTGGCCCTGTGTGAGGCTGTGACTTAGATTCTCAGCACCTGATGGATCTAAAGAAAGATCCCATGTGTGCATCCAAAACCAAAATGGCAAAAAGTTCAGTCATTTTGGATGAAGTATCTTCCCTTCCTCTGTTAGATTAATGACCTCCATCAATTGAGAATAGGGATCCTTTGGGTCATATGAGTTCTTCAATCCCTGAAGAGGTGCTTGGGTTTCTCATGATTCCAATTCACATAAAGAATCTGTACCTATCAATCAGAAGTAGTCAGTCAATATTGCTCCCAGAAATGGTGGAAGAAATACTCATGTCACCTGATCTACATATACATTTATTCACAGAAATATTCTGGACACTAAATTCAAAGTTCACATTTATGATTGTACCAAAGCCAAAATGGAAAATTAACATGGATTACTAAAATCATCCATGTCCAAGATTACTTATGCTCTCAAATGTCAATCCTATTGATGACTACATATTTGTTTCTTCCTAAGATTGCATATTCAAACTCAACCCTGATTTCATAATGTCTCTATTGATATCTGCTTACCTACATATTTTTCCCACTTCATCATTGTGACAGACTCTTCACATGTGCTGACATTTAAATTCATTTTCTATCCGAAACCCTGTTGCTAAAGAAATTTTGTTCCAAATCATACACTCACCCTTCTTCCTATACCTACCTACTATCTTCCTATTCCTACTGACTATCCCTTTTTGACCGGATGTTCGCTTCTACATTCAATCATCCAAGGTATAATGTCCTATGCCATTGTATATCAATTTATCTGAGACATCTGTGCAGAATGTAATTCAATGCTCAGTATCACAATCAAGGGCCCAATGCACTTCTGGGCTTCCAATCTTACTTGGATTTCTATTTTCATACACACAGTTCACCTCTATATTCTTATAAATTTCACAGGTTGCCAATACCATTATTCATCCAGAAAATGATTCCTAATCCAAATTGAACCTGTTATTAACCCTAAACATACAGTGTTCCCTCAATCTTACTTTACAGAAGAGCAGGGACAGAGGTGGTCTTATAATACTGAAATGTAGGGATCCTCTACCTGCTGAGAACTTCAAAGGTCCATGCTGAAAGTATCCCTGGAGAATATGTAGGCAGCTATGAAGGACCTGAGAGACCACAAGTCATCTTCAATGGCAAACAACCTGGTCAGGATGTAGGGTTGTGTCTTAATCAGCTTCTCTCTTCTTAATGTAGAGAAGATGGACAAATCAGGCCTGTATGGAGAGCTGTTCCCGGGTGCCAATGGTTGATATACCATTTTAACTTGTGAAATTGTCACATTAAGTAGGGGAAGCCTCCATCTCATGGGACCCTTGGAAGCAACTGTTAGGACAAAGTGGTTGCCAAGGCAGTGACCTCATTCAGATCCTGAAGGAAGTGACCTCACATCACTTCCTCGGTGATGGAAATTGGCATCCAGGAAGCCAGGCACACAGAGCCAGTCCCAGTCCCACTCCCAGTGGTGTCACTAGTTTTGAATTACCAAGGACAGAGTCAGCCTATCTTGGTACCTACAGATGTGAGAATGGCCATATGCCAGGAAAGCTCTGAAGAGGGGGCTTGTATGAGAAAACAGATAGTGGCTCACCACTGGCTTCTGACAAGTCTCAGTGAAGAAACCCTGCTTTGGTACTTTTAATTACCTATTGTTCTGTTGCTCTGAATGTCAGGAAGTTTTTTGCCTCAGGCCACCCCTTTGGGAAGCCTGAAGAAAAGAGTTTTCAAATGGAAATGAATGGGCATCATCTGTGGCTCCTTGCTTAATTGCTTTGGAAAGGGATGTGTCTGAATCAGCCTCTTGGCCCTGTGTGAGGCTATGGCTTAGATTCTTAGCACCTGATGGATCTAAAGAAGCATCCCACGTTTGCATCCAAACCCAAAAGAGCCAAAAGAGCAGTCATTGTGGATGAAGTCTCTCACCTTCCTCTGTAAGGTTCCTGACGTCCATCTATGAGAATAGGGATCCTTTGGGTCAAATGAGTTCTTCAAAGCCCTGCAGAGACTAGATCATACGTTCATAGGTTTCTCATGACTCCAATTAACATAAAGAATCTAAACCCCACATTCATTAGGCCTCAAAATGGAGAATCAGAGCTGTATTAAGGGCAGGCCTCTTTGATCACTCCTGGTTCACTAGAAGGGTTTCCCAGCCACATTGACTTTAGGCAAATGTGGGCAAGGGACCTTATTTTGGATACTGTCCTTGGCTGTGCCCCTCATGAAAAACTACAGCCTGAGATTATGATGAGTGTCGATATGAAAGAAGATGAGGGCCATGTGGAAGTGTTTTGGTTTTAATTGTGGTCATTTTTGTGGCTGTTGGAAAAGATGATGGGTCCACCTGGTCTTGAACACTGGTGTGATTCCCCTTAGAGACTGAGTTTTGGAATGGACCTCAAATAAGTATTGCCATGTATTGTGTTGGGATTTTAGGATGCCACACATGAGAGTTGCCCTTGGAAACTGAGATCTAGGCCCAGGGTGGCTTTCCACAGAGCACTGGGAATCTCAGGAAGAATATCACATAATTTTATTCTTAAAGAATTGGCAGCCATAGTTGCAAGTCAAAACACACATGGACCACACATTGTAGACCTCAGATGCCTGGCTTTATGTCACCTTTTTGCCTGTCTTTGGGAAGCCTTGCCTGTTAGAATTCTCCAGAATTTTCAATGAAATGAGCTTCCTCTCCATTTAATGGTTCCTGAATGAATTGAAACCCACAGTGCCTCCAACTTCATCCTTGAAAAATGTCTGATAATTACCATGAAATTTTTGAAATTCCCATGACCACTTTGCACTGTAGAATCTTTGGATGTTCTATTGATGATCACGAGTATACCAGACAGTGCCTGTTTGATTGGGTTTCAGGAAAATGGTGTAGAACAGAGATGGCAGTAATTTGGACCCTGCTGAGTAGTCGGCCTAGAGAAGTGGTGTGAAGGTGTGTGTTAAAACATTTGTGGTTGGGTGATGTGGATCTGCCATTGGCTTTCAAATGGTTTGTGACTGACATGGTGCAGCCCCCAGACCCTTGTATGTAAAGGTATGTTGTTATATGGAGAGGTTTCAGTGCAATGTTTAGAATCAGATTGCTATTGTGAAGGGGGCAAGCTATGTGGGATAGAAGCCTGGTTGGTGCATTCTCCCGCAGACCCTTACCCATCACATGTGACAGAACTCCCTCCAGTACTGTGTCCCAGTTGAACTCTTCGTATTTCATGAAGCAAATACCAAACTCCCAGTGCAGCTGCAAGAAACACAACAAAATTGGAGGATGAGCAAATGGCTTCCAAACTGGAAGACACTTAGCACTCAGTGACAACAGTTTACCTACAAAGAGAGAATTCAGCACTGCTGCCTCATGTCCTTTGGAAAATAAGAAACCATGTCCTCCAGGTCACATACATGCAGACCCAGCTTGATGGTCTCACTACAAAGGGAGCTAAAGCTCCTGACAACAACATATATTTCAAGTGCCCAACCTCAGAGGCAGTTTCTCAAAAAGTCTTTAGTCTAGCAGAGCTCCATGTTTGTGGAGTTTTACCCTCTCCCTTACATTTGGAAACTCCTCTACCACCTCCAAGGTTGTGAACTCCTGAGCATTTTCCATTCGTGATGGGTATTCACAGATTTTCTAACTCTTCTCCTCTAATTGTGTCTTACTTGGGGTGAAGGTAATGTCAAGGCATTGTTCTGGATGAGAGTGGGAAGATTTTTGGGTAGCACATATTTGCATACACATTGGATTCTTTCTCCAATTTTCCATTTGAAATACTGAATCCCTGACTGTAAGGGGTAGAAGGAATTCTCCTTCAAAGAATAGTCTGACACTTACAAGAAACAGCCCCCAGGGAGACATCCTGTCTGGGAGACATCCTGTAGTCATCTGTGTTCCTGAGACATCCTGTGGCCATCTGTCTTCCTGAAATATCGTGAGGTTATCTCACCTTGTGAAGACATCCAGGAACTGCTGATAAGAGAGCTTTCAAATCTCCAGCATATAAATTCCTCTGTGTAAACAATAAAAGTTTGCAGCTTGATCAGAACTTTTGTCTTGCTGTCATCTCTCGTGTCTCTTGTCCCTTCATTCCTCCCCACCTAGGTTTGCTACCCACTTTGATGTGTCCTGCAGGCCAGGACAACTGGCGCCCAACGACTGGGGCTCGAGCCTTTGACTGAGGGGGAACCCTGTCCTCCTGGAAGATTTGGACAAGTGGAGCTCGCGATTGCCTCAGCAGACACCACTGAGAGACAGATCCAGGAGGAGAGTGGGGATGACGCACAGTGAGTGACCCACCATGGGACAAGCAGTTTCGTCACATGATTTGTTTTTGTCAGGCCACAAGGAATCCTTAAATACATGGGGGGCACGTGTTAAGAAAAATGACTTAATATTTTTCTTTTCATACATCGAAGAATTTTTTCCATGGTTTCCCCTTGAAGGTACCATTGATGGTAAAAGATGGCTTAGAGTAGGAGACATTTTAAAAGATTATTATGAATCCTTTGGCCCAGAAAAAGTGCCTGTTCCTACCTTTTCTTTCTGGAAATAAATTAGCGAAATTCTTAAAAGTTCACCCTTTGACAATGGTACCTTAATACTTGTCAGGATTGGGGAAGAGACTATGCAAAAGACCTCTCGTCCCTTCTCGGCATGCCCATCAGTTAGTATAGACATAGACCCTTCTTAGTCTCCCCAGGACCCTGGGACCTTCCTGATCTTCCTCAAAATCCCACCCTAATGAATAAGGCTCCAATGGTTTCCAACCGCCTTTATGCAGTTTTAAATCCCGGAGAAACATTGACCCCTGGGGAGGAGGCTACCTTGGAGAAGGAAGCAGCTCGCTACCATTCAGAAGACTCTCCACCTCTCAGGACCCTGCCACAGACTATAGGACTTACACATTCCCCTCCCTCCTATATCCCTCCTGCCTTTTGTGCTCTGGCCCTTCAGGGGCCAAATGTCCCCCCAGATATTTTTTCCCCACTTCCCTTGCCTAACCTGGCTCCCTTGAGAGAGTCTCTCCAACATGGACAGGAACAGATCCAATTTTTAAAAGAATAAAGATCCCTTGACTCTGAGCTCTCTTCATTAGCCTTAGGAATGGAGTCAACACAAGCTGGCCCACAGTGGTCTAATACAAAGGCGAAGCCGCTCCATCGGCCTGTGCTCGCCTTCCAGTCACCACCAGTCAGATAGATAAGCCTGCCCAGGCTGAGGTCAAAGACTTAGAAGAGGAAAAAGAGGAGGAAGCGGGGGAAATGGATCAAGGAGATCAGGACTTAGAGGATGAGGAGTTCACCCCTAGGCAGGAAGGAACCCAGAGTGTCTACAAAAAATTTAGCCTCCATTTTCTTGAAAAACTTAAAAAGGCTTGTGCTCACTATGGCCCCACTGTGCCCTATACGTTGGCTTTATTAGAAAGCTGCAGCACACAATTTCTTACTCCCAATGATTGGAAATTTTTAGACCTAGCTGCCCTCAGTGCCGGAGACTTCCTGCTATGGAATGCAGATTTCAAAGAGCCCTGTCAGAAACTACTCAAAAAAAATTAACAAAGGCCTCCTCTAAATCCTGGACTTATGTTAAGCTAGTGGGCAATGCAACTTTTGACACTAAAACTAAACGGGCACGTTTCCCTGCTGGACTTTTTGCGCAGATTTAGATGGCTGGCTTAGTTGCTTGGAGATGCCTCCCTGAAAGGGCCTCAGCTATCACTTCCCTGGCAAGAACTCGACAAGGGCCCGATGAGCCTTATAGCGACTTTGTTCCCCGGCTTTACCTAGCTGTGGAATGCTTGCTTGGACCAAGCGAAAGCGAAAGCACCTTTGTAAAACATCTTGCCTTTGAAAATGTCAACCCGGCATGTCAGGATGTTCTTCGACATCATAAGGATAAAGGGAAACTTTCTGACTTTATTAGAATCTGTGCAGGCGTGGGTGCAGCCCATGCGATGGGTCTCAAATTAGTGCCGCATTTACCAAGGCCTTTTACAATACTGGCTCAAGTACTTGCTTTACTTGTAAACAACCAGGCCATTTTGCACGCAGGTGTCCGACAGGCAAACAAAGAGTAAGAATAGTGTCTCCTCAAACTGGAGCTAAACCGACCCCAGCTACACTTTGTCCTTGATATGGTAAAGGTCATCACTGGGCCAGTGAGTGTAGATCAATGACAAATGCCCTCAGACAGCCTATTTCTTCCTACTTCTCAGGAAACTCCCTGGGGCAATGAGGTTTGTTCCCTCCCAAACTCCCAACCTACCTCAAAATCCTTCTCCACAATTGGCTCCCTCCAACTACCCACTCCGGGCAGTGCAGGATTGGACCTCTGTGCCACCACTGATACAATATTAGACTCAATGCAAGGGCCCCAGATAATACCAACTGGAATTATGGGTGCCCCTCCATCTCATACGTGTGCCCTTATTCTTTGAAGAGCCTCTACTACCTTACAAGGTGTTCAGGTCTTCCCTGGCATTAATGATAATGATTTCACTGGAGAAATAAAAATAATGGCCACAGTTATTAATAGAGTTGCGGCCATCCCAGGAGGAAAAAGTCTTGCACAATTAATACTTCTTCCCTTAGATTAAGGGGCATTTCCACCTCCCAAACCTACTGTGGGGGACTGCCTCCTTGGGCTCCTCTGAGGTATATTGGGTTCATCCCATTTCTCATATTAGACACACCCTTACCTTACTTATTGAAGGAAAGGAATACCAAGCAATTGTACTTACTGGAGCTGATGCGACAATTATTTCTCAAAAATACTGGCGATCAGGTTGGCCCCTCACCCCATCCTTGACTGACCTTAAAGGGATAGGAAAGTCAAAAAATCCTCTGGTCAGCTCTACTGCTCTTAGCTGGACTGATAAAGAGGGTAATAAGGGAACTGTCACTTCTTTCGTTGTTCCTGACCTCCCTGTTTACCTATGGGCTGGAGATATTTTGAGTCAAATAGAAGTTATTCTTGCCAGTCCCAATTCCATGGTGACTCATCAAATGCTCCGTATGAATTTTGTCCCTGGTACAGGCCTTGGGAGGCTGAGACAAGGACTGGTGGAGCCTATACAACCAATAAAAAAAAATACATATGGACTTGGATATTTGGATTTTTAGTGTCGGTTCCTGACGCCCCTGTTCCCATGGAGATAAAATTATTTGGGAGACTCAGACTCTTGTGTGGGTGGATCAGTGGCCCCTTACCCAAGAAAATTTGGAGGCTGCCTCCATGTTAGTGAAGGAACAGCTGGCAGCCCGCCATGTAGAGCCCTCAACCTCACCATCGTACACTCCTATTTTTGTTATCAAGAAAAAATCAGGCAAGTGGCGCCTTTTACAAGATTTGTGTGCCATTAATAAAGTTATACTCCCGATGGGAGCACTACAGCCAGACATTCCCACACCAGTGGCTATTTCCAAAAACTATTGTAAAATGGTTATGGACTTAAAAGATTGCTTTTTTACCATTCCTTTGTATCCTGTGGATAGACCCTATTTTGGCTTTAGTCTTTCTTGCATTAATATTCAGGGCCCTATGCAGAGACTTCAATGGAAGGTTCTTCCCCAAGGTATGGCCAACATCCCTACTCTTTGCCAAAAATACGTTGCTCAAGAAGTAGACCCTGTGAGAGAGCGAGGGCCACAAATTTATATTTTACATTATATGGATGATTTGTTAATTGCTGCACCTAATACCCATGATCTTAATAATTGTTACTTGGACTTTTACAAAATCCTCACTACCTTGGGACTACAGATAGCTCCTAATAAGGTTCAAACACAGGACTCTTATAAAAGTTTGTGCCTTAAAATTCTACAGAAATCAGATCCAAATTTCTAAAATACAACTACGTGTGGACCATCTTCACACCCTTAAAGATTTTCAGAAATTACTGAGGCATATTCAATGGCTAATAACATATTTAAAATTATGCACTTGTGTACTTTTGACCCTTAATGATATTTTGAGAGGTAATTCCCACCCCTCCTCCCCTCAAAATCTTACTCCCAAGGCATAACAGGCATTAAACCAAGTCACAGAAGCCATTGCCCAACAATTTGTTACGCAAATTTCTTATAACCTTCCTCTGGTTCTGGTTATTTTACACACTCCTCATACACCCACAGGAATATTTTGGCAGCGAGATCCACATTTTAATAATAAAGACTGCCCCTTGTTTTGGGTCCATTTACCCACCACATCCTCGAAGGTTATTACTGTTTATCTTGCTCAGGTAGCTTCTATTATTTTTAAAGGTCATTTGATTTCTCTACAACATTTTGGCAAAGACCCTGATAATATTTTTATTCCATATACTAAGGACCAAACCCAATTTTTACTAGAGACAAGGGATGAATGAGGTATTTCCCTATCAGGCTTTTGGGAACAATTGATCACCACCTCCCCAATGACCCCCCTTTACATTTTGTCCAGTTACATCCATTTACTTTTCCTGAAATTACTCAAAATGCTCCCATTTCTCAAGCCCTTACTGTCTTTACAGATGGTTCCTGTAATGGCCGAGCGGTCTTTGTTGTCAATAACCAGCCTACCACCTTTGATACTGTCTATCAGTCACCACAGTTTGTGGAATTGTTTGACATAACACAAGTTTTTATAACATTTTTTATAATCCTGTTAATATTTATAAAGACAGTGGCTACATTGCTCATTCTGTGCACCTGCTGGTGATTTCACCCCCCATTAAGGCTTCTAACAATGCGGCCTTTCTGTTTCACCAGCTTCAGCAGCTAATTCAGGTCAGACAACACCCATTTTTCTTAGGACACATAAGGGCACACTCTGATCTTTCCAGCCCTCTAATTCAAGGTAATGCCCAAGCTGATGCAGCAACTCGTTCCATCTTTCCAATTTTTGTTGGCTCCATTCAAAAGGCCACGGAGTTACACAATATACACCATTTAAATTTCCAGAGCCTTTGATTACTTTGTAAAATTACCAGGCAACAGGCACGAGAAATAGTAAAAGCATGCCCTAGTTGCGCTGCCTCCCTCCCCATTCAACACTTGGGAGTTAACCCCCGAGGATTACTGCCCGATCAGTTTTGGCAAATGGATGTTACTCATTTTCTTGAATTTGTAATAGCCAAATATATATACACATTTCTGTAGATACCTTCAGCGGCTTTATTTTTGCATCACCACATTCTGGAGAGGCTACCAAAAATGTCCTTTCTCATCTTGTTTCAGCCTTTTCTGTTATGGGTAAACCAATACATATTAAAACAGATATTTATCCTACATATACCATTGCCAAGTTTAAACAGTTTTGTGCTACCTTGCAAATTTGTCATACTCCTGGAATTCCATACAACCCTCAGGGCCAAGGCATTGTGGAACTTGCCCACCTTACCTTAAAAACTTGGCTAACCCTCCTTAAGGCTTCCTCCCTTGTATTTACCACACCCAGGCATCGCCTTAACAATGCATTATTTGCCCTTATTTTTCTTACCCTAGACAATGAAGGCCATTTGGCAGCAGACAGACACTGCCATCCCTCGTCCAATTCTGTTCGCCCACCTGTTATGTGACACAATCCCCTTACAAATAAATAAAAAGGCCCAGATCCTGTCCTCATCTGGGGAGGAGGCTCAGCTTATGTTTTGGACCAAGATCAAACAGCCCCAAGATGGTTACCAGAACTCCTGGTTAAACAGGTTAATGACTTACCTCAAAACAGGGACAGAGGGACTCCTCATGAGGACAAAATTTCTTCTTTTTCAGATGCAGCCAACAATCTGCCAGCCTTGGAATAACAGTTCCTGTGGGCACAGGTACACTGGCTTAGGCACGTCTATTCACTCTTACCATCGCCTGTCTCAACAAATTATAAACTCTATCAGTAACAACTGATAAAAACTCTATCATGAACCATTAAAGATTTGCAGGACCAAATAGACTCCCTGGCAGAAGTGTTCCTTCAAAAAAGACGAGGCTTAAATTTGCTGACAGCTAACCAGGGAGGTATTTGCTTGGCCTTAGGGGAATGATGCTGCATTTATGCCAATAATTCTGGCATAGTATGCACTAAAATTAAGCAGCTTCAAGAAGATCTAGAAAAGAGACGAAGGGAAATATTTGAAAATCCCCTCTGGACTGGGCTTATTGGATTTCTGCCCTATCTTCTTCCCCTATTAGGCCCTTTGTTGGGTTTACTTTTAATGGTGTCCCTAGGACCCTGCATTATAAACAGGCTGTTACAATTTATTAAAGAACAGATTAATATTTTGGCCTCTAAGCCCCTACAGGTCCACTATCATCGCCTGGATATGGAAGACCGTGCTGCCAACATTTAAAAGGATGTTCTACCCTCCTCACAAGCTTATTTCTTAAGGTTACATGCCCACAGATCTCTCTTTCTTATATAAAACTCTAAGTAACAGCTCTGACCAACCATCTTCTGCCCTTGCCATAAGGGTTCGTCCTCCATGGGCCCCTCTGTTTGGGGGAGGACACAGCCATGGAGTGAGGACGTTAGGCCATAATAACAGAGGGTGCAGGAAGGACTGCAGGAGGATGGATCCATGGTTCCCAAAACCCAAGTCTTCTGAGTGACACGCTCTGGTGCATGGCAGTTGGCATGCTTCCCCCTCAAAGCCGTCTCCTTAAAAAACATGCCTAGGCCACCACGAAATCTCCTAGTAAACATGCTCGATCAGATCAGGAGATATTCTAAGGCCTGTTAGAGAAACAGAGCCTCTATAACCCCCTAAAACATTGGCCTGTAAGGTATGGTCAAATATTTAATATAAGAAAGGGGGAAGATGTCAGGGGCTAGAAGGAAGTTCTCCTTCAAAGAATAGCCTGACACTTACAAGAAATAGACCCCTGCGAGATTTCCTGCCTGGGAGACATCCCGCAGCCATCTATCACCCTGAGACATCCTGCGGCTATCCGTCTTCCTAAAATATCCTGAGGTTATCTCACCCTGTGAAGACATCCAGCAACTGCCGATAAGAGAGCTTTCTCATCCGCAGCATATAAATACACTGTGAGAACTATAAAAGTTTTCAGCATGATCAGAACTGTTGTCTTGCTGTCTTCTCTCATCACTCTTGTCCCTTCATTCCTCCCCAACAAGGTTCAACGCCCACGTTGAAGTGTCCAGCCGGCCCGGACACCTGACACTAAACCATAACCTACTAGACTCTGACTACTAATCCTAATATGATGGAGAAAAATAATCCAAACAGAATGGAAATACAAGCAGTACAGAGGAGGCATGGTGTATAGTTGGACTTGCCTTTTGAATGATATAGGGTAGGTGTTATAAATCTAGCTAATTTTTAACTGAAATAGTTCTCCACATGTTTTTAAAGTTAACAAATATGTGAATACCTGTCTCCCTTTCTCTGTAGCCAATTAAGCACATGTATTTTTATATGCACATATAGAATCTTACCTGGTATCACACGTATATTCTTCTGAGGTGTCTGACTTGGCAAATACAAATTGTGAGAAGAGATCACTCCTCCTAAACTCTGTTGGAACTGAAAATTCAACCTATGGGTGAGCCTCCTAGTAGAACAACATTATACATAAATCGATGTTCGGTAAAATAAATATTTTTGCATCTGTGGCTGATGTACATTTCATGAAGAATTTCGATTAGCATATATATTGCTACATTTTATTGTCTGTGTGTGTTTTTTAATATATATATATATATATATATATATATATATATATATATATACTCTCCAAATTTTTCCAAATATAAAATATATGTGTCTTATATACACTACCTAAATTCATTCATGTTCATAAATATATGTGTCTTATATACACTACCTAAATTCATTCATGTTCATGTATGTGGATTTATAATCAACATTTCACAAGATTATTCTCAGAAATATTCATCCACCTGAAATACATATTTGTTTCCTATTACTGAAAACTAACTTCAGTGAATGGTGCATACAATCCTAATATTTCTACATTAACTGACCCTGTTTAACATCAATGCAAGTAGATTCCTATGGGACATGATGTGTATTTTGAAGTTCATTTTATTCAACACTGGTACAATAGAATTTCTATAGTTTACGAACATCATAGGACATATATTTCATCCATAAGTTCACAAATTTATAGGCATTTGATTCACTTTCAGTCATTTACTGATTCAGAACACATGTATTCCTCCAGGTTTCTTGACTGGTCTTTTCATGAGACTTCATTTCAAACACATTATTTTTGATTTCCATAATCATTTTGAAGCAAAACTCACACACTCTTCATGATAAAACATAACCCTAATATTACCATTAGATGTATTACTGGTTGGAATGAATAATTGTATATCAATATAAGATTTTCTGTATATATTCAGATATCAATTCAATCCTTTATTTAAAGTTGGAACCAATTATATTATTTATTCACAGTATGGTCTATTCATGCATTATCTCTACATTCATAGACACAGGGTACATCTATTTGTAACCCCAATACTAATTTATTCGTCTTCAAAATGTTGCTCCCAGAAATGGTGGAAAAAATACTCATGTCACCTGATCTACGTATGCATTTATCACAGTAATATTCTGGACACAAAAAGCAGAGGTCACACTTATGATTGTACCAAAGCCTAAATGGAAAGTGAGCATGGATTACTAAAAACATTCATGTCCAGGTTGCCTAATGCTCTCAAATGTCAATCCTATTTATGACAACATATTTGTTTCTTCCTAAGACTATATATTCAACCTCAGCCCTGTTGCAAATGTCTAATCCTATCACTCACTTTATACTTTCCCTGATTTCCTAATGTCTCTATTGATGTCTGCTTTCCTAAATATTTTCACCAGTTCACAATTTTGACTAACACTTCACATGTGCTGACATTTACATTCACTGTCTATGTGATACCCTATTGCTAAAGAACTTTTGTTACAATTCCTGTACTCACTCTTCTTCTGAAACCTACAGAATATCTTCCTAATCCTACTGACTATCCCAGTTTGAGTGGATACTCACTTCTACATTCAATCATCCAAGGTACAAGGTCCTATGCCATTGATTATTGATTTATCTGAAACATCTATGCAGAACATGTATCAAAGCTAAGTATCCCAATCAAGAGCGCAATGCCCTAGTGGGATTCCAATCTTACCTAGATTTCTGTTTTCATACTTATATTTCACCTATGTATTCTTATAAATATCACAGGTTCCCAATACCATTATTCATCAAGCAGAATGATTCCTAACCCAAATCAAACCTGTTATTAAGCGAAACGATACACTGTTCCCTCAATCTAACTTTACAGAAGAGCAGGGACAGTGTTGGTCCTAAAATAGAGGAATGTAGTGAATCTTCCACCTGTTGAAAAACTCAAAGTTTCATTCAGAAGTGATCCCTGGAGAAGATATAGGCACCACTGAAGGACCTGAGAGAGCAAAAGTCAACTTCCATGGCAAACAACCTGGTCAGGATGAAAGGTTGTTACTGAATCAGCCTCTCTGTTCTTTTTTTTATTATTGGTTGTTCAAAACCTTACAAATCTTTTGACATAACATATTCATACATTAGCATACATTAGCTTCAAGTGATTTATGAACTCCCATTTTTACCCCAGATACAGATTGAAGAATCACTTCGGTTACACATCCACATTTTTACATAATTCCATACTAGTAATTGTTGTATTCTGCTACCGTTCCTATCCTCTACTATCCCCCCTCCCCTCCCCTCGGATCTTCTCTGTCCACCCCATCTACTGTAATTCATTTCTCACCTTGTTTATTTTCCCATTCCATTCACAACCTCTAATATGTAATTTAGTATAACAATGAGGGTCTCCCTCCATTTCCATGCAATTCCCCTTTTCTCTCTCTTTCCCTCCCACCTCATGTCTCTGTTTAATGTTAATCTTTTCTTCCTGCTCTTCCTCCCTGCTCTATTCTTAGTTGCTCTCATTATATCAAAGAAGACATTTGGTATTTGTTTTTTAGGGATTGGCCAGCTTCACTAAGCATAATCTGCTCTAGTGCCACCCATTAGAATATGGACTCAAACAGTCCTGTTTGGAGAGCTGGTCCCTGGTGCCTATGGTTGATATACATTCTAACTTGTGAAAGTGTCACAGGACGTAGGGGCAGCCTCCATCTCATGGGACCCTTGGAAGCAACTGTTAGGACAAAGTTGTTGCTAAGGCAGTGACCTCATTCAGTTCCTGAAGGAAGTGACCTCACCTCACTTCCTTGGTGATGGAACTCTAAGAACTTGGGATGCAGGAAGACAGGCACCCAGAGCCTGTCCCAGTCCCAGTCCCAGTGGTCTCACTTGTTTGGATATACCAAGGACAGAGTCAGTCTTTCTTGGTACCTACTGATATGAGAATGGCCAAAAGCCAGAAAAGCTCTAAAGAGGGGCCTTTCCTGAGAAAGCAGATAGTGGTTCACCAGTGGCTCCTGACATCTTCACAGAGTTGGTTAAAGAGACCAGATCTGAGACAGGACAGGCCATTTCGGGGGAACATACTATAACCCACCAGTCAGAGGACACTCTGGATAGTCACAGACCTACTTTGGGGAAGGAGGTGCCTCTGTGGGTGTCGCTGTGTGTTTATGGATTTGCCTCATGTTCTGAGAATAGATAGAAAAGGAGGTTTGTTTGGTTTTGAGTGAACTGTTTCTAGTAAGTCATTTGACAACGCGAGTGTTTCTATGTCTGTGTATCCCACTGTGTCCATGGTTATAGACATTAGAAAAGATAATGCATCAATTGATGTGTCCTGTCTAGTAGAAAGCTTCCCATCATTTATTCTGCCAAATTGATGAATGGATTTTGGCTTGCCTTATCGATGGGCAACACGCGCTATCTTCCAAAGTTCGTGCGTTCTTCCTGAATTCTGGCCACTCTACAGAATAGGCTCATGGTTTTGTGTCCAATATATGTACCATTTCCAAACCCTGTTACATGGCCATGTACTGGATAGCTGAAGGGAATGGCGAGCATCTCAGAAAACTCAGATATCAGTGTGACCAATAAAGTCTCAGTGGAGAAACCCTGCTTTGCTTACCTATTGTTCTGTTGCCCTGAATGTCAGGAAGGTCTTTGTTTCAGGCCACCCCTTTGTGAAGCCTGAAGAAAACAGGTTTCAAATGGAAATGAATGGGCATCACCTGTGGCTCTTTGCTTAATTGCTTTGAAAAGGGATGTATCTGAATCAGCCTCTTGGCCCTGTTTGAGGCAATGGCTTAGATTCTCACCACCTGATGTATCTTAAGAATGATCCCATGTGTGCATTCAAAACCAAAATGGCCAAAAGAGCAGTCATTGTGGATGAAGTCTCTCCCCTTCCTCTTTTAGGTTCCTGACCTCCATCAAGTGAGAATAGGGATCCTTTGGGTCAAATGATTTCTTCAAAGCCCTGCAGAAGCTAGCCGATATGTGCTTGGGTTTTATAATGACTCCAATTCACATAAAAAAATAAACCCCACAGTCAGTAGGCCTCAAATTGGAGAAGCAGAGAAGTATTAACAGCAGGCCTATTTGATCACTCCTAGTTCACAGGAAGTGTGTCCAGGCAACCCTGATTTTAGGCCATTAAGGGGCTAGGGAGATTATTTTGGAGACTGTCTTGTGTTTCGCCCCTCATGGAAACATCCAGCCAGAGGTTATGATGAGTGTCTATATGAAAGATCATGAGGGCCATGTGGGAGTGTTTTGGTTTTAATTGTGGCCATTTGTTTGGTGTTTGGAAGAGATGACTGGGTCCACCTTTACATGAACTCTGGTGTGATTCCCCTTAGAGACTGAGTTCTGGAACTGAACTCAGAGAATTATTGCCATGAATTGCGTTGGGATTTTCGGAGGCCATGCATGAGAGTCCCCCTTGAAAACTGAGATCTATGTGCAGGGTGGCTTTCAACAGAGCACTGGGAATCACATCCAAGATATCACGTGATTTTATTCTGAAAGACTTGTCAGCCATATTTGAGAGTCGAAACACACATGGACCTCATTGTAGACCTCAATGGGACTGGCTTCATGTGACCATTTGGCCACTTTTTGAGAAGCCTTGCCTGTGAGAATTCTCCAAAGCTTTCATTGAAATGTGCTTCCTCTACATTTAATGGTTCTGGAGTGAATTTTAACCCACAGTGCCTCCAACATCATCATTGAAAAATGGCTACAAAAATACCATAAAATTTTTGAATTTCCCATGACCAGGTGGCAATGGAGGACCTTTGGATGTCCTGTTGCTGATCATGAGTATACCAGACAGTGCTTTGATTGACTCGGTTTCATGAAAATCGTGTAGAACAGAGATGCCAATAAGTTGGAGCCCGCTGAGTAGTGGGCCTAGAGCCGTGGTGGTCAGGTGTATGATAAAACATCTGTGGTGGGGCCTGTGGATCTTCCATTGGCTTCCAAATGGCTTGTGACTGACATGGTGCAGCAAGCAGTCCCTTCTAAATAAAGGCATCTTGTAATACTGAGAGATTTCAGGGCAATGTTCAGAATCAAGTTGCTATGGTCAATGGGGCAATATATGTGGGCTAGAAGTATGTTTGGTGCATTCTCCTGCAGAAACTGACCCACCACATGTGACAGAACTCCCTCCAGCACTGTGACCCACTAGAACTCCTTGTATTTTTGAATCAAATAGCAAACTCCCAGTGTAGCAGCAAGAAACACCATGAAATTTGGAGGATGACCAAATGGCTTCACAGTCCACAAGGGGAGACACTTAGTCCCCAGTGGTCACAGTTTACCTACAAAGAGCAAATTCAGCACTGCTGCCTCATCTTCACTGGAAAATAAGAAACCATGTCCTCCAGGTCACATAGATGTAGACCCAGCTTTGATGGTCTCACTACAAATGAAGCTAAAGCTCCAGAAAACAACATATTTTTCAGGTGCCCAACCTCAGAGGCAGTTCTTCAAGAAGTCTTTAGGCCAGCAGAGCCTCATGTTTGTGGAGTGTTCACCCTATCCCTTACTTTTGGGAACTCCTCTACCACCTCCAGTGTTGTGAACTACTGAGCATATTCCATTCCAGATATGTATTCACAGATTTTCTAACACTTCTCCTCTAATTGTGTCTTACTTGGGGCAAAAGTAATGTCAAGCCATAGTTCTTGATGAGAGTGGGAACATTTTTGTGTAGCACATATTTGCATACACATTGGATTCATTTTCCAATTTTCCATTTGAAATACTGAATCCCTGACACTAACCCCTACCCTACTAGACTCTGACTACTAATCGTAATATCATGGAAAATAATAACCCAATCAGAATAGAAATACAAGCAGTTAAGAGGAGGCATGTTTGGTATTCTTGGACTTGCCTTTTGCATTATATAGGGTAGGAGTTATAAATCTAGTCAGTTTTTTTTGTTGAAATAGTTCTCCATGTGTTTTTAAAGTTAACAAACATGTGAATTTATGTCTCCCTTTCTCTGTAGCCTAGTCAGCAAATGTATTTTTATATGCATATATAGAATCCTACCTAGTATTACACGTACATTTTTGTGAGGTGGCTGACTTGGCAGATACAAATTGTGAGAAGATATCACTCCTCCTAAATGCTGTTGAAACTGAAAATTCAACCTATGGCTGAGCCTCCTATTTGAACAACATTATACATAAATCCATGTTCAGTAAAATTAATATTTTTGGATCTCTGGATGATATGTATTTCACGATAAATTTCCGTTGGCATACATAATGCTACATTGTAATGTCTCTCTGTATATATATATATATAT